>NW_012118932.1:3451175-3464294 GCF_000951035.1 Colobus angolensis palliatus
AGAGATGGGGTTTCACCATGTTGGCCAGGCTAGTCTCGAACTTCTGACCTGAGGTGATCTGCCCGCCTTGGCCTCCCAAACTGCTGGGATTACAGGCGTGAGCCACCACGCCCGGCCTGTACTAATTTGAAGAGCTCACTTGATCAAAGCGATAGGTTTCTGTTTGCCGGCAGCTGAGCTGGTCAGGGTTGGCAAGAAGAATTCTTAGCAGCCATTTAAGAAGCTAGAGCTGGCCGGGCGCGGTGGCTCACGCCTGTAATCCCAGCACTTTGGGAGGCTGGGGTAGGCGGATCATAAGGTCAGGAGATTGAGACCACAGTGAAACCCCTGTCTCTACTAAAAATACAAAACATTAGTCCAGCGCAGTAGCGGGCGCCTGTAGTCCCAGCTATACTCAGGAGGCTGAGGCAGGACAATGGCGTGAACCCGGGAGGTGAAGCTCGCAGTGAGCTGAGATCGTGCCACTGTACTCCAGCCCGGGGGACACACCAAGACTCCGTCTCAAAAAAAAAAAAAAGAAGCTAGAGCAGTGGTTCTCAATCATCAGGGCATCTAAGAATCACCCTAGGAGCTTGTAAAAATGCCAGACCTTAGGTCTCCACCTCCCACCCAGGGGCTAGGGTGGGCCCCGGCATCAGTGTTTTTCGCCAGCACAGCCTGGGCGCTTCTGGTGTGGCTGGTCAAGAACACACTCTGAGAACAAGGACCTTGGTCTCAGGCCTCTGCTTAGAAACAGTTTTCATCAAAGAGCACGCTGGCCATCCTCAGAGAACAGAACAGGGCCCCGCTTCTTTCACTGGGCAGGTGGGTCACATTGGCTGAGGGGCCTAGTGAGCTCTTTGATTTGGGATCTGATAATGTCAGAAAGGAACCTGGTTAAAGGGGTCCAGCCAAGTCTGCGACCGCAAGCTAATGAGATGTTCACACTGGAAGTGGGAAGTGGCTGGCACAGCCCCAGACAGGTACAGGGGAGAAGCTGCCCAAACGCAATCACTGCAGGGACACTGAGAATCAGGTGGTCTTTTTAACATGATGGCTTTTAAAGTCGCCAAGTATTAGAACTCGATTCAGTTATCAGTAAATCCCTCACAAACTGGGCTCTTTATTTCTGTCCAAAACAAAGTCACAATTTGTGTTTTATCATTGGCATGGCATGGCCATTATGTCGGTGGCTCACGGAGCCTTCAGGATCTTACCTGGGACCTCTAAGGATGGGAATGTTTGATTCAGCTTCAGTTTGAGCAGCTGTTCGAGCATCTTTCTTGGAGGGCATGTCCATGCCTGGGTCTGTCATCTCGTCCAAATAGGTCATCTGCCCAGGCAGGCACATCCTGTGTCACCTTTGCTTCTTGTTTCCTGGTACTGTCAAATGTGACCCTGTGCCTCAGAATCATCATAGACGCTCAGAAATGGGAGAGATCTTCTTATTTAGTTGCTGATCCAATACCACAGCATACACATGGGGAAACTGAGGCCTCCAAAACGGAGGCAAATTAGTGACAGGAGGAAGACTTGAGCCCAATCCCTACTTGCCTCCATGGCTGGAACTTCAAAGGTAACACTAAGGATCCCCGTGGGCTCTTATCCATCATCTTAGAACAACAGGAGGGCTTCTCAGACAGCTTCGTCAATGCTTCTGTGCCCACTTGTTTTAACCCTTCACTCATTCCTGCAAATTTCAACTTCCCAAACTCAGCTGAGTCGGTGATGAAATATTCACTGGCAGTGCCCCCCACTCTGAATTGGGTGTTAAGTGATGACAAGTCTCCTGAGCCTCAGATTTAGAGGAAACACCATGTAGGAGTCAGGAGTGAACCTTTGCTCTGTTCCTGTGGAGCTCCTCACCTACCTGAGACAACAAGGCAGACGTCCACATAAACGCCAGGGCTGTCCGTGCTCAGGCAAATCTGTGGAATAGGTAGTACAAAGAGAGGCAAGTGAGCGCCCAATGGGCTAACACAGTCAGGAAGGCTTCCTGGAGGAAGAAGTATTTACCTGGCCCATAAAGAATAGGTTGAAGCTAGGCATGGTAGCTCAGGCCTGTAAGCTGAGCACATTGGGAGGCTGAGGCGGGAGGACTGCTTAGGTCCAGGAGTTCAAGATCAGCCTGAAAACATTGCAAGACTTTACTAAAAATTAAAAACTTAGCCAGGCATTGTGGTACACAACTGTAGTCCCAGGTGCTTGGGAGGCTGAAGCAGGAGGATTGCTTGAGTCTAGTAGTTTGAGGCAGCAGTGAGCTATGATTACACCACTGTACTCCAGCCTGGGCGACACAGCAAGACCCCGTCTTAAAAAAATAGAAAAGGATTAAGTTTGCCTGGTTTTTTTCCAGGAATGAGTTAGGCATGGAGTCAGGACAAGGAGAATGTGACTCAGTCTCACTAGATAAGGACTTGGTAGAGGCAAAGAATAGTGGAGAAGGAGGGTGGGAAGGAAGGCGGAGCTGTTATGTGGAGGGTGGTGGTTCATTCATTCCTTGATTTGAAGTTATGCTTGCCTCCTCAGGTCCTAGAAACACAGGCCTGGGCAACTTGGCCTTCCCCTTTTGTCCTTGTCTGTGCCTGGATCATGAGAACCAGAATTGGAGCTACTGTTTGGGTCGGGGGTTATAACAGATGAGAAGCAGCGATCTGTTCCACCCAGGTGCTCTTCGTATCTTTTCTCCACAGTGGGACCCTGAAGATGTGAACCTTGAAGGCAGCAAAGACAAGGTGGAGCTGCTCGGATCCCAGGTGCACCGGGACTCTGGGAGGCCCGCACACCTGAGTGCTGATGATTTACACCTTCTGGAGCCGGCTCTTCAGCTCCGAGCCCAGGGTCAGGAGTTTGTTGAGTAACACAGCAGGAATCAATCCGCACTGACACGGTGGCAGGAACTGAAGCTGCCCTGGAAAGTGAGGAACCAGGAGCCGTCACTGAGTGTGGCTGGTCTACGTGGAGCTACGATTTTGGGAACTGCGGACAGACCTGGATAGGCCCAGTGTTTGTTCTGAAGATTACAAGTTCACAGACAGCTCTTGCTTTGTAAAGATAATCCAACGGACATTAGACCCGCTTTTCCTTTTTCCCTTTATTCCCTTGAGAGTCAGCCATAAACTGAATACCTACTAGGTTCCAGGAATGAGTTCACCTAACAAATATCGAATGTGTTTGGTTGGATCTCAGCAGAGCTCATTCTGCAAGACCTGGCTGAGCCAGATGAGAGGGGTGGGGCCTGTGCCGGGGAGCCTTCGGTCACACACAGGAACCAAGACCTGGCTTCTGCCCCCGTCACCCACTTGAGTTATCTGCTGAAAGTTATAGATAGGACTGCGTGGCCAGCCAAGTGTTTGTGATATCACTGACACTGCAAAAACAAAGCAAACTGCTCTGGGTACCAGGACTTCCTCCAACCTAGCAAGGTGTGTGCTGAGGTGGGGTTTGCAGGTGAGGGGTCTGTATGCTTCAGGAACTAAGTAAATGCATGCAGAGGATAAGAGGTGTGATGGGAGGTGTTCAAGCACAGCAATCCCATTTGGGGGTTATTTTGATACTGCGATGAATGAGGGGAAGGGCGCACGGAGTGGGGCTAAGGTGGGAGCAAACACGGGTGGATAAATTCTTTTTAAATAAATTCAAGTATGTCACTGTGGAGTGCAGTGGTGAGCATGAATCCCTGCACAGGCACAGAAGTCAGCCACTAGAGGAACTGGAGAAATGCCAAGCAACACAGTTTTGCTCCGGGCTGGCCCACAGCCGCCTGTGTAACTCGGCTACAGCAGCCCAGTTTCTCCTGAGGCGTAGGGCAAGTTCCAGCAGCACGAAGTGGGTCCCTTGGGAAGCAGCTTGGCTCTGCAGGTCTCTGCATAGATCCTAATCGCCCAAGTGACCTCTGAACTACAAGTGATCTTAAAGCCACCTTATTTATCCCCTTTATCTAAACCGTGTTGGTCCCTGGTTGTCTTGGAAAGTTTGCTGAAGTCAGCTTTGCTTTGTGATGTTAACCACGGAAGCTGTACTTTCAGGGAAGAGGAAGATTTGAATGGAGGCCCAGGATGCAGGGAGAAAAGAGTGTTCAAAGAGATGAAACAGTACAGAGGGCTGGATGCAGGGAAAAGTGGGAGCTAGCAAGAAAGAATCGAAGATGGCCAGAATGGATGATGCAGTGTGGGCTGTAGGGGTGGCAAAGAGGCTGAAAAGGAACCAGACTGTGGAGGCTGGTGAGTCAGTGCTTGGTTCTGTGGCCAACTGGTAGCCATGGAAGATACCAGAGTAGGAAAGTGACTTGCCTCAGGAAGGCCACAACTGATTGGTGAGTTTTTCATCCCTATGGCCTCAACCTTCCAGGAAGCAGAAATATAGTCATGGGTGCAGAATGAACATGGGAACAGGTTTCATCTAGAGCACTGAGTGGTAACAGCAGGGCAGAAGAGCGTATCTTTAGAAGGCGGAAGGCATGGGGGCAGGATGACCTCTGGAGTCTGCCTTTAGCACATCCTCTGTCTTCAGGGAGCTCTGGATCATGCTCCCTAGGGCAGCAAAAATTGGTTGGATCCAGGTGAAAGTGGCCATTCATCCAAGAACATCAAATGATCTTGGCCAGGTGCAGTGGCTCACGCCTGTAATCCCAGCACTTTGGTAGGCTGAGGCAGGCAGGTTACTTGAGGACAGGACTTCAAGACCAGCCTGGCCAACATGGTGAAACCCCATCTCTACTAAAAATACAAGAAATTAGCCAAGCATGGCGGCTCGCACCTGTAGTCCCAGCTACTCGGGAGGCTGAGGCACAAGAATTGCTTGAACCCAGCGGGTGAAGGTTGCAGTGAGCCGAGATCGCATCACTGCACTCCAGCCTGGCAACATAACAATACTGTCGCAAAAAAACAACAAAAACCCTGCTGACTTGAGTAACACAAACTACCTAAGGTCCGGATATTACCTGTCCCCCTAGATCCCATTAGTCCAGCCTCCTCCCTTCACAAACTGGTTCCTGTCATCATGGTCCCAGCTTGTCTCAGGGTGTCTCAAGCCTCTTTATCCACAGTGACCTACCAAACTGGGAATTTTGGAAGCGAGGTTTGGCTTCACTGTTCAACGAGAATCTTCCTGTATGCAAAGCTCTAGAACACTGGAGCCTTTGTGAGGAGGTGCCAATTAAAATGCCTTTCTCCTAGTAGGAGGGGGCCTCTGTTGCAGCTTTGTTTCCAGCCGTTAGAACAAGAGGGCAGTGGGAGCAACTTGCCCTGATGACCCAGTGAGCAGTGCAAGCGCTTACCTACATGGGGGCGGGGCTTGGGAACAAACGATGTCATCATCGGCTCACTCATCTGGAGACCTGTAATATCGTCTGGTTGTGCTGCCTATCATCTGTGTGGCTTGGGGCATGTTACCTAACCTTTGTGAACTCCTTAGGTAGACTAAGAATAATACCAACCTAGAAAGCCTGTGGTGAAGACTAAGTGAACATGTATGAAAAGGCAAACATAATACCTATTCAATGTAGACTTTGAAGAGGGATTAGTTCCCCAGGCTTTCTGCGCAGATGTACTGAAAGACAGTAACCAAATCATCAGACCTACAGATGGAAGAGATTTCAGAGGTCTGAATTCCCTTAAACACAACCCCAATTAGTGATTATCCCGTCCCTACTTAAGTTCTCTGAAAAAAAAAAAGGATTTCAGTTGCCAAAGTCTTTATCATTTAGCAAGAGCTCTGCTAAGATTATTATTATTATTTTTAGATGGAGTTTCACTCGTTGCCCTGGAGTGCATTGGCACGATCTCAGCTCACTGCAACCTCTGCCTCCCAGGTTCAAGTGATTCTCCTACCTCAGCCTCCCAAGTAACTGGGATTACAGGCTCCCGCCACCATGCCTGGCTAATTTTTGTATTTTTAGTAGAGACGGGGTTTTGTCATGTTGGCCAGGCTGGTCTGGAACTTCTGACTTCAGGTGATGCACCTGCCTCAGCCTCCCAAAGTGCTGGGATTACAGGCATGAGCCACTGCACCTGGCTAAGATTTTTCTTAAAAGCCTGTCTAGATCCTAAAGAACCAATCCCCTTATCTCCCTCCCTCAGTATGATGAAGAGGTTTATGAGCATCATTTGAAGACACATTCATATTGTGTTTCTTTCAAAGGGGTATGAGCTCCTAGAATAAGAAGAGGCACTGGGCCAAGCAGCATGGCTGGGCTCCAGCTCCCAGATCTGATTCAGTGTGATCTTTGTCATTTCCCTTTCTATTTCACAGTTTCCTCATCTGTAAAATGAAACTTGGGCCTGATTTTTTTCATTTTTTTCTCTTTTATGAATGTGCCAATTTGTTTCCCACAGAATACTGACATCTTTATAAACTCTCAAGAAACACAGAATACTGACATCTTTATAAACTCTCAAGAAAGAGACATTACAAAGACAAATTTCAGGTATATTTTGAAAATCGGCTTCATTATATAACAAATACTTCTGTCTGGATTTTACTATCCACTTAAAAACCTGCATTAATCACTAAGGAAAAGGCTGGAGGAGACTCTTCTATCTCCAGAATAATTTTGCAACAATTCCAAGATCCTCTGCACTTCTTTTTCTGTCCCTTAATTGGCCTCCTCCACATTTTCCAACTATGCAGGTATTGGCTCTACTCTCTTCGACTTTACATTGTTTTCGATGCTTTTGCAAGGAGACTCCGCCTTGAATGAACCCAAGATATGGTGCAATGTTGAGGAAGATCTCCAAGGTTACACATGCCTGCACGATGGCCCAAAGGTATCATCAGGTGAAAGGGACGACCTTAGAGATGAAAGAAGTTCAAGGAATGGTGCTACATTAAATGACTTAGCATTAGAAAGCATCTACTTTGCTTTTTCTTTCACCAACCCTGAAAGCCAAATAAGGCACTGGGCATTGAGGACTTCTTTTGAGCAGAATACGTGATTACACAGAGTTATTCTTCAAGAGTCTCTCTTCATCTGTCGCCTGGAGAACTCTGCACACTCTCCAATTGGAACTCTGTCCCAATTCCGTCTGCATTTTCCATCGGCTGCCAGTGTTCGTAGCAGAGGGCTCGGGTCTTCTCGTCCTCTCCTCAGGGTCTGGCAGCTGTCACTGCCGTGGAGTCGGTCCAGTTCCCAGAGTCGGGGGCGCTGCCTTTCCCATTTCAGTTGCCAGGAGGCTCATCCACGATCGTGCCAGAGGGGCAGCGAGTGGTCCCCTCGAACTGCGGGGGAGAGAGGAACCACTGCTGGCACGCGCCACACCGAACGCCGGCTGCCACTGCCTACCTCCTCGGAGCTGCAGCCGCCGCCATCTCGCGCCCTATCGCCAGCACCGCTGGGGCGCTTCGGGAAGGGACTAGCGGTTCCGCGCGTGCGCACTCCGCAGCCACCGCCTCCCGCGAGGAGCGAGAGTCCCGCGGCCCCGCCCCGCCCCGCCGAAGCCGCCGCCGCCGCCGCAGTTCCGGGGTATGTGCTCGCAGCCTGCGGCGACCCAGCCGGGAAAGAACTGCTGAGGGCGTCTCCGTAGTTCAGTTTTGGTTTGTTTGCTTGAGACAGTCTGTCTCTGTCGCCCAGGCTGGAATGCGGCGGCGCGGTCCCTGCCCCCTGCAGCCTCCGCCTCCCGGATTCAAGCGATTCTCCAGCGACTGGATAGCTGGGACTACAGGCGCGCGCCACGACGCCTGGCTAATTTTTGTATTTTTAGTGGGGACGGTGTTTCACCATGTTGGTCAGGCCGGTCTCGAACTCCTGACCTTGTGCCCAAAGTGCCGGGATTACAGGCGTGAGCCACCACTCCCAGCCCACCCCACTGGGTGTTTAAGGAGATAACTACAAGGTCATTTTGCGGTTCGTAGTGTGCTTCAGACCTCCCAACAACCTAACGGTGTATTATAAACCATTCTTTGCTTTGTTTTTAAATACATTAAAAACCTTTTTTGAGATAAAAATAGTGGAAGTACATGGTTTAAAAAAAGAAAATCAGATTGCACCAAAAGGTTTATGATGAAAAACAATAATATTCTGTCCCTTTGCCTCCAAGAGACTCCTTTTTAAAAACTTTTGGGCTGGGCGCGGTGGCTCACGCCTGTAATCCCAACATTTTGGAAGGGTGAGGCGGGCGGATGATCATCTGAGGTCAGGAGTTTGAGACCAGCCTGGCTAACATGGTGAAACCCCGTCTCTACCAAAAATACAAAAATTAGACGGGCGTGGTGGTGGGTGCCTGTAGTCTCAGCTACTTGGGAGGCTGAGGCAGGAGAATCGTTTGAACCCGCGAGGCAGAGGTTGCAGTGAGCTGAGACAGCACCATTGCACTCCCGCCTAGGCAACAAGAGCAAAACTCTGTCTAAAAAAAAAAAAACTTTTATCCGTTCTGGCAGTTGTCTCCATTAGGTTTGATTTGGAACTTGCTTTCCAACTAGAAGGTTCTTAAGATCATACTTGCTTTTCCTGAGCTGCATTATCTTCAGCTTCCATTATACAGGCTGATGAGGCTGAGTAGCAGGGCCACTGGCGTATTGAGAAATGGATGGTCCCTGTCTTGGCATCCGAGGGTTGTGTGGCGTGCCTCGCGCCAGGACCTCCTTGGCCATTCCGCTGTTCCCGAGCTAGAACCCGGCTTCTGAGCCCAGCACGCTCCAACAGCAGCCTGCGCGGTCCACGCCTCTGCTCCAGACTTGACCTTTCCCTTCGGCCTTCCTCCTACAGGTGTCTCTGCACTTGGAATCTCCAGGGGAAATCTGAGGGATGGTCTAAACCCACAGGTGGGACAAGGGACTACATACACGGCGGCCACCACCATCTTCCCCAAGGACAGCCTGGCCATGGATGAAAAGGACCGTTTCGTGGGCCTTACCTTCTGCTAGCGAGTATAGTGTAAAGCTATGATATTCAAATAGAGACTCTTAGGCTCCACCCCGGAGGATTCCCTAGGTCTGGACAGGGCTTGGAATCTTAACAAGCTCCTCAGGTGATTCTGTTACAGATGATCCAGGACCACTGTTTGAAAAAAGCTGTCCTTGGGATATTACCTTTATTTATTTATTTTTTCCATCTCTTCCTGCTATTTTGTCATCAGTTTTTAATACAGAGACGGAGTGTCACTATGATGCCCAGGCTGGTCCCAACCTCCTGGGCTCCAGAGATCCTCCTGCCTGGGCCTTCCAAAGTGCTGGGATTACAGGCATGAGCCACCACTCCTGCCGGGAAATTACTTTTAAAACAGATCTATTTGTATGAGATGTTCTCACAAAACTACTTAGAATAGCAAAAAAAAAAAAAAAAGAAAAAAAAGAAAAGAATAGTGACAAAGTTTCCAAACCCCACTGTTGGGCAGAATTAAAATACTTTTTAAAAAAAAAATTTATTTTTTTTTTGAGATGGAGTCTCTGTTGCCCGAGCTGGAGTGCAGTGGTGCCATCTCAGCTCATTGCAACCTCTGCCTCGTGGGTTCAGGCAATTCTCCTGCCTCAGCTTCCCGAGTAGCTGGGACAGCGGGCATGTGCACCGCCATGACCGGCACAATTTTGTATGTTTAGTGGAGACGGGGTTTGCCATATTGGCCAGACTGGTCTTGAACTCTTGAGCCCAAGTGATCTGCCCTCCTCAGCCTCCCAAAGTGCTAGGACTACAGGCATGAGCCACCACACCCGGCCCAAACATTATGCTTTAATGAAGACATGAGATTTTGTCATTAAACCTAAAATATCATAGAACCATGGATTGAGGAACAGACATGAATTACCTTGAAATCATCTACTGCAGTGCCTGAATGGCTTTTGCCTGTTCTCACAGCATGAATTCCCAGTTCTCACACAGTAAAAAAAAAAAATTATGAAAGATAATGTCAGCTAATAGGCCGGGCACAGTGGCTCACGCCTGTAATCCCAGTACTTTGGGAGGCCAAGTGGGGGCAGATTACCTGAGGTCAGGAGTTTGAGACCAGCCCGGCCAACATGGTGAAAACCATCTCTACTAAAAATACAAAAATGAGCCACACTCCTGTAATCCCAGCTACTCGGGAGGCTAAGGCAGGAGAACTGCTTGAATCTGGAAGGCGGAGGTTGCAGTGACCACTGCATTCCAGCCTAGGCGACAGAGCAAAACTCCGTCTCAAAAAAAAAAAAAGAATGTCAACTAATAAAAGTAGAACACAAGAGAGCTTGAGCCACCATTCGCACTTACAAGAAAAATTTCCATAGATCAGAAAAGTCTTAGAAGTCGTTAGATTCTGTTGTAAAGGGATTATGTGGATTTTTGTAGTAGATGTTTCCTGACTGTGGAAGCACTTAAATACATCTTAAGAGAACAGTTCTAGTTTAAAAGAGTCTGCAGGCCGGGCACGGTGGCTCAAGCCTGTGATCTCAGCACTTTGGGAGGCCAAGGCGGGCGGATCACCTGAGGTTGGAGTTCGAGACCAGCCTGACCAACATGGAGAAACCCTGTCTCTAGTAAAAATACAAAATTAGCCGGGTGTGGTGGTGCATGCCTGTAATCCCAGCTACTCAGGAGGCTGAGGCAGGAGAATTGCTTGAAGCCGGGAGGCGGAGGTTGCGGTAAGCCGAGATCACACTATTGCACTCTAGCCTGGGCAACAAGAGTGAAACTCTGTCTCAAAAACAAAAAGGGGCCAGGCACAGTGGCTCATGCCTTTAATCCCAGCACTTTGGGAGGCCGAGGCGGGTGGATCACCTGAGGTCAGCAGTGTAGTTCGAGACCAGCCTGGCCAACATGATGAAACCCCGTCTCTACTAAAAATACAAAAATTAGCCGGGTGAGTTGGTGGGCGCCTGTAATCTCAGCTACTTGGGAGACTGAGGTAGGAGAATTTCTTGAACCCAGAAGCCAGAGGCTGCAGTGAGCCGAGATTGCACCACTGCACCCCAGCCTGGGCAACAGAGTGAGACTCTGTCTCAAAAAAAAAAAAGAAGTCTCACAGTCGGCCCCATCACGAGATAGGGTCTCCACACATCACCACTGTTGCCAGCAGAGGACCCTGAAATTCTAGGGCTTTGCAAGGAAAGAGCTGGTTACTAGAGACTGCTCTTCAAGCAGCTTCCCAAATGTGGCTGGATTCTGAGCTGACTAACTGTCGTGTGATTTCAGGCCACAAAGGGTGGATAAATTCCAGTTTGTCTGGTACTTAGAAAAAAATAGGCCCTATATCTTAGACAGCCCTGATAAGGTGCCTCCGTGGATATGAGTAATGGTCAGACCCAGGGGATGACCCAGGACTCACAAAGCTGGACAATGGAAAGTCTGGGGCACTGTGACAAGGAAATTCTTCCCCTGAATTGCCTTTTCCTATTGAGATAAGATAGTACACAATAAAGCGCCAGGCTCAGAAGTGCTGCTGCCAATCCCAGCCAGAGCAGCCAGCACTCAGCCCTGAGCTGAAGCACATCAATCAGTGCCTGGGGCTGTCCGCACCTGTGCGGTCTCCAGAAGGCCAGCTCTGGTGGGGGCAAGTCGTGACTCCCACCACTCACCAGCTGTGGGACTCCAATTCTTGTTCGTAAACAAAAGAAAGAAAGAAAAAAGTGTACTCCTCTTCTACCTGCTTTACTCCGTGGTGGCTCCAAAAACTAAAAACCATGCCGGGCACGGTAGCTCACGCCTGTAATCCCAGCACTTTGGGAGGCTGAGGTGGGCGGATCACCTGACGTGATCAAGACCAGCATGGCCAACATGGTGAAACCCCGTCTCTACTAAAAATACAAAAATTAGCTGGGCATGGTGGCAGGTGCCTGTAATCCCAGCTACTCGGGAGGCTGAGGCAGGAGAATCACTTGAACCCAGGAGGTGGAGGTTGCAGTGAGCTGAGATCGCGCCGTTGTACTCCAGCCTGGGCAACAAGAGTAAAACTCCATCCAAATCACACACACACAGAAAAAAAACTAAAAGCAAACCATGAAAGGGCCTTTCCACTCCCAAATGCTATAAAGGTATCAGGTTATTATTACTTCCTCAGTATGAAGCAGTTAGTTTTGTAGATTCTCCCTCTTTTTTTTCTTTTTTGAGACACAGGGTCTGGCTATGTTGCCCAGCTGTTCTCAAACTCCTGGCTCAACGATCCTCCCAGCTTAGCTGGCCTAGTAGCTGGGACTACAGGCACGTGCCACCCAACCCAGGTGCATCCCCTGTTTTAGGTCTAGTTCCATATTTCTTTAAAAGTCATCAGGATGTCTTTTAGGTCCTGAGTACATTTTTATTATGAGATTGTATAAGTAAAGTCCTTTGAACTTCTGAGGAGACAGGATTGAGATACCTTAGATGCTCCACTGTCTCCTGAGTGAGCAGAGTGGCAGAGGCTGTTACCCTTTTAATAGCACCTTAACCAGGAAGTAGACCCCTGTAGGCAAGCAGTGACTCACAGACACTGTCACGAATGAGTCAGCGTCCCAGCCAGGCAGGGGCTGGCAGCCTCCTACTTCAAGGGGTGGGAAGCAAGGCCTGGGCTCAGTGCTGGATATTGGTCTTGTCACATTAGGGGCGGTAGCAAAGAGCCCACAGAGTGGAAAGAAGCTGATGCCTTTGGATCGGTCTTCAAGGGGAGAGGATTGAGCTAACGGGCATGTGATACAGAGAAAGGCTGTCAGTTAGGGTAAGGGAGAGCTTTCATGTGGCCCTGTCTGAGCTGCAGTGGTTGCAGGAGTCATTATTCCCTGTTACTGGAGTAATTCCAACACAGCCTCACCCCACCTATAAAGATGTTTTGGGCCGGGCATGGTGGCTCACACCTGTAATCCGAGCACTTTGGGAGGCCAAAGTGGGTGGATCATTTTGGGCCAGGAGTTTGAGACCAGCTTGGCCAAGATGATGAAACCCCATCTCTACTAAAAATACAAAAATTAGCCGGGTATCGTGGCGCACACCTGTAATCCCAACTACTTGGGAGGCTGAGGCAGGAGAATTGATTGAACCCAGGAGGCGGAGGCTGCAGTGAGCCGAGATGACACCACTGCACTCTACCATGGGAGACAGAGCAAAATTCCATCTCAAAAAAAAAAGATAGTTTGGGGAAGCTGTTACCATTGACCAGAGAGTTGGATCAGATGGCATATCAGGGCTTTTGCAATGTTAAAAATCTGAGCTATGGGGCTGGTGTGGTGGCTCATGCCTGTAATCCCAGCACTTTGGGAGGC
>NW_012118932.1:3465039-3471907 GCF_000951035.1 Colobus angolensis palliatus
ATGTTGGCCAGGCTGGTCTCGAACTCCTGACCTCAGGTGATCCACCCGCCTCGGCCTCCCAAAGTGCTGGGATTACAGGCGTGAGCCACCGTGCCTGGCAACTTTTAATTTTTTGTACAGATTGGGGTTTCACTATGTTGCTAAGGCTGGTTTTGAATTCCTGGCCTCAAGGGCTCCTCCTGCCTTGGCCTCCCAAAGTGTTGGGATTACAGGCGTGAGCCATTGCACCTGGCCCTTTTGGAGCTTTAGTTCCCTCAGCTGCAAAATGGGATTATTAATATCTACCCTAGTTGTCTCACAGGGTTGTAATAAGGATCAACAATGATAATAAAAGATTCCTGGTAAAATCATGCATGTTGTTCTCGCATTTCTCTCAGTATCTGTGATCCACAGGTAGAGGGGTGACCAGGTGAGTACCTGGACCAGCTGTCCCATGGGTCAGAGTAAAGATCCCATTTACTCATGGGGTTGGCATTAAATCACATTTCACTGGCCATCCCCCGAACATGGTTACTGCTTTACCCTTTGACTTCTCTATCCCTCTGCCTTCACTCCTCCCATCTTCCTTTCCCTTATTGGACTGACACTTTCTGATGGGTCATTGGACTGACACTTTCTGATGGGTTACTATGTCCAAGGCACCCTGCTGGGGCCAGGGGAGCATGGGAATAACTCCCAGTGCTTGTCTGCAAGGGCATCTCAGCCCTGTAGGGAAAGTGCAGTGCCCAGGAGGAGAGGCCAGGAGGAGGTGGAGGCCAGAGAGGGGAAGTGTTCACAAGAAGACATGGCTTCAAGGGCCTGGCTTTTAAGACCAGGTGATGATTCTCCAAGTAGAAAAGGCAGGGGGAAGGGTAAGAACAGAGTGCCTGGATGTTTGCTTGTCTGTTCCAGGCCTCACCCAGCTCCTTCCTTGGCACATTCTCTTGCCTGTTGAGCAATGTCCGCTGTGTGACAGGAGAGGAGTTCTGCTCAGGTCTCGCATGCAGCTTCTTTCTAAGCAAGAGAATTTGAAAATTAGAAGTTGTTGTTGGAAATGAAACCACCATTGCAAAACTCGAAGTGAGACAGTGAACGAGACTTGACCTAACCAACTCCACCTTGCTTCTAATCTCCAAGCTGTCCTTGTTCATTCCTGGGCAAAGATGAACTCACTTTGGGATTAACTTGGTTTATACATTAAAACAAAGACGACAGCAGCCCTTTCCCAAAACAAACCTCCTTCTTGCCTGGGAACCAGACTGTCTTTGTAGGCCTAACAAATTAGCCAAGAGATTAGAATCATGGTTCAGGAGTCAGGGGGCTGGAGGCTACAAGATTCTGACCCTCCCTAAACTGCTCCTAAGGTCAGTGCTCGAGATATTTTGCAGATTCTGCCCTTGACGGGTCAGCTGGCACCAGCTGGATGGATGAACTGGCTCATCTGATCCTGTGGCCCCGACCCAGGAACTGACTCGGGGCAAGAGGACAGCTCCGAGTCCCTGTGATTTCATTCCTGACCAATCAGCACTCCCGGCTCACTGGCTTCCCCCAATCCTGACCAATCAGCACTCCCGGCTCACTGGCTTCCCTCACCCACCAAGTTGTCCTTAAAAACTCTGCTCCCCAAATGCTCAGGCAGACTGATTTGAGTAATAATACAACCTCGGTCTCCCGCACAGCTGGCTCTGCGTGGATGACTCTTTCTCTACTGCAATTCCCCTGTCTTGATAAATAGGCTCTGCCTAGGCAGCGGGCAAGGTGAAACAGTGCTGCCTGCTCACTGGGGCCATGCATATGACTGTGAGATAATGCAGTGATTTTCAACCCCGGTTGTACATCAGAATCACCTGTGGTTTGTTTTTGGTTTTGATTTAGTTCAGATTTCCTGGCCCCACTCTTCATGTATTCTGGTTCAATGGATCTGGGATGAGGCCCCCATAATCGGTATGATTTGCTTTCGCAAATTTAGAGGGAGAAATAATGTCACAGAATCTTTGTTCTTCCAGTTCTGCACTCAGGAGGGCACATGTTTTATTGCAGGATGCCTAGAATCCCCTATTGAAACTTCCACCTACCCTGAGCTTTCTGAGAACCCTAAAGGCTTATTAAGTTCTAAAAAGTGAAGGAGCTGACCGGGCACAGTGGCTCATGCCTGTAATCCCAGCACTTTGAGAGGCTGAGGCAGGCAGATCACCTGAGGTCAGGAGTTCATGACCAGCCTGGCCAACATGTTGAAACCCCATCTCTACTAAAAATACAAAAATTAGCCGGACATGGTGGCAGGTGCTTGTAATCCCAGCTACTCGAGAGACTGAGGCAGGAGAATCGCTTGAACCTGGGAGGCGGAGGTTGCAGTGAGCCGAGCTTGTGCCACTGCACTCCAGTCTGGGTGACAGAGCGAGACTCTTTCTCAAAAAAAAAAAAAAAAAGCAAAAGAGCTGCCATGGAATTAGTCTGAATTAGTCTGGCTTCCACTCCCAGAGGGGAGAGAATGGATGGTAAGCAGTTGCCTGTTTTTCTTTCCTGTGCCTCATTTTCCTTATCTGTGAAACGAGAAGAAAAGTATTTCCCACCTCATAAGATTGCGGTGAAGGCTGAAAGAGCACAGAGGCCATGACAGGAACAGTAAGTGCTCAGTTAATGACGGCTATTGCCATGAAGGCAGTAAGGCCTCCTGGTTAGAGGTGTGGGCTCCAGAGCCACACTGCCTGGGTTCGCAGACTGGCACAGACTGGCAGCCACTCTAATTGTGTAGCCTTCATGCCTCTATTTCCTTCTCTCCACAATGGGCATAATAATGACTTCCTCACAGAACTGTCAAGTGAATTAGTAAGTGTAAGGCACGTTGATCAGTGCTGGGCAAGTAACACCAAATAACTATTAGCAGTTATGGTTACCTGTGCTGTGACCTCTCACTGCCTCATGGTGTCACTGTCGGTCACTGGTCCTGCCCCGTCCTTAGCTTGTATCCTCCAGCTGCTCCTAGCAGCCTCGCAGGGCAGCTGTGAGCCTTTAAGCAGAGACCACCTCCCCCTACCTCTTGCTAATCCGGGCCAAGGAATCCCTACTTGGGCTCCTAAATTCACCTATACAGCCTCCTCCTGGGACACCAGCTGGCTCTGGAATGCTGTGTCAGACCCCGTTCTAGCCTCACCAGCACAGCCAGCCAGGACCTCCACGCTCTTGCCCGCTCCTCCCCCGAGATCCACCCCAGGGTCTGCAGCTTTTCTTTGGCCACCTTGGAGCCTAAGGGTCTGAGAGCACCCCTTTCTCCAAACACTGAAGCGATTCTTCTAAAGGAAATGACCACAGTAAGTCCTGGGATCCCCAGTCCCCACTCTGTTCAGATGGCTGCCCTCTGTGCCTCCAAGTGACTTAGCTGGGAGATTTCCTTACCAGGTGTCAACATTACACTTCTGGTGATACCACTGCCTGGGATTCCAAAGCCATTTTTTTGCTTCCTTAGAGAAGCAGGGCTGGGAAAGCCCGCATGTCGAATCTCTGCTGGGAAGCATATTATGTATAACTTAAAAAAACCCCCAGGCATGATTCCAACATGCAGCCAAGGTAGAGAATCACTGAGGTAGGAAGACTGAGACCTAATGGTTGTCAAAACACCTGCACAAGTGGGAGGCTGTGCTTGGATTGCCTCGAGGCTGCCATCCCTCGGAACATTTTGATTCTAGAACACTGGCGCTAAGTCAGTGGTTAGAGATCAGCTGGCTGATGATTCTCCGGTTCAGTGGGCGGCAGAATCGCCGGTGTGGTCTGTTTCTCATAAGCTTCTCAGGTCTCAGCTCCTAATCGGTGACGCTGATTCGGTCGGATGGGGGTGGAGGAGTGGGAGGAATCCCAGATCGCAGTGAGATGCATGGTGAGGAACCCTGGGCAGGGAGGGGGTGGGCAGGGTGAGCGAAGGGCTGCCCGCACAGTCGTGCCTAGGCAGGGAGTTATGAGAAGCAAGGGCAGCGTCTCGGAGGGGCTCAGAGGTGAGAGAATTGTCCTCAGAAACTGGAAAACGTCCGCAGTTGTCAAAGTTAATTGCCAAATCTCTCTCCAAATCATATATCCCCTGTCTGACTATCAGGGCCTATTTTCAGATGGAAGAAAATGTGTGTCCGAAGCAGGAATCCCCAGATCAGAACTCTCTGTGGGAGCGGAGGTGAACCCTTGGGAGTGGAAGCTGGGAAGACAATTGCTGCGGATGGTCGGTGAGGAAAGCCTTGGGCTCCAATGACCTCATGCCTCTTTTCTGTCGCCGGTGACAGGACACTCCCTTCCCCTCTGCCCACCTCCACCCACAGGCATATCAGACAGATGACCACATGGGAGCACGGGAAAAGTGTTCCCCGTCGATAACACACAGTCTCACGTGCTGCTGCCGCCTCCGTCCGACCTCATCCCCCAAATGTCCCGTGACGTCGGGCTGAGCAAGGCAGGGTGAGGTCACCCCGGAGCTCGTGCTCTTTTTCCCTGGAGACCCAGGAATTTTTGAAAAGTTGCATAAGAGCAAACGCCTGGTCATGCCTTGAATTCTTTGTGTGAAACCTTTAGCTCCGGCAGCCAAGTCTCATTTGTCCCCTAATTCACGGTGTGTGACTTTGTTTTCTCTGGGTGTTCACCAGGAGAGGGTAAACAATACTCCTTATCTCCTCGGAGGGTCAGCGAGGCAGCCTGATCAGCCGTGAAGCACGGAGGAGCTGGATCAAACTAGGCTCGAAAGCCACCAGTTCCAGAGCCCACAGCTCCGAAGGGATCTTCCCCCACAGGGACAGTGCATTCCGGCAGGGGTGGCCCTGAGGGGTCTGCTTACATCTCAAGTGGTTCTGAGTCCTTCAGAGTTAGTGATAAAGAGCCCAGAGCCTGAGATCACCAAAAACAGCCCTTTTCCCCCCACGATCATGCTCTCCAGCCTCTGACCCTCCCCAGTCTTCTCAGGCCTCCTCCTTGACTAAATATTTGGGAAGTGAAACAATAGCCTGACTAAAGCGGTGGTGGGCAATTACTGGAAAATCACGTGATTGTCCAAATTGAACCAATTTGTCAAAGACCATTTTCCTTTCACTCATCACCTCCCCCACACCCCACGATAAGATAGGGTCCCTGGAGCACAATAATCCTTTCCTGAGATACAATTTAGAGGCTCCTGAGAAAAGAAACAAAAGTGAGGCTAATTTTGGCTTTTCTGAGACTAAAGGAAAAGCACACAGGCAGGCTCTGTCCTGCTCGAGGAAGCCAGGGTGGGCCTCACTTGGTCCCCCCAGGGTATCTGCTGGGTCACCGGGGGATTTGGAGAACAATGCAAGGGCAGTGAGGGGGAGATGGGAACCAAGTCCTGGCCCTGGCTGTCCTGGCCCTGGCCGCAGTGACCGAAGCCTTGCCTAGGCTCTGAAGAGATCTCTACCACAACAGCCATGGCTTCAGACTTCAACATTCTTTTAACTGCAAATTTCTCACCACCCTTCCCAGCCGAATTATTTTTTATTTTTTTATTTTTATTTTTTTGAGACGGAGTCTCGCTCTTGTCGCTCAGGCTGGCGTGCAATGGCGCAATCTCGGCTCACTGCCACCTCTGCCTCCCACGTTCAAGCGATTCTCCTGCCTCAGCAGGAGAATCTCCCTAGTAGCTGGGATTACAGGTGCCCTCCACCACGCCTGGCTAAAAGTTTCCCCGTAAACCTTTCACCTACTGGTGTTTTGGAGTTTGATGAATATTTACTCATTCTTTCTGTGTGTGCTTACTAACTCTGCGTCAAGCCCAAAGAGGCAGGTATTATTATCTACAGATGAAACTACAGACTGAAAGGTTGACACTTGTCCAGGTCACACAGTGTGATAATAGCAGAGGCTGCGTCATGGAAACAGAGGTCCTGTTTTCCTGGAAGAAAACGTTTTCAGTCTGCTTTCCACCGTGACTTAGCTGTTGGGAAGCAGCAGGCCTCACTTCTGGTGAACTCCACTGGGCATGGGGGCACACCTGTCCGAGGTGGCGCCTGCCCTCTCATCATCCCAGGAAGGAGAAGAGACAGTACGTTCTAGACAACACTTCCTCTCTCATGGGCCAGCTCTGTCTGTGCTTCGGGCCCTTCAGTCTCACTCCCGTGTCTCCCAAGCCCTTTCATATCTTGTCCGCTGGTTTTCCCTGCCCTTGTGTTCCAGCTCGAGCTGCCTCAGGCATCCCCAGCTGCACTCCTCCATCCAGAAAGTCAAAGAGGCAGGAGAGCTTTCACCAGAGGGTGGAGGAGGTGATGAGAAGGAAAAATGTTAGGCTTCCCCTTGTCCTGGGGGTCAGTGAGACAGCTGCAGGGATGCTCCAGCATTTCACTGTAGTGTGACAAAGTGGAAACTCCTGCTGGTTCATGCCAAGCATTTCACATCACAACACATGCATGCTTGTGGCTTTCTGTTGACAAAGGGGAGGCAGACTATTTTCATCCAAATCCACGATGTCATGTAGACTTCTTTTTAGCTTTGCTCAGTGCAGAAGCATTTCCAAAGCCCCGCCGTGGTCTCACTACCCCTTTGCAGTCTGCTCGCAATCCGTTTGTGGTCACAGACAATCTGCTTCTGGAAGCCATGCGTCTAGTAGATGGGTGGCAAGCGGAGTGTCCAGTTTAGCCACAGGTCATTGTATGGCCATGCTTTGAGGGTGCAGCGGATGCTTCTCTCTTGGGAAATGATAAACTCCACCCTGTGGAAGGTTATTTGGGCTGATGGAAAATCTAACAGACCGCTTGGCTAGAACAAGCAGGACAGTGAAACCCCTCAGTCAGGCCTGAGCCTTTACCAGTTGCCTGCCCTTCAACTTTCTGTCAATATCATCCAAATTGCTCTTCCTTCGAAGCTGAATTTGTTGATATGACAAAAAATAATATATATATATATATAT
>NW_012118932.1:3472682-3473178 GCF_000951035.1 Colobus angolensis palliatus
CCCCCAGGCTCAAGCCATCCTCCCACCTCAGCCTCCTGCGCCACCACACCCAGCTAATTTTTGTATTTTTTGTAGAGTCAGGGTTTCTCATGTTGCTCAGGCTGGTCTCAAACTTATGAGCTCAAGCCATTCACCTGCCTTGGCCTTCCAAAGTGCTGTGATTATAGGTGTGAGCTACCACGCCTGGCCTTTACAGCCTTATTTTAACCTAAGCACCTCTAAACTATATCTCCAAATACAGTCACTCGAGTACAAGGTGTTATTAAGCTTCAACAACTGAGTTTTTGAGTACACGATTCAGCTCACAGCACAGCCTGGATCATCTTTCACGTAGTCTGTCTGCCTTCAGCCTTTCCTTCCTTGAAACCAGCCTCCACAGAGCAATCGATGGGCCTATAGCACATTTGTGATTATGTGCATGCATCCTCTGCTGAAAGGCTTTCCACCTTCCACAGGGGACATTGTGATGGTCAATTTTGTTTTTTTTTTTTTTTTT
>NW_012118932.1:3473463-3475347 GCF_000951035.1 Colobus angolensis palliatus
CCACCACGCCTGGCTAATTTTGTATTTTTAGTAGAGATGGGGTTTCTCCATGTTGGTCAGACTGGTCTCGAACTCCCAACCTCAGTTGATCTGCCTGCCTCAGCCTCCCAAAGTGCTGGGATTACAGGCATGAGCCCCCGCGCTTGGCATGATAGTCAATTTTATGTGTCAACTTGGCTAGGCTACAGTCCCATTATTCAATCAAACACAAAGCTAGGCATTGTGTGCAGGTGTTTTATAGATGTGATCAAAGTCCATAATCCGTTGACTTTAAGGGAGATTATCCTAGATAATCTCAATGGGCTTGGTTCAATCAGACCTTGAAAGGCCTTCAGAGCAGAGCTGAGGATTCTCCGAATAAATTTCATCTGTAGGCAGTGCGGCATTTGGTAATGCCTAAGAAAGTCATACCCTGCTTTTTCTGGTCTGCCCTACAGACATCAGATTTGCCTACCCAGTCCCCACAATCACACAGGCCAATTCCTTGCAATAAATTTCTTAATATTTATCTCCTAGTCGTCTTTGTCTTGGTTATAGTCTGGCTAATACAGGCTTTGGTTCTGAAAGCGGTTCTAGAAGAATAGAATCTTAAAAATGAGTATTTTTATTTATTTATTTATATTTTAAGACAGGGCAAAACCCCATCTCTACTAAAAATACAAAGATTAGCCGGGTGTGGTGGCACTCGCCTGTAATCTCAGCTACTTGGGAGACTGAGGCAGAAGAGACGCTTGAACCTGGGAGGCAGAGGCTGCAGTGAGCCGAGATCATACTGCACTCCATACACTGCACTCCAGCCTGGGTAACAGAGCGAGACTCTGTCTCAAAAAAAAAGAAAGGTGGGGACAGAAAAGGATGAGTTCGGGGCTTCAAATTCCTAGCTCATGTTTTGCATAAATGATCTGAAAGCTTCTCTATCTGCCCTGAGAAAAACTCTTATCTTCTGTGGTTACAGGACTGAGATTTCTGAAAACAAAATCCAGGGTCTCATCCTCCAAGTAGCTAAATTCCAATGTAAATTCAATTCTCAATCTTGCAGGATCTTTTGTTCAAGCAAGGGCATTGATTGGGAAAGAATGGGAACTGATAATTGGAATTGGGATGTATGGGCAGATCCTGATGACGCTGGGATCATCAAACCCCTAAATTCTGCCAAGTCTTCTTTGCCAAAAGTAGCCTTTCCCGTCTGAACAGATTGGCCACATTCTGCTGAATAAACCGCATAGGCCTCTTCTAAGTTGCCTTGCAAGGTTCTGCTGATTCTCCTCAGGACCTACCCCTGCCATTCCTTAGTTTCTCAACCTATAACGAGACTCAAGTCCCGGCAGGCCCCAAAGGGTAAAGTATAAAGTATGATCCATGAGGAGATATATTATATTCCAAAAACCTGCATGATTTTTCCAATTTCTATAAATAGAAATCTGGGGAAATGTGTGTAGATGGATCTTGAAACTCTAGGATTGCCAGGTGTGATGATGCCTTTAGTCCCAGAAGGTTGAGGTGGGAGGATTTCTCTAAGCCTAGTTCACTTGAAGCCAGGGGTTCAAGACCAGCCTGGGAGACATAGTGAGATCCCCAGCTATACAAAAAACAAAACAAAAACCGAGCAGCTTTTCTAGTGACTCAGTTAGTGGACCCAAGTGAGAATATGTTGCCTCCAAAATCCAAAGAGATAAACTAGGTGTCGTGTCTCGTTTTTGGTTGCAGGAGGGGCCAGATACGACAATTTTTTTTTTTGAGACGGAGTCTCGCTCTGTTGCCCAGGCTGGAGTGCAGTGGTGTGATTTTGGCTCACTGCAAGCTCTGCCTCCCACCTCAGGTTCAAGTGATTCTCCTGCCTCAGCCTCCCAATTAGCTGCGACTCAGGCACCCACAACCACACCC
>NW_012118932.1:3479211-3479698 GCF_000951035.1 Colobus angolensis palliatus
ATTCCATCTGTGAATAACCACTGTACTCCGTCTTCAGCGTCATAGTGAGGCCTCCGTCTCTAAAAAGCAAAATCCAAAAACTAGAATCAAGGGGGAAGGAATGGAATATAAAGTTGAATCAGACAAAACTTATCAATATGGACCCACTAAAGAGAGATTCCAGATTCAATTTTTTCAACTGAGGGGTTAGAAAAGCCTTTAACAGTTTAGTTGGTTGGCTAAAACATGAACCCAAGGGTGGCCTACACCAAATAAAGTTAATGCCAGAACTGCTTCGATATACTGTAGAGGAAGATATCCAAAGACTTAGGGAGACTGGAATGTTAGAGCAGATTTATCAAGTAAGACTTGCTGACCAACTCTGGGAGGGTCAACTGCACATCATTTTCACCATGACAATGAGAAAAAAAAATTGTGAAGGGATCCTCAGCATCCTTGAAGAGTTCTGTAGATACTCTTGTCTCTCTCTCTCTCTCTCTCTCTCTCT
>NW_012118932.1:3480893-3487020 GCF_000951035.1 Colobus angolensis palliatus
TGAGATCCGGCCACTGCACTCCAGCCTGGGCAACAGAGCAAGACTCTGTCTCAAAAAAAAAAATAAAAATAAAAAAAAATAAAAGTTCTGTAGTGTAGCAGGGTCCTAACTGAAGGGGACCTGGACTCTACTTCATTCAAGGGATTCTGGGTCTACAAACAGGCCCAAGTCTGGGAATTGATGGAGAGGCCACGACTCTTTGTTTTGGTGATTTGAGATACACTCTGTTCACTTGACCTAGAACTCTTATACAGATCAAGTAGGAATATGGTAGACTGCCCACCTATTTCCTTTGTAGGGATACCATGACCAACTAGCCAACACCCTAGGCGTGGGCTGGGAGAGGAAAGCTGAGAAGGTAATGTAGCAGGAATAGGAGCCATTGGCATTTGGATCATTTCCTTATGCAACTTATGTCTGATCTTACGCATGTTGTTTCTATTTGGCAATGGAGTACGGTTGTACATGCTCTAATTTATGGATTGGTGGGTCAGACAACACCCAGTTCATGATGGGCAGTTCGGGTCACATGGTAAATTGGTGGCTCATAGTTAGGTGTTCAATCTTCTATTAAGGCTCAGTAGCAAGCCAAAAGCTGTTTCTCAGTAGGAGAATAGTTACCTGCAGAGGACGGCAGGATTTTGTTCCAAAATCCTAAGAATCTGTACTGTGATTCATGTATAAGGGCTTACCAAAGGCTCCAAACAGCATCCCTATCTGCTACTTCAAGCACCATTAGATCTGCTAGATCACAGGGCTCAGGGGACAAAGTAGATTGCAAAGCAGTGTGGACCTGTTGTAATCTGCTTTTCCGGGCTGCACTCAAAACTAGCAGCTTGTACTGGGTGCAGTGGCTCATGACTGTGATCCCAACATTTTGGGAAGTTGAGGTAGGAGGATCACTTAAGGCCAGGAGTTCAAGACCAGCCTGGGCAATATAGTGAGATCTCCAGCTATACAGAAAACAAAACAATAACAATAAAAACCCTAGCAGCTTTTCTAGTGACTCAGTTAGTGGACCCAAGTGAGAAATATGTTGCCTCCAAAATACAAATAGATAAACTAGTTGTTGCATCTCTTTTTTGGCTGCAGGAGGGGCCAGATGCAACAAGTTATCCTTCAACTTAGAAGGGATATCTTGACATCACTGGATCCCCTATGCCTCATTGGGAAGTTTCCTATGATCAGTTGCCTGAGAAAGATAAAATGATTCTACATGATATACAGGCCATCACCTGAAAGTGGAGAGCTGCAGAGTTACAGCTCATTTCTGGGATATTCCCAGATGGCAGAGCTTCAAGCAGAGCACCTTGGTTGTACATTTTGCCTGGAAAAAGAAATGACTGGAGGCAAGTATCGATATTGATTTATGGGCTATCTTAGTTCAGGTTGCTATAACAGAAATACCATAGGACAGCAGGCCTGAACAACAAACATTTATTTTTATTTATTTTTGGTTTTTTTGAGACAAGTTTTGCTCTTGTTGTGCAGGCTGGAGTGCAGTGGTACGATCTCGGCTCACCGCAACCTCTGTCTCCCGGGTTCAAGTGATTCTCCTGTCTCAGCCTCCTGAGTAGCTGGGATTACAGGTGCACACCATCCTGCCCAGCTAATTTTTGTCTTTCTATTAGAGATGGGGTTTCACCATGTTGGCCAGGCTGGTCTCAAACTGCTGACCTCAGGTGATCTGCCCGCCTCGGCCTCCCGAAGTGCTGGGATTACAGGCGTGAGCCACCACACACAGCCGAACAACAATTTACTTCTCACAGTTCTGGAGGCTGGAAAGTCCAAGATCCAGGTGCTGGCAGTTTTGGCACCTGGTGAATGCAGTCTCCTGGTTTGCACATGGCCATCTTTTTGTGGCTTCTCACATGGTGGGAGAGAGCAGAGAGGAAGCAGGGTCTCTGTGTCTCTTTTCCTAAGGAGTGCTGATCCTTTCCATGCGGGCTCTGCCCTCACTGCTTCCTAATACCATCACATCGGGGGTTAGAATCTCAACATATAAATGTTGGGGAGATACAAACATTTAATCCATAACATGGGCTATCACCAGTGGTTTGGCTGGATGGCCAGAGACTTGAGGGAACATAATTGGAAAGCTGGTGACAAGGAGGTCTGAAGAAGGAGTAAGCAGAGAGACCTCTCTGAATAGGCTAAAAAAAAAAAAAAAAAAGTGAAGATATTTATGTTCCACTGAGTGTCCGCTAAATGGTACCTCAGCAGAGAGAGAATTTAATACTAGGTGGATGAGATGGCCCACTTTGTAGATACCAGCCAGCCTCTTTTCCCAGCCAGTTCTCTCATTGCCCACTAGGCTCATGAATCAAGTGGATATGGTGGCAGGGATGGAGGCTAAGTGTGGGTTCAGCAGCATGGGCTTCCACTCACCAAGGCTGACCTGGCTGCAGCCAGTGCTGAGTGCCCAGCCTGCTGGCAGTGGAGACCAACGCTGAGACCCTGAGAGGACCCCAGGGTTATCAGACAGCTACCTGGTGGCAAATTGATTACACTGAACCACTTCCATCATGGAAGGGCCAGTTATTCTTACCAGAATAGCTACTTACTCTGGATACAGGTTTGCCTTTCCTGTACACAATGCTTCTGCTAAAACGACTCTCCATGGATTTATAGCACACCTTATCCACCATCATGACATTTCACACAATACTTCTGATCACAGAACTCAATTCACAGCAATTGAAGTGTGGCAATGAGCCCCAGCTTATGGAACTCAGAGTCTTACCATGTTCCCCAGATCCTCAAGCAACTGGTTTGATAGCGTGGTAGAATGTTTTTGTTTCTTTTTAAATTACAGACAGGGTTTCACTACGTTGTCCAGGCTGGTCTCAAACTCCTGGGCTCAAAAGAGGAGTTACAGCTGGGAGCCACTGTACCTAGCCAGAATAGACTTTTGAAGACTCAATTATAGTACCAGCCAGGTGGCAACACCTCATGGGCAGTGTCCTCTAGGAGGCTGGATAGGCTCTAAATGAGTGTCTAATACATGCTATTGTTTCTTCCATAGCCAGAATTCACGAGTCCAGGATTCAAGGGGTGGAAATGGGAGTGACCCCACTCACCGTTGCCTGTAATGATCCACTAGCAAAATGTCTGTCTGCTTTCCTTGTGACCTTAGGTTCTGCTGGTCTAGAGTCTTAGACTTAAAGGGAGGAATGCTTCCACCAGGAAACGCAGCAATGATCCCGCCGAATTGGAATTAAGACTGAACCTCAACCACTCGAGGCTCCTCGTGCCTCTGTATGAACAGGCAAAAAGGGGGTTTACTTTCCTAAGCAAAGAATACGGACATTTCTAAAAAGTTTGTTTAGAAGGGCACATTTTCTAGCAGTCTTTCTTATAAGAAACAGAAAGAAGAAATAAGCATATATGTGGGATGAGTTCCTCCCAAAGTTCCAAGATAAGTATTTGAGGAATGTGGTGGTCTTTTTATGTGTTAACTGGGTGAGGCTACTTTCCCCAATTATTACTCAAACACGAATCTAGATGTTGCTGTGAAGGTGCCGTATTTTACAGATGTGGCTAAAGCTCATAATCATTGACTTTAGGTAAGAACCGTTATCCTAAATCATCAGATAATTCAAATAGGCGAAGGGTTTTTTTGTTTTTGTTTTTCTTTTCAGATAGAGTTTCACTCTGTCGCCCAGGCTGGAGTACAGCAGCACAATCACAGCTCACTGCAGCCTCCACCTCTCGGGCCCAGGTGATCCCCTGCCTCAGGCTCCCCAGTGGCTGGGACTACTGGTGCATGCCATGCCAGGCTAATTTTTTTTTTTTTTTTGAGACGGAGTCTCGCTCTGTCGCCCAGGCTGGAGTGCAGTGGTGTGATCTCGGCTCACCGCAAGCTCCACCTCCCGGGTTCACGCCATTCTCCTGCCTCAGCCTCCCAAGTAGCTGGGACTACAAGGGCCCGCCACTGCGCCCAGCTAACTTTTTGCATGTTTTTAGTAGAGACGGGGTTTCGCCTTGTTAGCCAGGATGGTCTCGATCTCCTGACCTCGTGATCCGACCGCCTCAGCCTCCCAAAGTGCTGGGATTACAGGCGTGAGCCACCGGGTGAAAGATCTTAAGAGCAGGGCTGAGGTTTCCCTGAGGAAAGAGAAATTCCACCTGAGAGCTTGCCTGTCCTTCCTGCTGGCCTGCCCTGGGGCTTTCAGGCTTTCCTAGCCACCCCCCACCATTGCATAAGCCAATTCCTTGCACGGAATCCCTTTATATCAGCATACATATCCCACTTGCTCTGTTTCTGTAGTTGAACCATGGCTGGTGCAAACATAAAAACCTTTCTCTTTAACGCCTCTCCCATTTCATACCTTCCCATCCACGGTAGGAATCCAAGAATGAGGCAGGAACATGTGGGCGTAATTTCCCCAAGTTAATGGAAAAGCACATTGTGACGAAGACCTCGGGCTGAGAAGGCAGAGGGACCTCTGTTCTACAAAGGGAAAGATTAAAGCTGTGTTGACAAAAGGAATGTGAAGTACATATGCAGCCCCTTTGAAAGTTAACTAATCCTTGAGGTGCAAGATGGGTCTAATTTTTTTCCTAACATATTTGGGGGAGAGCAAACTGCACTCTGAAATGGGAGTCCCTTTTATCCTGAATGTCCTTTTTGTCCACTCTTGGGTCTCAGAGCTACCTCTTCTCTGTACCCAGTGGCAGAAGGTGAGGACAGCAGAAAGAGATGCTGGAGGCTGCACAATTTGTAGGGACAAGAGAGAAATGGGGCCAGGATATTTCTGATAAGAGTGTTGGTGACAGAAAAACGGGGTTGGGAGATGCAGGGACCCCACTAGGGCTACAGAAGAAAGGGGGAATACGAGAAGGGAGAAAGGCCAGCGTTAGAAAAGGAAGGGACAGCCACACAGTTGTAGGGCAGCTCAGTGAGGTCCAGACTTTTGCTCAGGGCAAAAGGATACAGTCTCAGACAAGGGACACAATGCCTCACTTTCTGCACTTCCAACTCTGCAGGGTTCACGGTCATCATTGGAGCTTGGAGCACATATCTGCTTACTCTTGTTCAGGTGCTGAAGTCTAAAATAGGAAAGGACTTTTCACAAGATGGCGCTCAGGGCGAAGAAGGAAGCTCCTGCCCCTCCTCAAGCCAAAGCCAAAGTGAAGGCTTTGAGGGCCAAGAAGGCAGTGCTGAGAGGCGTCCACAGGACAAAGCCTCCCGCGCACCTGCCCATTCTCCAGAGCCCATGTCATCCACCTCTGCTGGCCCAAGACACTGCGACTCCAGAGGTAGCCCAAATATCCTTGGAAGAGCGCCCCCAGAAGAAACAAGCTTGACCACTATGCCAGCCCCAAGTTTCCACTGACCCTGAGTTGATTGCGGGGCTAAGGTCTCTGGAGAATGGGCAGGTGTGTGGGAGGCTTTGTGGTTCTCCTCCAGGAACAAAGAGTATAAAGGGGCCACTGGTGGCCGGGCACAGTGGCTCATGCCTGTAATCCCAGCACTTTGGGAGGCCGAGGAGAGGGGAATCACTTGAGGTCACGAGTTCAAGACCAGCCTGGCCAATATGGTGAAACTCTGTCTTTACTAAAAATACAAAACTAGCCGGGCGTGGTGGCGGGCGCCTGTAGTCCCAGTTACACAGGAGGCTGACGCAGGAGAATCGCTTGAATCTGGGAGGCAGAGGTTGCAGTGAGCCGAGATCGTGCCATAGCACTCCAGCCTGGCAACAGAGCGAGACTCCATCTCCAAAAAAAAAAGAAAAGGTGAGGGGCATTGATGCTGCTGGAGAAGCAGCCATGAAGACAGAAGGCAACACACTTGTGTACACTGTGGATTGTTAAAGCCAACAAGAACCAGATGGAACAGGCTGTGAAGGAGCCAAGGCCAACACTGAGTCGACCTGATGGAGAGAAGAAGACATGTGTCCACTGGCTCCTAATGACCATGCTTTGGAAGTTGCCAACAAAATTGGGATCATCTCATCTGAGTCTGGCTGGCTAATTCTAAAGATATATATGTATCTTTTCACCAGAAAAAATACAAATAAAATAAAATAGAAAAGGGAAAACCCCCTTCTCCAAGATCAGGGGATTAGAAACACCTTCTCTGAGGTTGCCAAGGGTGCAGGGAAGTGCACAAAAGAAAAGTGTC
>NW_012118932.1:3487415-3493394 GCF_000951035.1 Colobus angolensis palliatus
ACAGGCGTGAAGCCACTGTGTCTGGCCAAGAAACACCTTTTAAATGCTCATTACAAATAAAGAGAAATGGGCTACCTCGGGAGGGAGGGAGTTTCTTGTCCCCATAGGTGTTAGTTGACACAGGGTGACCACCTAGCAAGGGTGGCCTGAGAAGGATTCAAGCAGTGGCCTGTAAGGCCCTAGCCAACAATATACTTTTCTATTTATTGAAAGACTTCGATGTGGAGATAACTAAGAATATTTGGCACTAGGACTATAAAATATGCTATGATAAGCTCAGAATTAAAACTCATCATAGGCAGGCAGAGCTGGAGAGGATTTTTTTTTGTTTTTTTTTTAGAACGAGGTCTCGCTATATTGCCCAGGCAGGTCTTGAACTCCTGGGCTCAAGCTATCCTCCTGCCTCTGCCTCCCTAAGAGCTATGATTACAGGTGTGAGCCACCGCACCCGGCCAGGACAGGATCTTCAAAATAATCTTGTCTAATGTCCCTCTTACCCTCCCCTCCAATTTCATATAAGTGAGAAAATATCCAGAAAGAAATGACTAACTCCAGATGACACGGCTGAAAAGTAGATGTGGGCTAGAACCTGGCACTGGTGACCGTGTTCCGTCCATTTCTTAACATCTTCTTTTCGAGTGTCTTTATCGAAGCTGCCCAGCAATATCTGGAAACTCACCAGGAAAAAAATAATGGAAACAATTAAACCTTGACAAATGACAGCTTCTTCAGATATGGTTTAAACACAAAGAACTATAAGGAACTCAACTGCTCAAACTCCTTGATAACATCAAGGAAAAGGAGTCATTTCACATAAATCTCAGAGATGATGTCATCGAAACATACAAGTAGCTAGTGGCAGTGACAACTCATCCTGAAGGAAATGATTCTTATAAATAGTTTTGATCTGGAGATACCATTTGGCGTCTTAGAACCGTAGACTCTTGAAATGGGAAGGCCTACCGCAGAGGCTATCGGATCCGGGGTGTGCTGGCCGCGCGGTGTCAGCAGGGTCAATGCCACTCTCCACTTGGCTTCTATCAGACTTTGATAAGATAAACATGCTTACTGTGAAACTTCAAATAGTACAGAGAAGTATAAAAAAGACTTATCAGAAATCTCACTGCCCAGAGTTAACCACTGCGAGCATGTTGATGACTGTCATTCCGTTTTCTCCAGGCACATGTTTACACTCACACATCCATATTTTGGCAAAATTGGGACCAGAGTACAAATGCAGTTTGTCATATTCTTCTTTACACTAAACTATTTATTTATGTATTTTTGAGACAGAGTTTCGCTCTTGTTGCTCAGGCTGGAGTGCAATGGCACAATCTTGGCTCACTGCAACCTCCGCCTCCTGGGTTCAAGCGATTCTCCTGACTCAGTCTCCTGAGCAGCTGGGATTACAGGTGTGCGCCACCACACCCAGCTAATTTTTGTACTTTTAGTAGAGATGGGGTTTCACCATGTTGGCCATGCTGGTCTCGAACTCCTGACCTCAAGTGATCCACCTGCCTTGGCCTCCCAAAGTGCTGGGATTACAAGCATGAGCCACTGCACTTGGCCCTACACTAAATCATTTATATAGCTTCACAATTTCATTTTAATGGCTGCATAGTAGACCACTGTATGAAGAGAACTTCATATAGTCAACCACACTCTGATTGATTGATCCATTAAGTGTTCTCAGTTTTTTACTAATTTGGAGGGTTAGTTCCTGCTTTAAGGAAAGAGCTCATCTTGGCCACCCTTGGGAATGTGAATTGACTTTGGAAAATAAAAACACTTTGCTTCCTCCAAAGTAGTAAGTGTTTGGGGGTGATTGTGGGGCTAAGATCTCTGGAGGATGGGCAGGTGGGCGGGAGGCTTTGTGGTTCTCCCCTAGGATAAAAGAGTATAAAGGGGCCATTGGTGCTGCTGGAGAAGCTGCCATACTCCAGGGGAAGGCCTTAAGGATACGTCAGTGCCTGGAGCCCATCCTGACCCTGGCTGACTTCCAGGTCAGCTTGCAAATCTGCCCCAGCTAACCTACCTCTGGAAAGGGCCAGAATTGAGGACTGGATCAGCTCCTGGTCCAAGATCCAGCTTACCCAGGCCAGTTGCTGCTCTGCAAGCAGAACTCCACTTGTGCTTCCAGCAAGAGGCATGGCTGCCTCATACTCACTAATGAAGGCCAAAGCTTTACCCACTTTTGGGCTTTGGCAGATTACCAAGCCAACTGCTCCTCCGTCATCAACCCTTCCTCTCCAGGTATAGTGAGAGACAACACCATCAATGAATTCCCCCGGGGCTGTGTAACTTGGAGACTGAGGGGCTCTGGCACCCAAATTCTGGGGACACCCTGGGATACCAAAGTACCACCACCAATACCTCCAGTTGAGGTACTGGGGTACTGAGGGGAGGTGACAATACCACAGTGAATACCTTTTTGACATATGTCTTTACATATGGATCCAATTATCTCCTTCATATAAACTCCTTTAAGTGGCATTGCTGCGTCGGTGGGAAAATGCGGAACAAATCTTGCCGCAATGCTGGCTAGTGCCTGGGAAGGGCCAGCTGGCCCGCTGCTGAGAACCTTCACGGGGCAGCAACTTGTGACAGATGTAGCCACTGTTCAGTCTGGCCTTGTATGTTCAGCACCCCACAGTCAATGGGACTTCCAAAGCTGACCCGCTCAGAGGAGACTGGAGGGAACAGAGCAGAATGCCCAGGAGGAGTTTATAATGAAATGTATAAATGCTGGGGGAAGCAGGAGTTTGAGTCAGCCTGACCAGCCTGCTCTCTTTTGTTATGGAAATCAGCATGGGAAGCCAAAATCACAATCAGAAGGCTAATGGTAAGCCTAGAATCCAGGAAGGGGAGTTAGTTTGGTGACCTGAATGATGGCTGGATGCATCGTCCATCCCGCCACTAGGGTAATATACACCCTTCAGGCGACAGTGGCGGCAAAGGGAAGTCAGGTGAGTTGTAAGTCAGAAACTGCTCTGTGGCTAAAGTGAACCCCTAGCCATTCTCCTGCAGAGTCCTTCTTCTATCTGGCAATACTCTGTGCGCTTGGGGACTCCCAGCTTTTCTTGCAGACAGAGAGGGTAAAAAATCACACCATAGGCTGGGCACGGTGGCTCACACCTGTAATCCCAGCACTTTGGGAGGCTGAGGTGGGTGGATCATGAGGTCAAGAGATCGAGACCATCCTGGCCAACATGGTGAAACCCCATCTCTGCTAGAAATAAAATAAAATAAAATAAAAGCCAGGTGTGGTGGCAGGCGACTGTAGTCCCAGCTACTCGGGAGGCTGAGGCAGGAGAATCACTTGAACCCGGGAGGCGGAGGTTGCAGTGAGCCAAGTTTGCACCACTGCACTCCAGCCTGGGCAACAGAGCAAGACTCTGTCTCAAAAAGAAAAAACAAAAAATCACACCATAGGGCCCTATTTTTTAAAAAAAGCCCATCCATATCTCACCTTTTTTTTTTTTTTTTTTTTGAGACAGAGTCTCACTCTGTCGCCCAGGCTGGAGTGCTGTCGCATAATCTCGGCTCACTGCAAGCTCCGCCTCCCAGGTTCAAACTATTCTCCTGCCTCAGCCTCCTGAGTAGCTGGAATTACAGGCACCTGCCACCATGCCCGGCTAAATTTTTGTATTTATAGTGGAGACGGGGTTTCGCCGTGTTAGCCAGGATGGTCTCGATCTCCTGACCTGGTGATCCGCCTACCTCGGCCTCCCAAAGTGCTGGGATTACAGGCGCGAGCCACCGCGCCCGGCTCATATCTACTTTTCTTATTCATTTATTCATTTATTCACTCAACTAATGATGGTTGAGATCTGTGCAGGTCCTGGGGAGACAGAAGTGAGTAAAATAGATACAATTCCTGCTGTCGTGGAGTTCATATTCTGGTGGGAGAGAAAGACAGTAGACATGTAATTAAATGAATACACAATGATTGTGTATTTATTTGATTACACCATTAATTAAATAGGACAATTTCCAACTGTAAAAATCTATATGCGGCTGGGCGCAGTGGCTCACCCCTGTAATCCTAGCACTTTGAGAGGCTGGGGTGGGTGGATCATGAGGTCAGGGGTTCAAGACCAGCCTGGCCAACATGGTGAAACCCTGTATCTACTAAAAATACAAAAATTAGCTGGGCATGGTGGTGGTGTGCTCCTGTAATCCCAGCTACTTGGGAGGCCGAGGCAGGAGAATCACCTGAACCTGGGGGGGGTGGAGGTTGCAGTGAGCCAAGATCATGCCACTGTACTCCAGCCTGGGCAACAGAGTGAGACTGTCACAAAAACAAACAAACAAAAAAAGTCAGGAGCAAGTCAAGAGCAACATGGATAAAATCCTAGGCTAGTGTCACCGAAAATCTAACCGGAGTACCATAGGTCTCAGCCGCGTGATTTCCCTCCTGCGTCTCACCATGAACTGAGATTTGCTGGAAATGCCCAGGATGTTTAGGTGTGGTGTCCCCTGAAATGTTTCTTCCTTCAGGAGGGTGGGAAAGAACATAAATTTCATTGTCTTCTCAGCCAAAAAGAAAAAAAAAAAAATCCTCTATGGCCTGATGCAATTAAAAAAAAAAAAATCCATGGGGTGTACCGCCCCAGGATCTCAGAGATTAGATGTAGAAACCTAGGTCATGTCCCAGAAGGGAAGAGTAAGGGAGGAAGAACTCTTTTCAGGGATTGATAGGGTGAATGACTGGAAGTTTCTACAATGGGGGGGAAAAAAAAAAGGCTGGGTTATCACTCCTGTCATTGCTATTATTGTTGCTGTTATCAAAAACATGTAAATAGTCCCCTTCAATTATTGTCCCTCTTAAACAATAAAGGTGATAACAGAGACTTCTTCGGGCATTTGCAAACCCAAAGAGAATATTGTTATTCACCAGCAGCTTTGCTTCAAGGGATCCAGCAGTGACTGTGGGATCCAGAAGATTCCAGGGGAAGGTCTAGGTGTGTTGTTTGAGTGACTGAAGAGGGTCAGAGGGACCTTTAGAGAAATGGTTCTGGCAGAGTGGGAAAGGCACTTTCAAGGGGAGAAGGGGCCATTTGAGCAGTTCAGGTGGTACACAGTGAGGAGACATGGTGAGGGAAGAGAGGAGAGGCCAGAGGAGAGGCGCGGTGGCGTTAGACACCTATGACAGGGCAGGATGGGAGGAGGGGTGAGAAAGAGGGGGCTGCAAGATGTCTCTGAAAAGAAGGCCTGAGCGATGGGTGGGAAATGGGGTCACCTGGACAGTGACACAACATCTGTGTTAACCAGGGCCGTTGGCACCAGCCGCAGCCTGTCCTCCCCACTCCCAGTCTCGGTTTTGGACACAACAAAAACTTATCTATTTTTCTTTCATTTCCAGGTAGGATGTGGGGGGAGCTGGTGGGGGCGGCACTCCAACACAGCTGTCTTCCAAACTGGGCATCCTGGCTGTGCCCATGGGTGTCTTCACCATCTTGGAATCCTTTGCTTCCAGCCAGATGGACAGAAGAGAAAGCAAAACTTCTCCTTCACCATCACAAACCGGAAGTGAGCTGTAACTTCTGTTTGCTTCTGTTGGTAAAAATTCATCACACGGCCATTGCTTGGGAGCGCAGGAGGGGCCCTGCAGCCCAGGCCTTGTGTGGCCATTCAGGCACTGGCCCATCAGCAGGGAGCGGGTCACTGTGGGAGTCCGGAGGTGTTAGTCTCTGAGAGTAGAAGGGAGTTCCCTTGGGTGCCTTCTCACTCCAAATCACACCATGCTGTTCTGTCTGGACAGTCCCTGGCTAGGCTTAGGGTTTGGAGGACACCAAGGACAACTGAGGCTCTGGCAGTCCCCCCTTGTAGATGGCAAAACCCTGTACTGCAGGCGCCTTGTTGTTTATTGGGGTCAGTGTGCCCTTTCATACTCCTTCCAGCACGAAGATTTGAGGGTGAATGCTCGGGGCTCTGGATTCTTACCCTCTCTCCCACTACCTTACCCTCCGACCCCAC
>NW_012118932.1:3495054-3504517 GCF_000951035.1 Colobus angolensis palliatus
AAAGCAGGGCTGAGCCAGCGCGGACGAGGGTGGGATGGAGCAGGGAATAAATGTGTCAACCTCCAGTCTCTTGCCAGCGCCTCCCATTGGCCAAACCCAACAGGAAGCCAGGGGAACAGGGGCCCTGGTGATGCAGTTATAGAAAACACAAAGGGCAGGAGAGGCAGTGGACAGGCGAGGCACGTGGAGAATAACCAGCTCAGGAGTCTGGTTTATCCATGATAGGGGGAGTCTGAATGGCCTGGACCCAGTGGTATACTGGCAGTGAAATTCCCCGCTAGGTTGATGATAACAGCAGTGATAACGAAGGTGACCCTATCTTAGATTTATATAACTGTTTTGTCCTCCAACAATATCTTGTTACCTAGAGCATCTTTCAGGATATCTGAAGGAGCCTGGTGGAATTCTCTGCATCTTGCCTCTGAGATTTCTTTCAGATACAAATTTAGACCCTGCTCTGACTTTTTCCCCGAGTGGTGACACTAGCTGCTCTGTCAGTCCCCAGAGAGTTGAAGAGGGGGATAAATTTAGACCACAGAGTTACTGTGCCTCCGCCAATATTTTAAATACTTGATTTTTAACATGACCCTGGCCTCCATGCCCTGCTTAACCATGCATTCCCGGCCGTGTATGTGACCAGCCTCTGGGTCTGTCACCCCCACACCCACGTGTACGTCCCCGCCGCCGCCAGCTATGAATAGTTGGTGTGGACAAAGAGACCGGGTGTTGGGCGGCAGTCAGCTCCCACTCCGTCAGATACCATCACTGTCAAAACAAAGTCAGCTATGTGGAAACCCCGCCATGCCTCCTGCCTCCTTTTGGAATGCACTGTTCTGACTGCAAGTACAAAGCCGCAGTTCAGAAGCATGAGATGGTGCAGAAAACAAGTCACAAAACCACGAAAACGAATATGATATGGCACGAAATTCAGGACTGTCGACAGAGATAGAATGGAGCCAGGAGAAGAGGGTGCTTCAAGATTAACACACATGAGAGATGAGGCCAAGAAACCAGGCCTTGGGTATTTTTTGATTTCTCTGCATACTTGAGTTCACTATAGTTATTATACTGTTAATAGATCATTTTACTCTAGCACTTTTCAAATGTTTTCGTGCATTAGCTATGCATTTTAGTACTTAAACAAGATACAGATTTTTTTTTTTTCTTTTTGAGATGGAGTCTTGCTCTGTCGCCCAGGCTGGAGTGCAATGGTGCGATCTCGGCTCACTGCAACCTCCCCCTCCCGGGTTCAAGCAATTCTCCCGCTTCAGCCTCCCCAGTAGCTGGGACTACAGGCGCCCACCATCATGCCCAGCTAATTTTTGTATTTTTGTAGAGATGGAGTTTCATCATATTGGTCAGGCTGGTCTCGAACTCCTGACCTCAGGTGATCTGTCCACCTTGGCTTCCCCAAGTTCTGTGATTACTGGTGTGAGCCACAGCGCCCGGCCAAGATTTTTTTCACTCTGTTATATAATGTGCTCTATTCTTTTTTTTTGAGATGGAGTTTTGCTCTTGTCACCCAGGCCCCATGGGTGACAATGACGCAATCTCTGCTTACCGCAACCTCCACCTCCCAGGTTCAAGAGATTCTCCTGCTTCTGTCTCCCAGGTAGCTGGGATTATAGGCGCCTGCCAATATGCCCGGCTAATTTTTTTTTTTTTTTTTTTTTTGCATTTTTAGTAGAGACGGGGCTTCACCATGTTGGTCAGACTGGTGTCAAACTCCTGACCTTCAGTGATCCGCCTGCCTCAGCTTCCCAGAGTGCTGGGATTACAGGCATGAGCCACTGCACCCAGCCTTAGTGTTCTGTTTCCAAACTTTGGGTCACAACCCATTAATAGGACATGAAATTAATTTGAGTGTGGTCAGCATTTTTCAAAAAATGAAACTATAAGCATCAGAGTATATTATAGAGAGAAAGCTAAGTGTTGTATGATACACCTAAACGTGCACGCTGGGTGTCTACTTAAATGCACTCTTCACCTAGGCCTCAGTGTAGCAGAGCTGGCTGGGTGTCAAGGCACTCAGGCACTTGTTCCAGCACCATTGTTAATCTTCCAAGTGGTCCCATCTGGACAGTTGTCCTCTCTGGTCTTGGCATCTTTATCAATAAAGTGACACATTTGTACTGAATGAACCATAAGGGATTTGTTTGTTTGTTTGTTTTTGAGACAGAGTCTTGCTCTGTTGCCCAGGCTGGAGTGAAGTGGTGCGATCTTCGCTCACTGCAACCTCTGCCTCCCGGCTTCAAGAGATTCTCCTGCCTCAGCCTCTTGAGTAACTGGGACCACAGGCACACGTCACTGTGCCTACCTAATTTTTGTGTTTTTAGTAGAGATGGGGTTTCATCATATTGGTCAGGCTGGTCTTGAACTCCTGACCTCAGGTGATCTGCCCGCCTTGGCCTCCCAAAGTGCTGGGATTACAGGTGTGAGCCACCGCGCCTGGGCCCCTAAGGGCTTTTTAATCCCCCACTTAACACATATTCATTGAGCGTCTACTAGATACCAAGCACCAGGGATTTAGCAGCAGGCAAAATGAAGGTCTTGCCCTCCCTGACTTTATGTTCTAGTAGAGGGATGGCAGGCAATAAACAAACTAGTGAGTAGATAATACGCTGAGCCGTGCTAAGTGCAGTGGAGAAAAATATGGCGAAATAGGGGGGCAAGAGTGCAATGGAGGAGGGAAACGCCATTCTAGGTAGTTTGAGGTGGCATTTCCATGGAGGCATGAAGAAAGCGAAGGGATAAAGCTACACAGATATCTGTGGGAAGAGTGAGCTCACTGGAGGCTGAAGAGTGCTCACCTTGTTCAAGGATCAGGAAAGGGCCAGAGTGGCCGCAGCAGAGTGGGCAAGGGACAGTGGTGGGAGAGCAGCTCAGAGGGAGGGGGCCAGGGCCAGGGAAAAAGAACCTGTGGAGGTTTAGAGTGGCAGAGAGAATCCACCTGACTGTACGGAGGCCAGCTAGGAGGCTGCCAGCATACTCCAGAGGTGAGATAATGATGTCTCGCTCCAGGATGGTCTTAAAGAGAAAGGAGGTGAGAGGGATTCTGAATATATTTTGATGGTAGGGCAAGTGGGTTTGCTGATGACATCTATGAAGTGAAGGACCAAGAGGAATATAGGATGGCTTCAAAGTTTGAAGCCTGAGCAGCTGGAAGGAGTTTCAGTTTATGCAGATAATGAAGACTATGGGAGGAGAGGCACTGCAGTGTGTGTGTGTGAAGTGTGAGGTCGGAGATGCTGATTTTTTTTTTTATTTTCTTGAGATGGAGTCTCGCTCTGTCGCCCAGGCTGGAGCACAGTGGTGTGATCTCAGCTCACTGCAACCTCCGCCTCCTGGGTTCAAGCGATTCTCCTGCCTCAGCCTCCCAAGTAGCTGGGATTGCAGGCACCTGCCACCACGCCCAGCTAATTTTTGTAGTTTTAGAGATGGGGTTTCACCATGTTGGCCAGGCTGGTCTGGAAGTGCTGGCCTCAAGTGATCCACCCGCCCCAGCCTCCAAAAGTGCTGGGATTCCAGGCGTGAGCCCCTGTGTCCAGCTGGGGATGCTTATGGCACATCCACATGGCCGTGTTGATGGTCCTTGGAAATCTGAATCTGAAGAGGCATTTATGAGTAAAAGGATACAGAAGGCCGCTGCACTGGACCAGATAACAGAGGGAATGGTAGAGATGAGAAGAGGCTCCAGGACTGATGTCTAGGCCCCTCCAACATATAGAAGCCTGGAAAATGAGAAGGAACCAGCAAACATTATTTGACTCTGTGACTCTTTTCAGAATAAGTTGCTAAACAGAGGAAAATCAGAAAAATATGGTTTTAAACAAAAAAAGAAAATAAATAAAAGAAAAAAATGGGGCCGGGCACAGTGACTCACGCCTGTAATCCCAACACTTTGGGAGGCTGAGATGGGCGGATCAGGAGGTCAGGAGACTGAGACCATCCTGGCCAACATGGTGAAACCCTGTCTCTACTAAAACCACAAAAAATTAGCGGGGTGTGGTGGTGGGCGCCTGTAATCCCAGGTAGTCTGGAGGCTGAGGCAGGAGAATCACTTGAATCTGGGAGGCGGAGATTGCAGTGAGCCGAGATCGCGCCACTGCACTCCACCCTGGTGACAAAGCGAGGTTCCATCTCAAAATAAATAAATAAATAAATAAAAATAAGAATATATTAAAAAAAGAAAAAAGAGAAAAATACGGTTTTTTAGTTTGAAATAATTAGCATAGCTTACCTACCAATCATTGCTAAGTGTATCATTCTTGAAAACAACTGTAATAGCATCTTGTACAAAGCTTGGTAGAAAACTGCTGGTGAATTAAATGAAAATGTTTATTGATTGACTTAGGGCTTCTTTCAGTTTCTTGGTGTTGTTAAAAAAAATGGGGGAAATGAGAGCTTTATTCGCTTTCAGCAACTCACTCAGTCTGGAGGAAACTGATCCCCAGGCCTTCCCCAGCAGCCCCCATACTCTGCAGGGAGCCTTCAGACTGGATTTCCCAGCTCTGCTCCAGCCAAGGTAACCTTCATTTCAGAGTATAATTGCAGTGCCAAGTCCTGGGCTCCCTGAGGAATTTCTCCTTCCTTTCTGTGAAGGCACAGAAAGATGAGCCTTATTTTGATGGTTTTCTAGTGTTTCTCAGCCTTTAAGACTAACTCTCCAACAAGGAGCACACAACGTTTCAGGTTTAAGAGAATTGAATGCAAGCTTTGGCTTATTAAAACTTGTCCTTTTGGAAAAGGACCACAAACTACAATGTTTGGCAAAATGTGTAGTGCTGCAGGGTGTGTCTTTCTGTTAGTGCTGGATTGCGATGGCAGTTTATGCCAACCATTTGGATGCAGCAACAGTCTTCTTGGGAGGCAGTGGTGGCCACGGTGAGATTAGAGGAGAGAGCAGCAGACTGCTATATTAGGAGCAGCCACAAAAGGAACTAGCAATTTTTTTTTTTTTTGAGACAGAATCTCTCGCTCTGTCGCCCAGGCTGGAGTGCAGTGGCGCCATCTCAGCTCACTGCAACCTCTGCCTCCCGGGTTCAAGCGATTCTCCTGCCTCAGTCTCCCGAATAGCTGGGACTACAGGCATGTGCCACCACACCCAGCTAATTTTTGCATTTTTAGTAGAGATAGGGTTTCACCATGTTGGCCATGCTGATCTCGATCTCTTGACCTCGTGATCCGCTCTCCTTGGCCTCCCAAAGTGCTGGGATTACAGGCATGAGCCACTGCTCCCGGCCAGAAATAGCAATTTTTACACCCCAGTAAAACTTCCTAAACTGCCCCAGCCCCAATTCTCCTCTGTCCATCATCAGGCCTGCTTCATCTCCCTAGCAACAGATTCGCTGATTCGATTGTAACTTCTCTGGGCACAAAAGTCAGGACCCTGTGCATTTCAGTAACTGTACGTTGGGCCTTCAACCTCCCTGTCTTCACTACCCTTGCCTTTTAAAGCACCAAACTCTGAAATGATTAGAACTAGACTGTGAGACAGGTTGAATAGATTTGGAAACACCATTCAATGTGGGTTTAGATATTGCCTGAATCAAAAGTGAAGACTTGGCTGGACACAGTGGCTCATGCCTGTAATCCCAGCACTTTGGGAGGCCGAGGCCAGTGGATCACCTGAGGTCAGGAGTTCGAGACCAGCCTGGCCAACATAGTGAAACCCTGTCACTACTAAAAATACAAAAATTAGCCGGGTGTGGTGGTGGGTGCCTGTAATCCCAGCTACTCGGGAGGCTGAGGCAGGAGAATCGCTTGAACCTGGGAGGCGGAGGTTGCAGTGAGGTGAGATCACACCACTGCATTCCAGCCTGGGTGACAGAACAAGACTCTGTCTCAGAAAAAAAAAAAAAATGACATGTTGAACATTCTTTTTTTTTTTTTTTTTTTTTTTTTGAGACGGAGTCTTGCTCTGTTGCCCAAACTGGAGTGCAGTGGCCGGATCTTGGCTCACTGCAAGCTCCGCCTCCCGGGTTTACGCCATTCTCCTGCCTCAGCCTCCCGAGTAGCTGGGACTACAGGCACCCGCCACCTCGCCCGGCTAGTTTTTTGGATTTTTTAGTAGAGACGGGGTTTCACCGTGTTAGCCAGGATGGTCTCGATCTCCTGACCTTGTGATCCGCCCGTCTCGGCCTCCCAAAGTTCTGGGATTACAGGCTTGAGCCACCGCGCCCAGCAAACATTCTTTTCTTTTTTAATTTATTTTTTAAAAAAATAATGGAGATGGGGTCTCGGTATGTTGCCCAGGCTGGCCTAGAACTCCTGGGCTGAGGCAATCCTCCTGTCTCAGCCTCCCAAAATGCTAGGATTACAGGCGTGAGCAACTGTGCCTGGCCTGCACATTCTTCAGGCCTCTGAGAGTAAGCTCATCTTCCCCAGCTCTGCTCTCCTAATCACCAGTGGAAAGGAGGGGTGGGGAAGAGAGCAACACTGGCACCAAGCTACAGCCTAACAGACAGTCTGTTTTTGTTGCTGGCTGGGCTGCCCTGCTTCGACTATGTATTATTTTTAAAAGTCCTTCTCTAGTTTCCTGTTGCTTATGGTACAGGGACTAGCCTTGTTGGCCTCTCATTCAAAGCTTCACGCCATTTACTCTTTCCACAGTAGTAAACCATACCCTCTTAAACATCCCCTGCTCATAAACACAGCAGCGCGCACACACACACACACACACACACACACACAGACATTCTTTTCACTGTGACCACAAGGTCTTTACCCCCAAAGTCTTCCCACATCTCTAGGCCTTTCTCCAAGTCTTTCCCTGGTCCCTTAGTTCTCAAATCCACCTTCTCAAACCCTAATTTATGCTGTTCTCTGGGCTGTCAGAACCCTTTATAACATGGCTTGGCACAGTCTGCACGGCACTCAAGAGAGCTGTGTAAGCTCCTGCTTCCCTCCTCCCTCCCCAGTGCCCATGCACACAGGAGACTGAGTTCTCTGAGTGCAAAATAACACCGTGACAGTCACATGGCAGGGGCTCGGGGACCTTCAGAGAATCAAATTAAACAAGACTTTGCTGTTTCCAAATGATACCAGACTAGCAGCTCCCACTGTAGCTTCTCTACATGTCCTGTACGAGGACTCTAAAAGAGACGAAAATTCAAAAACAACGAACTGGCATGCCACCTAGGACTTAGATCAAATGCTTTCCAGCTGTGGTTCTGAGAAGGTGGGTGACCTGATACTTGACCAAGGCTGCCACCTGAGCACAGCTTCAGAAAGGTGCTCCCAGCAATTCATTCTCTTGCTAGAAATTTATTCTAAGAAATAACCAAGTATGCTGATAAAGATTTAACCATGGCCGGGCTCCGTGGCTCATGCCTGTAATCCCAGCATTTTGAGAGGCTGAGGCAGGCCGGATCACTTGAGGTCAGGAGTTCAAGACCAGCCTGATCAACATGGTGAAACCCCGTCTCTACTAAAAATACAAAAATTAGCCAGGCACGGTGGCAGGTGCCTGTAATCCCAGCTGCTCTGGGGACTGAGGTATGAGAATCGCTTGAACCTGGGAGGCGGAGGTTACAGTGAGCTGAGATTGCACCACTGCACTCTGGCCTGGGAGTGAGACTCTGTCTTAAAAAAAAAAATTACATATATATGTGTGTGTGTGTGTGTGTGTGTGTGTATACATATATATATATATATAGAGAGAGAGAGAGAGAGAGAGAGAGAGAGAAAGGCAAAACACAGAGAGGTAACAGATGTAGATAAGAGCCTAAGTTAATCAGAGAATTTAGATTGGGTTTCATCTACCAGGTACTTGCTGAGTGTTCCTGGAGAAAGTTCTTTAACTTTTCCCTTCTGTAAAATGTGCTTTAAAACAGTGGCTAAGGGCCAGGCATGGTGGCTCATGCCTGTGATCCCAGCACTTTGGGAGGCCAAGGCTGGAGGATAGCTCGAGCCCAGGAGTTTGAGACCAGCTTGGGCAACACAGCAAGACCCTGTCTATATTAAAACACACACACACACACACACACACACACACACACACACACACATCCAGTGGCTAAGGCAATACAATGGAGAAAAAAATAGTCTTCAACAAATAGTGCTTCAACAAATTACAAACTGGAAATTTACATGTCCCCTCAAAATGAATCTAGACACAGACCTCACGCCCTTCACAAAATTAACTTAAAATGGATCACAGACCTAAATGTAAAACACTAAACTATAACACTCCTGGAAGATAACTTAGGAGAAAATCTAGGTGACCCTGGGCATGGTAATGATTTTTTAGATATACTCAAGGCATGGTCCTGGGGAAAAAAAAATTGATAAGCTGGACTTCACTGAAATTTAAAGCTTCTACTCTGTGAAAGAGAAGGTCAACAGAATAAAAAGACAAACAACAGAAAATATTTGCAAGAGTCACATCCAATAAAGGACTGCTATCCACAATACATAAAGAACTCCTAAAACTCAACAATGAGAAAAGAAACCACCCAGTTTAAAAATGGGCAAAAAATCATGAACAGACACCTCACCAAAGACGATATACAGATGGCAAATAAACATACAAAAAGATGTTCAACATGATATGCATTAGGGATTATAAATAAAAATAACAATGTCATACTACTACACATCTATTAGAAGGGCCAACATTCAAAACACTGGCAACACCAAATGCTGGCAAGAATGTGGAACAACAGGAACTCTCATTCGTTGCTGGTGGGAGTGCAAAATGGAACAGCCACTTTGGAAGGCGGTTTGGCAGTTTCTTTTTTTCTTTTGTTTGAGATGGAGTTTTGCTCTTGTCATCCAGGCTGGAGTGCAATGGTGTGATCTTGGCTCACTGCAACCTCCACCTCCTGGGTTTAAGCAATTCTCCTGTTTCAGCCTCCTGAGTAGCTGGGATTACAGACACCCACCACTATACCTGGCTAATTTTTTGTATTTTTGGTAGAGACAGGGTTTCACCATGTTGGCCCAGGCTGGTCTTGAACTCCTGACCTCAAGTGATCGGCCCGCCTTGGCCTCCCAAAGTGCTGGATTACAGGTGTGAGCCACTGCGCCAGCCATGGCAGTTTCTTACAAAACTAAATGTACTCTTACCATATGTATTAGTCAGCTCATGCCCCCATAACAAAATATTGTTTCTGGCTTAAACAACAAAAATTCATTAATTTGTTTTGTTTGTTTTTGTATTTTTTTGTTTGTTTATTTGACAGAAAATTCAAGAAATTACTTTTTTCACAGTTCTAAAGGCTAGAAGTTTAGGATCAAGAATCTGGGCAATATGGCTTCTGCAGGCTGTCCTCCTGGCTTCAGATGGCCACCCTCCAGCTGTGCCCTCACATGGCCTCCCCTGGGGCCTGGGTATGGGGAGGGAGAGAGGAAGAGGGAGAGGGAGTGGGAGGGAGAGGAAGAGGGAGAGGGAGTGGGAGGGAGGGAGAGGAAGAGGGAGAGGGAGTGGAAGGGAGGGAGAGGAAGAGGGAGAGGGAGTGGG
>NW_012118932.1:3504736-3514498 GCF_000951035.1 Colobus angolensis palliatus
GGGAGGGAGGGAGAGAGAAAGAGGGAGTGGGAGGGAGGGAGGGAGAAAAAGAAAGCACTCTCCGGTGTGTCCTAAGAACACTAATCCTACCAGACCAGGGTCCCACCATCATAACCTCATTTAACCTTGATTCATTCCTGTGACATAATAAGAAATACGTTATGTGGTCTCTGCCCTTGGTTCCTGACACAGAGCTCCTAAATCCCTTGTGATTTCCTGGGTGGTAGGAGCATCTTTTGTTCTAATGAGGTGAATCCTGGTGGTCTCTGGGACAGCCTCAGGACGAGGGCTCATCACCAGAAAGACCAGGCCATGATGGGAAGCTTGAAACTTTCCGTCCCATCCCCCATCCTCTGAGGAGTGGGGAGGGGCTGGAGACTGAGTTCATAATTAATCATGCGTAGGTGATGAAGTCTCCACAAAAAAATCTCTAAACTACAGGGTTCCGAGAGCTTCAGAGTAGTTGAATGAGTCCATGTGCTGGGAGGGTGGCGTACTCCAGCCCCATGGGGACAGAAGCTCCTGCACTCAGGACCCGCAGTACCTTGCTCTAATTACCTCTTCACTGGGCTGTTCCTCTGAATCTACTGTTGTGGCCTGACTGCGTTTCTCCAAAATTCATAGGTTGAAATTCTAACACCCAAGATGATGGTACTAGGAGGTAGGGCCTTTGGGAGGTGATTAGGTCATGAAGGTGGAGCCCTCATGAAAGGGATTGGTGTCTTTATAAAAGAAAGCCTGGCTGGGCACCGTGGCTCACACCTGTAATCCCAGCACTTTGAGAGGCCGAGGCGGGTGGATCACTTGAGGTCAGGAGTTTAAGACCAGCCTGGCCAACACGGCAAAACCCCATCTCCACTAAAAATACAAAAATTAGCTGGGTGTGGTGGCACATGCCTGTAATCCCAGATACTCTGGAGGCTGAGGCAGGAGAATCACTTGAACCCAGGAGGCGGAGGTTGTAGTGAGCTGAGATCACAGCCCACTGCACTACAGTCTGAGCAAGACTCTGTCTCAAAAAAAAAAAAAAAGACCCTGGAGAGTCCATTTGTCCCTGTGTCACCACGTAAGGACACAGTAAAAGGAGGGCCTCTATGAGGAATTGGGTCCTCACTAGACACTCTGCTGGTACCCTTATCTCGAACTTCCCAGCCTCCAGGACCGTAAGAAATCAATTTTTGTTGTTTATTAGCCACCCAGTTTACGCAGAGCAGCCCAAACAGACTGTCAGTATCCTTTTCTTATATAGAGTGAGACAGGGTCTCACTATGTTGCCCAGGCTGGTCTTGAACTCCTGGGCTCAAACAATCCTCCCACCTTAGCCTCCAACAGTGCTGGGATTATAGGCATAAACCACCACTCCCAGTCTGTTCGTATCCTTTTTAACATCCTTTATAATTAACTGGCAAACGTGAAGCAAAGTGTTCCCTGAGTTCTATAAGTCATTCTAGCAACCTGTGGGGGTTGCTACCCAACCTGTGGGGTAGCGTGCGGGAACGCGCAACTTCATAGCCATGCTACACAGAAGCATGCGACCCTGGTGTCTTCGTCCATTTGTGCTGCTATAAAGGAATACCTGAGGCTGGTGACTTATTTGGCCCTTGGTGCTGCAGGCTGTACAAGAAGCATGGTGCTAGCAACTGCTCAGCTCCTGGGGAGGGCCTCATGGTGTTTCCACTCATGGTGGAAGATGATGGGGAGCCTGTGTGTGCAGATCAGATGGTAAGAGAGAAAGCAAGGCGGGGTGGGATGAGGGGGTTGGGGGGCAGATACGCCAGACTCTTTAACAATCAGGTCTTGCAGGAACTAGGGCAAGAGCTCACGCATGACCTCAAGGATGGTGCCAAGCCGTTCATGAGGGATCCTCCCCAATCACCCAAACGCCTCCCACTAGGCCCCCTTTTCAATGTTGGGGATCAAATTGCAACATGAGATTTGGAGGGGACAAATATCCAAACTCTATCACCTGCCAACCCATTATTTGCGGCTAGCATCTGAAGTAGGGGTGTTCTTGCGGGACTGGCCCTTTCACCTGTGGGTGTGATCCTGACTGGGTAGTTAGTGTGAGAACTGAATGGAGTCATCTAACATTCAGTTGGAGCCTGGAGAATTGGCTCTTGGAGTGGAAAGAACCCACACATTTGGTGTCAGAAGTGTTGCAGGCAGAGAAACAGTTTTCTTCTACTTCCCTAGACGTCCATCTCCAAAAACAGCCATACTGAGGTTATGGCTTCAACATATGTGTTTTGGGGGGACACAAGCATTCAGTCCAAATATCATATGATCCAGCAATTGTGCTTCTTGGTATTTACCCAAAAGAGTTAAAAACATATGTGCATACAAAAATCTACACCTGGACATTTTATTTGTAAACGACAAAACTTCAAAGCAACCAAGATGTCCTTCAGTAGATGAACGGCTAAATAAACTGTGGTATACCCAGACAATGGAATATTATTGCACTAAAATAAAATGAGCTATCAAGCCATGAAAGGATGTGAAGAAATCTTAAATGCAATTACTAAGTGAGAGAAGCCAGTCTGAAAATGCTACATACTGTACGATTCAACCATTTGATACTCAGCAGAAGGCAAAATCGTGGAGACAGTAAAAAGATTAGTGATTGCCAGTGCTTAGTGGGGAAGAAGGGATGAAGAGGTGGAGCACAGTGGATTTTTCGGGCAGTGAAACTATTCTGTATGATACTATAATGGTGGATGTGTGTCATTATACTTTTGTCAAAATTCATAGAATGTACAACACCAGGCCAGGCACAGTGGCTCATGCCTGTAATCCCAGCACTTTGGGAGGCCAAGGTGGGCAGATCACAAGGTTAGGAGTTCGAGACCAGCCTGGCCAATATGGTGAAACCCCATCTCTACTAAAAATACACAAATTAGCTGGGCGTGGTGGCGGGTGCCTGTAGTCCCAACTACTCGGGAGGCTGAGGCAGGAGAATTGCTTGAACCCGGGAGGTGGAGGTTGCAGTGAGCCGAGATTGCACCACTGCACTCTAGCCTGGGCAACAGAGCAAGACTCTGTCTCAAAAAAAAAAAAAAAAGGTACAACACCAAGAGTGAATGTTAATGTAAACTACGAACTTTGGGTGATAATGATGTGTCAGTGGGGGCTCACTGAGCAAATATACCATTGTGATGGAGGATGCTGACAGCAGCTAAGGTCGTGCCTATGTGGGGGGCAGGTGGAACATGGGAACTCTGTACTCTCCACTCAATTTTACTGTGAACCTAAAACTGCTCTAAAAAGTAAAGTGTATTTTTAAAGTGTCTGTCTCCTTGGGTTTCCATGAGAGTTAAGTGATTTTATTCGCCCAGGCTGGAGTGCAGCAGCACGGTCTCGGCTCACTGCAACCTCCGCCTCCCGGGTTCAAGCGATTCTCCTGCCTCAGCCTCCCGAGTAGCTGGGATCACAGGTGCCCGCCACCACGCCCGGCTAATTTTTTGTATCTTTAGTAGAGACAGGGTTTCACCATGTTGACCAGGCTGGTCTTGAACTCCTGACCTCAGGTGATCCACCTGCCTCAGCCTCCCAAAGTGCTGGGATTACAGGTGTGAGCCACCGCACCTGTCCTAAGTGATTTTATTTCTGTAGAATTGTTGGAAGAACACTTGGCACAGCGTGAGCATTTGATACATTTTAGCTAAAATTCAGTGAAATCAGCACATACGCATAAACCAGAAAAGATTTTTAAAAATGCAAATGACAGCAGACTCTCCATCTGGCTGGAAGAGGCCAGGTACTTCCTATCCCAAACCCAGAGAACCCGGCTCTGAGTGGAAAAAAACACAAATCGTGGTTTCCTTTGCTCTCACACCACAACAACCAACACAGAAGACTGCCATGACCAAATGTGTGGGGGGAGTTCAGGCAACCAATTCTGCAGCTAATAACAGCTGGGTGTCCTCCAGTTCAATTCTGACACTGTCTTTTTGGAGATCTCATCAGATTTCAGATTGGGGGTTAGTCTCCAATACTGCCCCCACTTCAGACAGTAGTCACAAGTCCAGGCCTCTGGAATTTCTGAGCAACTGGCTTTGAGTTGGGGTTCCCACAACCCTCTCTTTGGGTTTGATTAATATGCTAGAGTGGCTCAGAGAACTCAGGGAAACCCTTATGTACATTTACCTGTTTATCATTTAGAACATTACAAAGGATACAGATGAAAAGATGCATGAGGCCTGGCACGGTGGCTCATGCCTGTAATCCCAGCACTTTGAGAGGCCAAGGCGAGTGGATTACGTGAGGTTGGGAGTTCGAGACTGGCCTGGCCAACATGGTGAAACCCCATCTCTACTGAAAATACAAAAATTAGCTGGGTGTGGTGGCACACGCCTATAATCCCAGCTACTCGGGAGGCTGAGGCAGGAGAACTGCTTGAACCCGGGAGGCGGAGGTTTCAGTGAGCTGAGATCACGCCATTGCACTGCAGCCCAGGCAACAAGAGTAAAACTCTGTCTCAAAAAAAAAAAAAAAAATGCCTAGGGTGAGGTCGGGTGGGGGCATGGAGATTCCATGCTGTCTCTGAGGGCCACCGTCCAAGAGCCTCCATGTGTTCAGCTATCCAGAAGCTCTCTGAACCCTGTTTTCTTGGCCCTTAAGGGAGGCTTCATTGGGTAGGCATGACTGACAACTGTGTAGAAATCTGACTGGGTAAAAAGGGTATGACTTGATATTCATAAGCTGAGTGGGGAAACCCCACAAGGCCTGTCTGTTCCGATTCCTCATGGCCTCTGTGCAGCACTCCTTCCTCCAAGGTAATGGGCAAGACCCCTTCTGAAATGGTGGTCTTGTGACCTACAGTCAGACAAGAGAGGCCAGAGAATTTCTTTATGACTAGCTCCAAGACAGAAATCTGGGGAAAGATTTCTGCCTTGGGGAGAGAAAGGAAGGCAGGAGAAAGCCAGAGAGAGAGGCCAGGCATGGTGGCTCACATCTGCAATCCCAGCACTTTGGGAGGCTGAGACGATAGGACCACTTGAGACCAGGGGTTCAAGACCAGCCTGGGCAACTCAGCAAAACCACCTCTCTACAAAAAAGACAAAAAAATGTTAGCCAGGCATGGTGGCACACACCTGTAGTCCCAGCTACTCAAGAGGCTACCGTTGAGCCTGGGGAGGTTAAGGGGGCAGTGAGCCATGATCATGCCATTGCACTCCAGCCTGGGGAACAGAGTGAGACCCTGTCTCAAAAAAAAAAAAAAAAAAAAAAGAAAAGAAAAGAAAAGAGATTTTGTTTTCTGAGGCCTGCTTCTGAGGCCTAAAATGCCCCAATGTTATAGCAAAAGACTGCAACAAGGGTTATGGGAGTTATGAGCCAAGAACCTTAGATGAAAACCTCTCTTTCTCTTTCTTCCTCTCAAATAATATCACAAATACTTGGGAACAGGTAAGCAAGGGATTTGATCCCAGATTGAAACCTGGAAATGAGTGACACTGCTGAAGGATAAAGCGGAGAGCGAGAAGAGAAATAGGCCCAGTTCTGGGTCTTACGATCCCCCAAATTTAATAGAAAGCTAGAGAAATAGGCAAAAGAAACTGGAAAGTGGTCAGAGAGGAATCAGAGAGTTCAGCATCTCAAAGCCAAGAAGACAGTGTTTCAGGAAGGAGGAAGTGGTTGGCTGTGCCCTGTGTTTTGCTGAGATGTCAGAGTGAGCAGAGCTCCTCACATAGCAGAGGTCCTTGGCCACCTTCACAAATCCAGCTCTGGCAGAGTGGGAGTGGAGGAGCCAGTGGAGTGAGCCAGCTGGAGGGGGCTAAGAAACGACTGAAAGTTCAGGAATGAAGACAAGGAGTGTGAACAGCTCATTCAAGACATTTGGAAAGGGAGCAAAAAGACACATGAGCAACCGGAGGGGAACTGGGGAGCAACAAAGTCTTTAGTTTGTTTTGAGTTTATGATGGGGATGGCTGGAAAGTGTTTACTTTAAGCATGGATGAGAAAGCGTGCTCCCTCCATCAACATGAGGTTGATGCGGCATAGGAGGTTGAAGCAATTCTCACGGGAGATTTCCATTTTTTACTTTTGTAGGAACAGGGTCTTGCTATGTTGATCTGGCTGGTCTCAAACTCCTGGCCTCAAGTGATCCTCCTATCTTGGCCTCCCAAAGTGCTGGGATTGCAGGCATGAGCCAGACACCAAGAGACTTCTACTTTCTTTTCTTTTTTTGAGACGGAGTCTTGCTCTGTTGCCCAAGCTGGAGTGCACTGGTGCGATCTTGGCTCATTGCAACCTCTGCCTCCCAGGTTCAAGCAATTCTCTTGCCTCAGGCTTCTGAGTAGCTGGGATTACAGGCGCCCACCATCACACCTGGCTAATTTTTTATTTTTAGGAGAGATGGGGTTTCACCATGTTGGCCAGGCTGGTCTTGAACTCCTGATGTCAGGTGATCCACTTGCCTTGACCTCCTAAGGTGCTGGGATTACAGGCGTGAGCTACCGCACCCGGCCTGAAACTTCTATTTTCTTTATGAAGTTGGGAACCGGATAGCTTGCTAAGAGAGAGAAGACTCGGGTGGAGATTTGGAGAGCTGTGCAGAGTGGAGAAGGTTTGAAATTGTCTTTATGGAGAGGACAGCCACAGACTAAAACATATAGAGGGATTCCTGGGTCTTTCTACATGCCACGTTCCTTCTGGGAGTTCTTCCTTGCCTGTAATTTCACAGCTAGATACTGAGGATCAGAGAGAGGAAGTGACTTGTCCAAAGTCGCATAGCAAGTGAGGGTTGAAGCTTTGACTAGAAGTCAGGAGTTGAGGCCTTTAGGTGAGGGCCCTTCCACCCCAGGGTCAGCGGGCACTTTCTCAGGTGTCTGTTCTTCACCACATGCAAGATATCAGGTGTTTTTCAAAGCCTGATCTCCTGGGTCCTATTAAAGGATCCATCACCCCTCACACAAAGCCTCACACATAGCTTTACACTCCAGCAATGCTGTTCCAGTGAACAGATGATTAGAAATCAGGTTGTCCTTCTGTCTCAGTCACTACCCTTCTTCCCGTCTCACCTCGATTTCAGAATAAGCCAGGGGTAGGACAGAAATGCCGAATCTCCCTGGCATTTAAGGTAACAGACTTCCATTTCTACAATGTCTCTTTTCCTAAATCGGGACAAGGATAACAGAGTCATTTATATACACCCCACCTTGTTCTGAAAAGGCTTTAATGCCTCTGAGGGTATATCAATTGCTAAAAATAATAAGAATAATGCATTTCTATTTATCGTCGGCGTCCCAATACTCCACAGAATTGGAATTGGCTATTACAGACTCCACTAATTAATGCACGGTGTATCCTCAGGGGCTTGGGAGCTCATTGTGTAAATACATGCAAAATAGATGGCAAATTAGAATTTCTAACCCACAAACTTGTCACATTACAAAGATAAAATCAGGAAAGAGTAATTACTATGTATCCACTCAACAGGCCAGTTGAGCTAATAAGGTTGGTTTTGCAGTTACATAGACATAAACCTTATGTGAATGACAATTAGAAGACTCAAACCTTGCTATGCAGGAGGAAGGCCCTTGACCATGGGCTCTGCAATGACCAGAGATGCAGAGACTGTAACAGATAAAATAATAACGTGTGGCAGTTGGGAGTCCTCCATCCAAGGCTTGCTTCCATCACGGTCTTTCATTTTTTTTTTTTTTTTTTTTGAGACAGAGTCTCACTCTGTCACCCAGGCTGGAGTGCAGTGGCACAATCTTGACTCACTGCAACCTCCACCTCCCGGGTTCGAGGATTCTTCTGCCTCAGCCTCCCAATTAGCTGGGACTACAGGTGTGTGCCACCATACCAGGCAAATTTTTGTATCTCTCTCTTTTTTTTTTTTTTCTTGAGACCCAGTCTCACTCTGTTGCCCAGGCTGGAGTGCGGTGGTGCAATATTGGCTCACTGCAGCCTCACCTCCCAGGATCAAGTGATTCTCCTGCTCAGGCTCCTGAGTAACTGGGATTACAGGTACGCACCAGCACGCCTGGCTAATTTTGTACTTTTAGTAGAGACAGGGTTTCTCTATGTTGGTCAGGCTGGTCTCGAACTCTCTACCTCAGGTGATCCGCCCAGCTCGGCCTCCCAAAGTCCTGGGATTACAGGCGTGAACTACGGTGCCCGACCAATTTTCGTATCTCTGGTAGAGACAAGGTTTCACCATACTGGCCAAGCTGGTCTTGGAATCCTGACCTTAAGTGACCTGCCTGCCTCAGCCTCCCAAAGTGCTGGGATTACACCATGCCGGACCCCGTCACTGTCTTTCTAAGCCACTTATCTTCTTGATCTGTTTCTTGACAGACTAAACAAGTGCTCTTGCAGCCTTGACTCCCAGCTTTTGGAATCTAAACGATTTCCGGCTGTGGCCCAGGCCTTACACAGCTTTGGTGGCTCCCCAGGCAAAGCAACCACCTGCTTGTCCCGAAGGCAGTCAGCGTATATTTGTGAACAGAAAGACCATGGTCCTAACTGGTCAAATTACTCCCCCGTGACTGGCAGGGGCTTTGGATTTTGTCCTCACTGCTTCCTCCAGTGTTTGAAATTCTGACTGCCGCACTCGAATGCTGGGTCAACTAATGAGTGTATTTGGCTTGGTGGCCTTAACTTTCTCCATCACTTTCTAAAAGCAGAGCAGAACCTGACTTGGAAAAACATTTCTAAGAAACTTCATATCTAAGTCTATCTATAGGCTGGGCTAGGGGGTCCTATATGTGAAGATAAGGCAAAGTAGCCTGTCGGGGGGAAAAAAAAGTTGGTCTGTGACTTGGGTTTCTGTATTTCTTCTTCCATTTCCTGAGCCCTTTTTATGAGCAAGGCACCGTGCCAGGGCTGGCAGCCAGTCCCAGCCCAGGTAGAGGACAGCACGAGGAGGCTGGCAGTAAGGTAGCTGTGGTGTATCCTTGGTGGAAGAGTCCCTAACCTCTGGGCTAAGCCTCGGGGTCAGGCCACCAGGCCCCAGGAAGGGAGCTGTGCCTCCAGGGCAGGCATGCACGTTCTGTCTGGAACACACCAGTATGCAAGTTGCCAGAAAGGTGCCTGGACTCTGTTGCTGTAGGTGGGTTCTTTGCTAGGTGCTGGGAATGTAGAGATGGATAAAGCGTGCTCTCCATCACGGAGCTCACGGTGGCTGATCATTCACAGGCATTCCCTCCAAGCATGAGGAGTCCCAGTGGAGTGGCGAAAATCAAGTCGCCGGACATACGGAAGTGAGGGCCAGACTCTGAATGCTCTCCGGTCCAGAAAAATGCTGTTGTACCAGGAGGGCCTGAAAAAGGCAGCTGGACTTTACCCCTTCCCAGCGCAATCAGTGGACTTTATTGCGGTAACCAGGATCCTCTCTAACTAGCACAGGTTTATTAGAATGTTAGAAAATCATTATTTCCTTTTATACTTAACTTGCTGTCGACAGTGACTCTGCACGTATTCTCTGGCTGCAGCCCTGAACCAAGAGAGGAAATAGTAGTCATCAGGCGCCTGTCCAGGCTTTAAAATTACAAATGTATCATATTTACAAAACAGTATGTGTACAGTCTAAAGATTAAATAATGAGGACGGGTGCGGCAGCTCACACCTGTAATCTCGGCACTTTGGGAGGCTGAGGTGGAAAGATGGCTTACAACCAGGAGTTTGAGACCAGCCCGGGCAACTTAATGAGACCCCCAGCTCTACACACACGACACCACCACCACCACCAAACTAACAAACAAAAAAACCGTAAAATAAAACTAGCAGAGTGTAGTGGCACACACCTGTAGTCCC
>NW_012118932.1:3515913-3517702 GCF_000951035.1 Colobus angolensis palliatus
GAAACCCTGTTTCTACTAAAAATACAAAACAATTAGCCACCTGTGGTGGTGTATGCCTGTAATCCCAGCTACTTGGGAGGCTGAGGCAGGAGAATTGCCTGAACCCAGGAGGTGGAGGTTGGAGTGAGCAGAGATCGTGTCATTGCACTCCAGCTTGAGTAACAAGAGCGAAACAAAACAAAAACAAAACAAAACAAAACAAAACATCTCAAAAACAAAACAAAACAAGAAAACAAACCAACAAACAAAACACACATCTATCTTCCTAATTGGAGGGGAGAAAGCCAAAAAAAAAGAAAAAAAAAATCATACGCAGGAGCAGATCTAGGATTTGCAGGGTCTGAAGATTATATAATTTGGAGGACCCTTTAGTAAGATTATAAGTTCAAAATTACAAATACTAAATTAGGTACAGGGCTCTGGGAAGGGCACATATGAATAAAGGGCCTCCGTTTCATTAGTTTCAGGTGGATAAGTCTCTAACCATGAGGGTTCACCTGTGTCTGGGCATCTGGCAGATCTGCAGTATGGGCCAGGCACTGAAGACCCTGTAGAAGGAGGGTCAGAGGGGGAAGGATGCTTTGTGTTTTCTGCTTTGAAGCTCATTAGCCTACGTTCAGCTCTCAAGAGTAGGCCAAAGCACAACACTTCAGAAACGGGGGCGTTTTATGAAATGAATACGCTCAGCAGATTCTACCAGCAGAGTATAGAGAGGTGAGTGGGAATTTCCATAGTAAGTGATGAAAGTGTGACAAATATGGATAAATTTGTCCTCAAGTTTGAACAAGGTATTATATCAATGAGCATTTTTGGGTGATGACAGTTCTCAACCTGTTTCCTGAGTCACACTTTTCCACATGGAAATGATTGTTCTCCACATCTTGTACACAGCAATTATCATGGCATTTCCCTTTACGATCCTCCCAGGGAATCTCCTTGCTTCTCTCCCATTTTAGTCTCCTTCTGGATTTACTTTGTCTTTGGGTGGAGTATCTTCTCCAATAGCTTATAGAGAAGGGGTGCATGATAGATACAATTTTTCAAACCTTACATACTTGAACATGTTTTTTTCTATTCTCACACTCAATTGATAGTGTGGCTGGGTATAGAATTCCAGATTGCAAGTTACATCTTTCAGAATTTTAAAGGCATTGCTTCATTGTATTTTGGCTTCTAGTGTTGCTGATGAGAAATATAAATCCATTTTGGTTCTTCAACTTTGGATACAGCCAATTTTTTCATCTCTAGAGGCAATAAAATCTTCTCTTCCTCCCTAAAATGATGCTGGCTACTTATTGGCTCTTAAATCTCACAGTTCATTCTATTCTTGAATTATGACATTGATTGCTTTGCCCCTTCTTTTCTCTTTTTTCTTTCTGGAAACACTGGTATTCAGATATAAGATCCCCTGAACTAGTATCCTTAACTTTCTAACCTTTTGTCTACTATTTTATATCCCTTTATCTTTTTGCTATATTTTCTGGGAAATTTCTCTAATGTTGTATTTCAGCTATTATGTATAGTTATTTTTTTTTCTGCTTAAGCAGATAATTTTTCCTTATATCCTTATCACTTTTTCCTTTCTATGGAAGTATTGTATGCACGTTGTTTAAAACTTATACAGCACTCATTTCAATAGCACATTTGATAAAACTGGAATGAGACAGGCCGGGAGCAGTGGCTCACACCTGTAATCCCCGCACTTTAGGAGGCAGATCACAAGGTCAGGAGATCGAGACCATCCTGGCTAACACGATGGAACCCTGTCTCTACTAAAAACACACACACA
>NW_012118932.1:3518883-3520397 GCF_000951035.1 Colobus angolensis palliatus
CTTGAGGTCAGGAGTTCGAGATCAGCCTGGTCAACATGGTGAAATCCTGTCTCTACTAAAAATACAAAAAGTTAGCTGTGTGTGGTGGTGTGCACTTGTAATTCCAGCTGCTTGGGAGGCTGAGGCAGGAGAATTGCTTGAGCCCGGGAGGCAGAGGTTGCAGTGAGCCAAAATCTTACCACTGCACTCCAGCCTGGGTGACAGAACAAGACTCTGTCTGAAAAAACAAACAAACAAACAAAAATTGCACCATTATACCGACCCCTTGGCTGGGCACTGAAAAATGATTAGCAGTAAATTAGGTGAAGAAAGGGCATGAATTAGGCCGTGCAGTGGCTCACATCTTTAATACCAGCATTGTGGGAGGCCGAGGTGGGTGGATTACTTGAGGCCACGAGTTGAAGACCAGCCTGGCCAACATGGTGAAACCCCATATCTACTAAAAATACAAAAATTAGCCAGACATGGTTGCAGATACTTTTAATCCCAGCTACTCAGGTGGCGGAGACACAAAGATCACTTGAACCTGGGAAGCAGAGGTTGCAGTAAGCTGTGATCACACCATTGCACTCAAGCCCGGGCAATAGAGTTAGACTCTGTTGAAAGAAAGAGAAGGGTGGGGTGGGGGTGCAGAGACAGAGGGAAGGAAGGAAGGTTGGCGGGGAGAGAGGGATAGAAAGAAAAGAAGGAAGGAAGGAAGGTAGGAAGGAAGGAAAAAAGAAAGAAAGAGAAAGAACAAAACAAAGAAAGAACAAAAGAAAGAAAAAGAAAGAAAGAAGGAAAGAAAAGACAGAAAGAAAGAAAGGAAAGGAGAGGAGAAGAGAGGAGGAAGGAAGGAAGGGCATGGATTAAATGGAATCCTAGGAAGAATGAAAAAATGAAAAATGTGTAGTGTGTACAGGCTGGGCACAGTGGCTTACATCTATAATCCCAGAACTTTGAGAGGCCGAGGTGGGTGGATCACTGGAGGTCAGGGTTCGAGACCAGCCTGGCCAACATGGTAAAACCCCATCTCTACTAAAAATACAAAAATTAGTCAGGCGTGGTGGCACACACCTGTAGTCCCAGCTACTTGGGAGGCTGAGGCAAGAGAATTGTTTGAACCCAGGAGGCAGGGGTTGCAATGAGCCGAAACGGTACCCGTGCACTACAGCCTGAGTGACAGAATAAGACCTTGCCTCCAAAAAAAAGAAAAGAAAAAAAGGAAGAAAAGTGTGTACAAAGGCACAGAAGTATGAAAAAGCAAAGTGCATTCAGATGTCCCGTGGGTAATTTCAGATGGCTGACATCCAGAGGGAACTAGGGGACAGGAAAAGAAGAAGCTGGAGCAAGCTCATGAGTAAGTGGATGTGAATGTTTCTCATTTCCTCTTGCTAAATGCTCTCACACACGACGCGTTTTTCCTCTTGCTAAATGTTCTCACACATGACGCGTTTTTCCTCTTGCTAAATGCTCTCTCACACGCATTTTGCTGGCCAGCCTTACTGATTTGTACTTTCTAATGAAGTCCAGGG
>NW_012118932.1:3524662-3525364 GCF_000951035.1 Colobus angolensis palliatus
TAACAAGAGATAAATGTGAAATGTTGGAGTTTACAAGAAAGAAAGACAACTGGTTGGGGAGGAGGCAGGGACAGTGGTAGGGAGAAGGCACGGGATTGGGGCCTTAAAGAATGGGTACGCTAGGCCGGGCACAGTGGCTCATGCCCGTAATCCCAGCACTTTGGGAGGCCGACGCAGGCGGATCACCTGAGGTCAGGACTTTGATCAACATGGAGAAACCCCATCTCTACTAAGAATACAAAAGTTAGCTGGGTGTGGTGGTGCACGCCTGTAATCTCAGCTACTCAGGAGGCTGAGGCAGGAGAATCGTTTGAACCCGGGAGGCAGAGGTGGTGGTGAGCTGAGATTGCGCCATTGCACTTCAGCCTGGGCAACAAGAGCAAAATTCCATCTCAAAAAAAAAAAGGTTCTTGATGAACGCTTAGTGTTTCTCATTATTTTGCACCTCTTCTACTGAATGTAGTCTTTCTCCTTTGTTAGGTCAGGAACCCGTGATAGTATCTGATTTAAAAATCACAGACCATCACCCTATCCAAAAATGCATATATGGGCCAGGCGTGGTGTCTCATGCCTATAATCCCAACATTCTGGGAGGCCAAGGCAGGCAGATCACTTGAGGTCAGGAGTTTGAGACCAGCCTGCCAACATGGTGAAACCCCATCTCTACCAAAAATATAAAAAATTAGCTGGGCGTAGTGGCAC
>NW_012118932.1:3531769-3540591 GCF_000951035.1 Colobus angolensis palliatus
TTTTTTTTTTTTTTTAAGGGATCGGGTTACTATGTTGCCCAGTCTGAACTGGAACTCCTGGGCTCAAGCCATCCTCCAGCCTCATCCTCCTGCCTCATCTTCCTGAGTAGCTGGGACTATAGGCACCTAAGTCTTTGTGATAATTTTTTTTTTTTGAAACAGGGTATCGTTCTGTTGCACAGGCTGGAGTGCAGTGGCACAATCATGGCTCAAGGGACCCTCAAACTCCTGGGGTCAAGCGATCCTCCTGCCTCAGTCTGCAGAGTAGCTGGGACCATAGGTGCATGTCACCATGCCTGGTTAATTTTTCAATTTTTTGTAGAGATGGGGCTCTCACTATATTTTGCAGGCTGATTTCAGACTCCTGGGCTCAAGCAATCTGCCCTCCTTAGCCTCCCAAAGTGCTGGGATTATAAGCGTGAGCCACTGCAATAATTTTGGTGATTGCAACCAACAGTATGATTTAACATGTTCTCTGTCCTTGACATTTCCTGTAAACTAGAAGTTGGATTTAGAGTAGCTGATCAGATTTAGGTTAGGGATTTTGGCAAGACTACTTCATGACTAATGCTTTTCATCAGAGGCACATGATATCTGGTATTTGTCTTTTGAGATCACCCTATTGTCCTTGATAAATGCTTAACTATCTGGTATATAATGTGATGTTCCAGGCTCATCTTGTACATTTCTTTCCCAGGAGCCCAGATCTGGAATCAGCCATTTTTCTAAGGAGCCCTGCTTTCTTTTAGCAAATGGCATTTAGAGATCATATACTGTGTGCAAGAAATGCTTGCTTTTGAAATGATGATGGTTTCTAGAAATAATTTTTTACAAGAAAATACTTTATGGGTTCTTACTAATAGTTCTATTTCAAATTTAGGTAAGACTAAAATGTTTCTACTTAACTTTATTGATCTTATACCCATACCTGGGACATAAAACATCCCACTTTTCAAAACAACATAATTACTCATTGCTTTATCCTATAATACACGTAAACAGTCTTACTAACTGTATTAGTCTGTTCTCATACTGCTGACAAAGACATACCTGAGACTGGGAAGAAAAAGAGGTTTAATGGACTTACAGTCCCACATGGCTGGGGAGGCCTCACAATCATGTGGAAAGCAAGGAGGAGGAAGTCACATCTTACGTGAATGGCAGCAGGCAAGAGAGACAGCTTGTGCAGGGAAACTCCCACTTTTAAAGCTGTTAGATCTTGTGAGACTCATGCACCATCATGAGAACCACACAGGAAAGACCCGCCCCCATAATTCAATCACCTCCCACTGGGTTCATCCAATGACACACGGGAATTGTGGGAGTTTACAATTCAAAATGAGACTTCGATGGGGACGCGGCCAAACCGTATCATCCCGCCCCGGTCCCTCCTGCTCCCGAATCTCATGTTCTCCCTTTTCAGAACCAGCCACGCCTTCCCAAAACCAGTCTCCCAAAGTCTTCCCTCATTTCAGCATTAACTCAAACGTCCATGGCCCAAAATCTCATCGGAGACAAGTCACATTCCTTTCACCTAGGAGCCTGTAAAAGTAAGTTAGTTACTTCCCAGACACAATGGGGGTACAGGCATTGGGTAAATACAGCCATTCCAAATGGGAGAAATTGGCCAAAACAAAGGCGCTACAGGCCCCATATAAGTCCGAAATCCAGCAGGGCAGTTAAGTCTTAAAACTCCAAAACGATCTCCTTTGACTCTCTGTCTCGCATCCAGGTCACGCTGATGCAAGAAGTGGGTTCCCATGGTCTTGGGCAGCTCAGCCCCTGTGGCTTTGCAGGGTACAACCTCCCTCCTGCCTGCTTTCATGGGCTGGTGTTGAGCGTCTGCAGCTCTTCCAGGTACATGGTGCAAGCTGTCAGTGGATCTACCATCCTGGGGTCTGGAGGACAGTGGCCCTCTTCTCACAGTTCCACTAGGCGGTGCCTCAGTTGGGACTCTGTGTGGGCACTCCAACTCCACATTTCCCTTCCACACTGCCCTAGCAGAGGTTCTCCATGAGGGCCCTGTCCCTGCAGCAAACTTCAGCCTGGATATCCAGGCGTTTCCATACATCCCCTGAAATCTAGGCAGAGGTTCCCAAACCTCAATTCTTGACTCCTGTGAACCCACAGGTTGAACATCACATGGAAGCTTCCAAGGCTTGAGGCTGGCACCCTCTGCAGCCATGGCCCGAGCTGTACCTTGGGCCCTTTCAGTTATGGCTGGAGTAGCTGGGATGCAGGGCACCAAGTCCCTAGACTGCACACAGCAGGGAGACCCTGGGCCTGGCCCATGAAACCATTTTTTCCTCCTAGTCCTCTGGGCTTGTGATGGGAGGGGCTGCCGTGAAGACCTCTGACACGCCCTGGAGACATTTTCCCCATTGTCTTGGAGATTAATATTTGGGTCCTCATAACTTATGCAAATTTCTGCAGCCAGCTTGAATTTCTTCTCAGAAAATAGAATTTTCTTTTCTATTACATTGTCAGGCTGCAAAGTTTCTGAACTTTTATATCTGCTTCCCTTATAAAACTGAATGCATTTAATAGCACCTAAGTCACCTCTTGAATGCTTTGTTGCTTAGACATTTCTTCCACCAGATACCCTAAATCATCTCTCTCAAGTTCAAAGTTCCGCAAATCTCTAGGGCAGGAGCAAAATGCCACCAGTCTCTTTGCTAAAACATAACAAGGGTCACCTTTGCTCCAGTTCCCAACAAGTTCCTCATCTCCATCTGAGACCACCTCAGCCTGGACCTTATTGTTCATATCACTATCAGCATTTTTGTCAAAGCCATTCAACAAGCCTCTAGGAAGTTCCAAACTTTCCCACATTTTCCTGTCTTCTTCTGAGCCCTCCAAACTGTTCCAGCCTCTACCTGATAACTCAGTTCCAAAGTTGCTTCCACATTTTTGGGTACCTTTTCAGCAGCACCCCATTCTATTGGTACCAATTTACTGTATTAGTCCATTTTCATGCTGCTGATAAAGACATACCCGAGATTGGGAAGAAAAAGAGGTTTAATGGACTTACAGTTCCACATGGCTGGGGAGTCCTCACAATCACGGTGGAGGGCAAAGAGGAACAAGTCACATCTTATGTAGATGGTGGCAGGCAAGAGAGAGCGCTTGTGCAGGGAAACCATTTTTAAAATCACCAGATCTTGTCATTTACTATCATGGGAAGAGCGCAGGAAAGACCCACACCCACAGTTCAATCACCTCCCACGGGGTTCCTCTCACGACATGTGGGAATTGTGGGAGTTCCGATTCAAGATGATGTCGGGGTGGGGACATAGCCAAACCGTATCACCAACACTACCACACTTCTCACTTCATTACTCAAAACAGTTTCACATATTTTAGAAGGTTTTCTGATTCGGTGGGACTGGGTTTGAGTTTGGTCATTAGGGGATCTCCCAGTAGGAATATACAGTGGAATTCCTGAGTGTTAAGGTCATTTGCAATAGTTTCTCACTGTGTAGTTACACCACCTACTTAACAGATTGACTTTTTCATTTTGTCAAGTCTAATTTTGTTTTATACTTTTCTAAAGTACTATATCCACAAACTTCCAACATAAATCTATAAAACAAGTTATATTTAGAAAAGTCTAGCTTCTATCCCAATCCTCTCTATTCCCTCTCTCCTCCTACGTGATATACCAGTATATTCATATTCCCCTCCCCAATGATAGCATACTATCAGAATTTTCTTCACCTGACTTTTTACTCATTAGGTTATATGCTGGTGATTACAATATAGAACATAGAAATATGCCTCATTTCCTTTCAAAGCTGCATGGCACTCCATTATGCATAGGCATCCTAGCTTATTTACTCTGTTCCCTATTGATGGGCAATGAGTTATTTCCAGTCTTTTGCTATTACCAATGTTTCTGTAATACATAGCCTTATGTATATTGATTAATTTTTGAATTTTTGACTGTGTTTTTTTTTATTTTTTATTTTTTTGTAGAGATAGGGTCTTGCTATGCTGCCCAGGCTGGTCTTGAGCTCCTGAGCCCAAGTGATTCTCCTGCTTTAGCCTCCCAAAGTGTTAGGATCACAGGCATGAGCGACCACATCCAGCTGAGAGTGTGTCTTTAGGATGGATTCGTAGAAGTGAGATTTCTAGGTCAAAAGGTAAATGTCTATCTAAAATTGCTAGCTATTGCTGCTTTGCTCAAGAAACGTACTCTGTTGTGGAAGGAATGATAATGAAGGGGTTGGGAAGTGGAGGAAGAAAACTGAGACCTCCCTGAAGGGCTGACATCATCCTCCTAGAGACGAAGGACCCACCTTGACAGGTGGTTTGTTCACACGCAGCTGAGAAGATGAGGGTGCTTTTCACCCTCCCAAATCCTCACCGAAATGAGGTGGTGCCCCTTCCCCACTCTCAACCTGCTGCCATGCTCTGCCCCACCAGCTCCTTAAAAGGAAGGCAGTGGTTAATGTGAAAGCAAAATCAATAAGCCTCATAAACTAAAAAGTGGAAAATAACCTAGCAACTTATTACCATCCAATTTCAGTCAGTTCACTCCCTCAGGAAAGCAAACTGCAATCAGGAGATGGTGCCACGCGACCTGCAGCAGCACGTTTGCAGAGGACGACCCAGGGTCGAATGGGCCACCTCCCTTAGCTGGAAAGATGGCAGGCCATGTTTCTCAGCACTGCTTTTTCAGCATCTGATGACACTGAGGATCTCCTGGAGAGGTCCGTGACAGCAGAGCAAGGAGTTTTGATTTCTGAGTGTCTCCCTTCAGCAAGGGCTTGCCCTGTTGGCCATGGGCACTGTCTGGTAAAGTGTAGATCTGCCAGACTCCTTGATACGCTTGTTCCAGCGAACTGATGGCACTGTCTCTGATGCCTCCACCAGACTTTGCCACTGTCTACCTTGGATTGTCACCCTGCATGGACAGGCCTGGCTTTGCATACAAAGCGATACATTGTGGGGGACTGGTCAGAGTGGTGGAAAAACTACAGAGAAAGGACGCAAACCTTCTGAAAGGTCAGAAGGCTCTGCAGAGCCTCGGGGAAGAATAGCAGAAGGCAGCTGTTCTATAACCTTGAGGCAGAGGGCAAGGAGTAGTACAAGGCAGTGTGGGGGAATTTATCTTAGGCTTGTTTACTTACGTTGACCAGGAACTGACCATTGATCATCCGTGTGCCTCGTGTTCCCTGAAAGGGGAACGATAAATGTTAATTACCTGCAGGTTGTGTTGGCTCCAGGTTTTCGTCATTGTGCCTGCACTGAATAAAAGCAAAGCAGCTCCAGCTCTTGGGCTGCTCTCTGGACATAAGAGCCAGGCAGTCACCTAGCTGCTCTTACACCGCATACCTCTGTCTGAGTACTCATTTCTGCTGTCGGCTGTGGTCTGTGGGACAGACCCAGCAATACATGTCCTGAAGACAGGCATCCTGTCAGCATCACCTCTGGATCCCCAGGAACCCCGGTGCTGACACCAGGGTGTACCACCAGCTGGTAAAACTAGGGCAGCCTAAAAATGGGAATCCCTTCCAAGGCTTTTGTGAGGATTTACAGACGCAGAGCTGTGGTATGGAGCCCTTCGTAAAGTATCAAGTCAAATACAGATGCTCCTTGACTTAAGGTAGGGTTACATCCACCAGACCTCAGGGCATCTGCCCACCTTGGCCTCCCAAAGTGCTGGGATTACAGATGTGAGCCACTGGGGCCGGCCAAGTATTCCCAATCGTATTCACTGAGAAGAAAAAGGCTTCTGTCCTTCCTGTGGAAGATAGCCATAAAGGGGGAAGAAAAAGGATGAGGGGGCTTCTGATAATACAGGCTCACGCCTGTAATCCTGGCTCTTAGGGAGGAGGAGGCGGGAGGATAGCTTGAGCCCAGGAGTTCGAGACCTGCCTGGGCAATACAGCAAGACCCCGTTCTCCACAGAAAGGAAAAAAAAGAAAAAAGAAAAAAAAATAACCAAGCAAGTGAAGCAAGTGTAACATGGGGTTACATCCCTGTAAACCCACTGTCAACTGAAAATATCATTGAGTCAATCACCATTAACTCGGGTAGTGTCTGTGCAGGTGTTATCATCAGAGTAAGCACTGGATAAATGTTTAACACATGAGCAAATAAATGGTGGTGTGGAAAAAAAGGATGATGAGAATAAATGTCCCCGAGGCCAGGCGTGGTGGCTCACGCCTGTAATCTCAGCACTTTGGGAGACTGAGGTGGATAGATCGCTTGAGGTCAGGAGCTAGAGACCAGCCTGGCCAAAATGACGAAACCTCGTCTCTACTAAAAATACAAAAATTAGCTGGGCGTGGTGGTGTGAGCCTCTAGTCCCAGCTACTCGGGAGGCTGAGGCAGGAGAATCACTTGAACCTGGGAGGTGGAGGTTGCAGTGAGCTGAGATCGCACCACTGCACTCCAGCTTAGGTGAAAGAGCAAGACTCTGCCTCAAAAAAAAAAGAGTAAGTGTCCCAGGAGTTTCAATTAGTAGAAGGGGGTGGCCGGGGCGGGGGATGGGGGTACTGAAGTAGAGTGACTGGAGGACGGCTGGGTTTGGAAGGAGTTGGAGATGTTGGCATATGGGAGTGGGGAACATTTCTAGGAAGGGAAAAACTACATTCGCATTCAGTGTAGCAACAAGCACTGTTTATTCGCAGCAACATTCTGGCCCCGGGAGTCCTCTAAGTAAGTTGTGAGAAACAGTACAGAGGTGACTAAATGATCACTAACACCAATTGTGTCACTTTGTGCTGAGTGACCTCCTTTCATCCTCATGACAGCCTCATAAGAGGGCATTATCACAACTCAAGTGATAGATGAGGAATCTTGAGGCACAAAAAAGTTTATTAACTTACCTGCAGGAGAGGGAGAGGCAAACCACCAAAGAGCCTTTAATGCCCAACTAGGAATTTGAACAACCACAGTCAGAAGGGAGCCATTGAAGAGACTTGAGCACAGGCATGACATGGTCATATTGGTGCTTCAGAGAAACGCAATATGGTATAGTAGTTGGGAGTTTGGATTTTGGCACCAGACCACTTGGTTCTCCTAAAATCCCAGTTCTGGCCAGGCGCAGTGGCTCACCCCTTTAATCCCAGCACTTTGGGAGGCTGAGGTGGGCAGATCACCTGAGGTTGGGAGTTCGAGGCCAACATGGCAAAACTCCGTCTCTACTAAAAATACAAAAATTAGCCGGGCATGGTGGCAGGCACCTGTAATCCCAGCTACTTGGGGGCTGAGGCAGGAGAATTGCTTGAACCTGGGAGGTGGAGGCTGCAGTGAGGTGAGATCGCACCACTGCATTCCAGCCTGGGTGACAGAGCAAGACTCTGTCTCAAAAATAAATAAATAAATAAATAAATAAAATCCCAGTTCTGCTCCTTGCTTGCTGTGAGATCTTACAAATATTTAACTGCACTGAGCCTCAGTTTCTTCATCTATAAAATGGGGGTAATAAAGGCATCCAGCTTATGGGGTCTTTTAAGGGAACAAAATAACATGTAGAACACAGTACAGTGTATGGCAACTGTAAGTTATCATCAATGTAAGCTATCTACCAGGTGGCCTGGAGAGAGGTCAAAGGTAGGGGATAGCAGGAGGCATGGACTGAAGGCTAGGGTGGAATAGAGAGTAAGATATTTTATTTTATTTTATTTTATTTTTTTTTTTTGAGACGGAGTCTCGCTCTGTCGCCCAGGCTGGAGTGCAGTGGCCGATCTCAGCTCACTGCAAGTTCCGCCTCCTGGGTTTACGCCATGCTCCTGCCTCAGCCTCCCACGTAACTGGGACTACAGGCGCCCGCCACATCGCCTGGCTAGTTGTTTTGCATTTTTTTAGTAGAGACGGGGTTTCACCATGTTAGCCAGGATGGTCTCGATCTCCTGACCTCGTGATCTGCCTGTCTCGGCCTCCCAAAGTGCTGGGATTACAGGCTTGAGCAACTGCGCCCGGCCAAGAGTAAGATATTTTAAAGTAAGCCTCAACAGGATTCATTACTTGCATACATGGAAGAAAAACACTTAAGAATGACTCTCAGATTCCCAATTTTTTCTTTTTTCTTTACTTATTTGCCCTTTTCTTTTAGTCTCTCAAGATTCCCAATCTTTTTATTTATTATTATTATTATTATCATTATTTTGAGACAGAGCTTCACTCTTATGGCCCAGGCTGGAGTGCAGTGGCACAATCTCGGCTCACTGCAACCTCCGCCTCCCGGTTCAAGCAATTCTCTGCCTCAGCCTACTGAGTAGTTGGGATTACAGGCATGCGCCACCATGCCCGGCTAGTTTGGTATTTTTAGTAGAGATGAGGTTTCATCATGTTGGCCAGGCTGGTCTCGAACCCCTGACCTCAGGGGATCTGCCCACCTTGGCTCCCAAAGTGCTGGGATTACAGGCGTGAGCCACTGCACCCAGCCAAGATTCCCAATCTTATTTCCTGAGAAGAAAAGGGCTTCTGTCTTTCCTGTAGAATATAGATAGCCATAAAGGGGGAAGAAAAAAAAGGATGAGGGGGCTTCTGATAGAAACGCGAAAACTCGGAGAGAAGCTAGTTTTTTGGAGCGAGATCACACTTTGGGAGGGTACGTGTATGTGGGGTGGGGGGTGTCAAAAGGATCCTGGGTTCTATTGCCAGCTCTGCCACCAGTTGGCTGTGTCCCTTGCCAAAAACCTCTTTCCTTTTCTGGACTTCAGTTTTCAGTCAGTGAAATTAAGCTTTTCCACTTGAGATCTTAGAATTCTCTCCCAACTCAGACGTTCTCCAGTTTCACCTGATCACTATATAGCACTTGAAAGGGATGATGGTGCTAACAGCCTAGCTCTTAGGAGCCTTCTTAGTAA
>NW_012118932.1:3540686-3546379 GCF_000951035.1 Colobus angolensis palliatus
CACCACCATGCCTGGCTAATTTTTGTATTTTTTGTAGAGATGGGATTTTGCCATGTTGCCCAGGCTGGTCTCGAACTCCTGAGCTCAAGTGAGCTGCCCACCTTGGCCTCCCAAAGTGTTGGGATTATAGGTGTGAGTCACCGCACCGCGCCTGTAAAAAAAAAAAAAAAAAAAAATTAAAGTAGAAACGGACAGGTTTCACTATGTTGCCCAGGCTAGTCTTAAACTCCTGGCCTCAAGTGATCCTCCTGCCTCAGCCTCCCAATGCACTGGGATTACAGACACGAGCCATTGTACCCAGCCCTTTTCTTGAGGTTCAGGGGCAGGTGATGTGAAGAGGAAGCAATATGAGAAGAGGAAACCTCCTTCTTCTTTCTTCCTGCTCCCTTAAATGTTGGACCTCAGGCCCTGCAAGAGACCCCTGGGCGAGGCTCTCCAAAACAACCTCTGCATGGATCCTCCCACCGGTGACTCAAGAGATTCTGGGAACTGGTGTCAGAGAAAGTCAAGTGCAATGTTTATTTTATTTAGCCGCACTCTCTTCCACTTGATTGGTTCCTGACTGGGCTTTTGTTTTTCTACCAGATTAGAGAAGAAAGGGAAGGTTGTTTTAAAAAGTTCACTATCCTTAGCAACAGTGAAACCAGACCCCTTGGTGGTGGCTGGGGCCCGGCAGAGCTTGTGTTTACCCAGAGGGTGCACTTGGGTATAGGAGGTGGAGTGCCACCTGCCCAGGTGTGTGGCCTGAGCCTGGCCTCAGGCAGGTGTTTAGCACCCTCCACTTAGCACAGCCTGAAGGAGAATGGGCACACACTCTTCTGGGAAGACCTGCATTTTGAAATAGAGTTTTACATAAAATAAAACAGAATAACCGGGGCTGAAGAATGCGCATGCCAAATGCACACCAACACCTGGAACACATTTGATCCGAGGAAATGAACCCCTTGGAGGAGTTTTTTTTTTTTTTCCAAATAAAATACCAGTTATGTAACACAGCTAAACAGTACCACAGAGATGGTGTCCTCTCTCTCTCTTGTTTTATTTTTATATTTATTTTATTTTTTAATTTTTGAGGCAAGGTCTCACTCTGTTGCTCAGGCTGGAGTGCAGTGGTGCATTCATAGCTCACTGCGGCCTTGAACTTCTAGGCTCACATGATCCTCCTGCCTCAGTCTCTCAAATAGCTGGGACTACAGGTGCACACCACCGTGCCTGGCTAATTACTTTTTGGTAGAGATGGGTGGTCTCCCTACGTTGCACAGGCTGGTCTCAAACTCTTGACCTCAAGCGATCTGCTGGCCTCGGCCTCCCAAAATGATGGGATGGCAGATGTGAGCCATCATGCCTGGCCTTCCCCTTTCTTATGAGCTGGCACCTGTGGCTTTCCCTCAGGCATTGACAACATGTAAGAATTAAACTAAGGGATTCAAAATTAATTCTAACATATAGTGACTCATACTCGTTTTAACTTGAATTGGTCCTCAGACTTAATGACAGAGGACACATTGACCTTCAACAGGTCACACAGAATCATCATTTCAGCTCACACAGAATCATCATTATCAGTCCTGTTAGCAAACATTTATTGGGCATTTTTTGTGTTAAATAAGATCTCGTTTGTCAAAAATGTTTTATATACTTTAAAGCACCATGCAAAGATGATAATGTGCTTGGTGGATTCACAGACTCCAAAAATATCATGCTCCATATTTTACAGGTAGGGAAACTAAGGCCCTGGGAAGGAAAAGACTTACCAATTATCTTTCCCTATTTTATTTGTCTGTGTTTCTTTCTTTTTTCTTTACAAAAAAAATTTTTTGAGGCCGGGCATGGTGGCTCACGCCTGTAATCCCAGCACTTTGAGAGACCGAGGCAGGAAGATCACTTGGGGTCCTAAGTTCGAGACCAGCCTGGCCAACATGGTGAAACCCCATCTCTACTAAAAACACAAAAACTAGACAGGTGTGGTGGTGAACACCTATAACCCCAGCTACTTGGGAGGCTGAGGCAGGAGAATTGCTTGAACTCAGGAGGCAGAGGTTGCAGTGAGCCAAGACTGTGCCACTGCACTCCAGCCTAGGCAGTAAGTGACACTCTATCTCAAAATAATAATAATAATATTTAACCCAGTTCATAACTTTCCCTATTTTAAATGATAGCACTAGGCACTGATGATTCAAGGAGATGAGAAATGCAAGTAATAGTCTAGCTCTTGAGAGAGACACTGAGAAATTAAGCCCAGAGTGTTTAATCGCTCATTTGGACTTTACTTGAAGGGCATGTCCTGAAGCCTTGGCGGGTGACCTGGCGACACAGGAGCGCAAATCTTCAAAGCAAGTTTGAAGACAGTAGCAAAACCTAAAAGGGAAGAGGGCACAGGAGTGACTGGGGACAGAAGAGAATCCTTGGCTGCTTGGATCAGATAGTGGGCTGCTGAAGGCAGTGACTGAGATCCTGAAACAAGGCGTAGCTCCCAGAGCAGGTGGCATCTGAAGGAACCTAAGCAGCAGGTGCTGGAGAACCACAGTGCAAGGGTGCCGGAGGGAGGGCATCATTCTTACTCAGTCATTTATTCACATTTATTTATTTAATATTATTTATTTTTATTGATACATAATGATGCACATATTTGGGAGTTACATGTGACAGTTTTATTATTATTATTTTTTTTGAGATGGCGTCTCACTCTGTTGCCCAGGCTACAAAGTAGTGGTGTGGTCTCAGCTCACTGCAACCTCTGCCTCCCGGGTACCAGCAATTCTCCCACCTCAGCTCCTGAGTAGCTGGGATTACAGGCGCCGCACCACGTCCGGCTAGTTTTTTGTATTTTTAGTAGAGATGGGGTTTCATCATGTTTGCCAGGCTGGTCCAGAACTCCTGACTGCAGATGATCCACCCACCTCAGCCTCCCAAAGCTCTGGGATTACAGGTGTGAGCCACTGCACCCAGCTGTGATAATTTAAAACATTCACATAATTTGTAAAGATCAAATCTGTGTAATTGGGATATCCATCATCTTAAATATTTGTCTTTTCTTTGTGCTAGAAATATTCAAATTATTCTCTTCTACCTTTTTTTTTTTTTTTTTTTTTAGTGACATGGGCTCACTATGCTGCCCAGGTTGCAGGAGGGCAGTGGCTATCCATAGGTGCTATCCAAGTGCACTACAGCTCCAGCTCCTAGGCTCAGGCAATCCTCCTGCCTCAGCCTCTGGAGGAGCTAGGGCTCCAAATGCATACCACCATGCCTAGTGTCACTCCCATTTATGAAGCACCTACTCTGTTTCATGTCACAGGACTGTGGCACAGAGAGCAGGCAGGAGTCCACACAGGCAAGCTGTCGCCATGGGGGATAATCAGGGCTAGTGTTAAGCAGGGTCAGGACAGGCTTGGGAGACACATTTACACTTTGTGAGTGGAGCAAGAGTCATTCATTCAATGATAAACATCTTTTGAGTATATTCTATATGCCAGTAAAGTTCTAGACATGGAGAACAGTGGGCAAAATGCCCTTGTAGACATTACATTCTACTGGGGAGGGGGAGATAGACAATAAATAAACTAACATCTATAATACGGCAGATGGTGATTCATGCTATGGAAAAAAACAGATCAGGACAGGGGGATAACAAGTACCAAGGGGAAGGGATTTCAATTGTGGGCCTCAGTGAGGAGGGGATGTTTAAACAAAGACCTGAAATAGGTAAGGAAGCAAGCCGTAGGGCTACTGGTAGAGGCAGAGGGCACAGCAAGTGCAAAGGCCCTGAGGTGGGAGTGTGCCAGGTGCACGTACACTTGCAACGAAAAGTCACTAGTGAGGCCAGGTGTGTGGCTTGTACCTGTAATCCCAGCACTTTGGGAGGCTGAGGCAGGCAGACTGCCTGAGCCCAGGAGTTTGAGACCAGCCTGGGCAACATGGCGAAACCCCTTCTCTACAAAAAAAAGCGCCATATATATATATATATTTGTATTGTATATATTGCATATATATATATTATACATATATTGTGTATATACATATTTATATATATACTGTGTATGTGTGTGTATATATATATGTACAAAAAATTAGCCAGGTGTGGTGTCATGCACCTGTAGTCCCAGCTACTCTAGAGGCTCAGGTGGGAGGATCGCTGGAACCCAGGAGGTCGAGGCTGCAGTGAGCCACGACTGCACCACTGCACTCCAGCCTGGGCAAGAGAGCAAGACTCTGTCTCAAGAAAAAAAAAAGGCCGGGTGAAGTGGCGGCTCATACGTGTAATCTTAGCACTTTGGGTGGCCGAGGTGGGCAGATCTTTGAGTCTAAGAGTTCGACACCAGCCTGGGCAATATGGCAAAACCCTCTTTCTACAAAAAATACAAAAATTAGCTGTGTGTGGTGGCACATGTCTGTAGGCCCAGCTACTCAAGAGGCTGAGGTGGGAGGATCGCTTGAGCCTCGGAGGTGGAGGCTGCAGTGAGCCAAGATCATGTCACTGCACTCCAGCCTGGGCGACAGAGCAAGACTCTGTCTCAGGAAAAAAAAAGAAGAGAGAAAGTCTTTACTAGTGAAACACACGGACTGTTTCGCTGCCACAGGCTGACATTTTCTTCCTGGCAGTTTACAGTGAAATTTAGTAATGAATACCCACACCCACACTCGCAGATCAGAATAGACCACGGCCATAAATACTAGGTCAGCGTTCCCTTCCCAAGCTTAAAACTTCAGGGTGACTGTTTGTGGGACCCCCACCACAGGGTCCCCCACCGTGGGCTTAACGCTGTGGGTTCACCTTAGCTTCACTCTCGCACTCAGAACAAGGTGACACCCACTGGGCCTGCAGCAAAAGTGGGAATCTTAGGAAAACACAGCTGCAGGCTTCAGCTGGCGTGTAAATGTTCCTCTGCATCATGTGCTTGTTGTTTTCTGATTTGCTTGGCTTGGAAAGCTTAGCTTTGGGGCTTTAAACTTAATCCCAACAGACCTGAATTGATGTCTCTTAATTATGTCCGTGATGTAGTAAATCAACACCCTATTAGGAAGTCATTCAACTTCAACTATTAAATATTCAGAAACTTTTTACAAGACAATTGCAACATGTAAGCCCTCTGGCAGAAAGAGATGTTACTAATCTGTTTTGTGTACAGAGAAGTGCTGGCTGACACTTTGCAAAACAGAGCTGAGCTACCAGTTACATGCTCCTTCATGTATTTTATCAAACCACGAGTTTAATTCCTGCCGCATAAATAACTGTAAAGCATCTAGTATAACCACTACCCCAACCTTTCCTGCCTAATTCTTTTGCCTCTTTGTGGTTCCCTTTATCGAGACTTACATTGGAATCATGTCCTGCTCTTCGGAGACAGAACATTCATTCATTCATTCATTCAGCAAGTTTTCAGGACTGTGGCTGGGTGTGGTGCAATCCCAGCACTTTGGGAGGCCAAGGCAGGCTGATCACTTAAGGTCAGGAGTTCAAGACCAGCCTGACCAACATGGTGAAACCCCATCTCTAGTAAAAATACAAAAAGATTAGCTGGATGTGGCGGCGCACGCCTGTGGTTCCAGCTACGCAGGAGGCTGAGGCAGGAGAATCGCTTGAACTTGGGAGGCTGAGGTTGCATTGAGCCGAGATTGTGCCACTGCACCCCAGCCTAGGTGACAGAGTGAGACTGTGCCTCAGAAAAAAAAAAAAAAAAGTTTTCAGTATTGAG
>NW_012118932.1:3547744-3549487 GCF_000951035.1 Colobus angolensis palliatus
CCTCCCAAAGTGCTGGGATTACAGGTGTGAGCCAGCATGCCTGGCTCCCCACAACTTTCTATTATGGAAATGTTTCATACATTCAGAGAAACTGACGACCAGTACAGCACACTCCTGTACATCTTTCATTTAAATTTTTAAAAATGTTAGTGTTTTCTCTATATATAATACTTTACCTATCATCGTTTCATTGTTGTTGACCCATTTGAAAGTTACAGCTATCATGACACTTTATTGCAAAATACTTTCAGCCTGTGTCTTTTAAGAATAACAGTTTCCTGTTATACCACAAAACTAACACTAGTTGACCTAAATATCAAATAGAGAGAGGCACTCCAAAAAAAAATATTCATCTGGGTATGTATCATTGCAAGGGGAATATGCATGCCATAGTGAACTATGTAAAGGTTAAAGCAGACAAAGGTTTTTTGTTTTTTGTTTTTTGTTTTTTTTGAGACGGAGTCTGGCTCTGTCGCCCAGGCTGGAGTGCTGTGGCCGGATCTCAGCTCACTGCAAGCTCCGCCTCCCGGGTTTACGCCATTCTCCTGCCTCAGCCTTCCGGGTAGCTGGGACTACAGGCGCCCGCCATCTCGCCCGGCTAGTTTTTTGTATTTTTTAGTAGAGACGGGGTTTCACCATGTTAGCCAGGATGGTCTCGATCTCCTGACCTCGTGATCCGCCCGTCTCAGCCTCCCAAAGTGCTGGGATTACAGGCTTAAGCCACTGCGCCCGGCTGACAAAGGTTTTTAAAGGAAAACTGAGGAGTATATAATTGTTTTGAGATAATTATCCTTGGCAACAAAGATCAGTAACAAGGGTGGCACCAGTCTGAGGTTGAACAGCCAGTTGTTTCGGCAGATGTCCTGGCAGAAGTATTTTTTGTGTGAGGCCCCGATGACCTGCATGCAAGGTTGCAATTTTTGCAGTCTTTTGTGATAGTTTTTGTTTTTGTTTTCAGGCACTCATGCGTGAGAACCCTCTCTTCATAGCTTCTCTGGCTCTATTTGTCAGTTTTTTGTTTTGTTTTGTTTTTAAACACAAGTGACTCCATTTTGATTCTTACAACTTTAACAAACTGACTCCATGCTCATATCCAGCCACATTCAAATTCCCTTCATTCTAAGAATTCCTTCAACACAATTCCTTTTACACATTACGAGGATCCAATCAAGGTTCACATATTACATTTGATTATTACGTTTTGCTAGTCTATTTTATTCTGAAACCATCTCTCCAGGGTTTCGTTTTTGATTGTTTATTTTCATGATAATGACTCTTCAGAAGAGTTCAGACCATTTGTCTTTTTTTTTTTTCAATCCTGCTCCTTCTGTAAAAACCATGTCTTATAGAATGTCCCGCTTCTGGATTTGACTGGTTGTCCCCTGCTAGTGTTCCCTAACTTGTTCCTCTATCCCCCACATTCCTTGCAAAGGGGAAACTAGATCTAAAAGTAATTTGTGAGTTTTAATTAAAGTACAACATAATCTGGGAAGTAGTAATCCATTTTCTAGATGTTGGCTGGATTAAATGCCAATTTAGGCTGTTGGCTCTTTAAAAGACTGTCTTTGGCTTTCTAGGACTCCATCGCCAGGGAGGATCACCTAGGGAGGGATTTGTGGTTATATAGAGACAGGGACAGGGAGAGAAAGAGACACATTTTCCCTAGCTGTGAAAGGATCAACACTGAATTTGGAATTTAGTGTGGAAGTTGACCATTTTTATTCTCTGGACTTCTGTTTCCTC
>NW_012118932.1:3550198-3552831 GCF_000951035.1 Colobus angolensis palliatus
CCCAGGCTGGAGTGCAGTGGCACAATCTCGACTCACTGCAACCTTCACCTTCCGGATTCAAGCAAATCTTTGCCTCCCGAGTAGCTGGGATTACAGGCGCCCACCACCACATCTGGCTAATTTTTCTATTTTTAGTTGAGACAGGGTTTCACCGTGTTGTCCAGGTTGGTCTCGAACTCCCAACCTCAGATGATCCACCTGCCTTGGCCTCCCAGAGTGTTAGGATCACAGGTGTGAGCCACCATGACCTCATGATGAACTTCCCAAGAGTTACTGAAATAGTGGTGGGGGTCAGTTTTTCAATGATGATTTAATGCAGTAGTTCTTAGCTGGGGGTAATTTTGCCCTCCAGGGACATCGGCACTGTCTGATCACATTTTTGGTCGTTATAACTAAGCAGCTGCTACTGCTATCTACTGGGTAGAAGCCAAGGATGCTGCTAAATACCCTACAGTGCACAGGACAGCCCTAGCCCCACAACAAAGAATCATATTGCTCAAAATGTCCATGGTGCCTAGTTAGAGAAACCTTGATTTAATGTGAGGCTCAATTAAATACTGAACCTTAGATAAGACTCCTTGACAAATCCTTTGAAAATCAGGGTTTGAGGTAACTTACACCAAAATTCCATGCAATAAAATTGCAAATTGTATCCATCCTGGGCCACGTAGTCAGACCCTGTCTCAACAAAACATCAAAAAATTAGCCAGGCATGGTGGCATGTGCCTATAGTCCCAGCTATTGAAAGGCTGAGATGCAAGGATGGCTTGAGCCCAGGAGGTTGAGGCTACTGCACTCCAGCTTGGGCAACAGAGTGAGACTCTGTCTCAAAAAAATTTACAAATTAGGAATTGAAGTAGAAAAACAGAAAGAAAAAAATGAAGACATAAATATGTTAATTATTTCAATTAACATAATTGCTATGGTTCAAATGAGTTTCCTCTATGGCTAAAAAGAAATCAGAATCAATTGTAGTTTTGATTATGAGAAAAGATAATTCCTAAGGAGAATCGCTTTTCCCAAAATAAATTGTAGCTAAGTTTTCATAATAAAGTTTTTTTATAATATGGGGAACAATGAGTGATATGCTGATGGGAGGGACAATGTTTTCAGTAATTGTGCAAAAATGTAGAAGTTTGTTCCATATAGGTATTTACTAATGTAACTTTGATTAAAGCTATAAGGGAAATATTCAGATGAAATTTTGTTAAGGTGATTCAGTGAGGGACTATATTAATAGGATTCCACATGGAGCCTTCTCACGATCTAATTTGATAATTCTGAATTATGGTACCCTGGGGGAGTATAAAGTTTAAGTAAAGGCATAACTGAATCATGGCCTAGAGCCTTTATTATGTTATTTTGAATGCTTTGTAAATATACTGTTTTTAAAATAATGATATTTTTGATATTAGTCATGCATCCTAAAAAATAAGCCTTTTAAAGTCAGTTTATGGTATATTCACTGAGTTGTGCAACCATCACCACTATCTAATTTCAGAATATTTTCATTGTTCCCAAAAGAAACCCTGTATCCATTAGTAGTCACTGCCTATTTACCCCTTTCCCGTGTTTCTGGGATCATGTCCATTTTAAGTTCTGTGTATGGTATGAGGAATGAGTCCAATTCATTCTTTTGCATATGGATATCCAGTTGTTTCAACATCATTTGTTAAAAAGATTATTCTTTTTCCCATTGAATTGTGTTCGCACCCCTGTTGAAAATCAGTTCACCAGAAATGTAAGGGTTTATTTCTGGATCTTCAATTCTATTCCATTGATCTACATGCCAATTTATGCCGGTACCACACTGTCTTGATTACTGCAGTTCTGTAGTAAGTTTTAAATTTGCAAGTGAGTCCTTTACATTTCGTCTTTGTTTAAATAATTGTTTTAGGCTGGTCGCGGTGGCTCATGCCTGTAATGCCAGCACTTTGGGAAGCCAAGGTGACAGGGGGAGGGGTGGATGACCTGAGGTCAGGAGTTCAAGACCAGCCTGGTCAACATGGTGAAACCCCATTTCTACTAAATATACAAGTTAGCTGGGCATGGTGGCATGTGCCTGTAGTCTCAGCTGCTAGGGAGGCTGAGATAGGAAAATCGCTTGATCCTGGTTGCAGTGAGCTGAGATTGTGCCACTGCACTCCTCCTGGGTAACAGAGTGAGGCTCTGTCTCAAAAACAAAACAAAAACAATTGTTTTAGCTGTTTCTGCTCTCTTGTATCTGCAGATGAATTTTAGTTTTCTTTATTGGCGATGTCTTTTCAAGGCGTTTGGTATCAGGTTAGTACTGGCCTTATAGAATAAGTTGGGAAGTGCTTCCTCCTCTTTTTTTTTGTAACAGTTTGTGAAGAATTGGTACCAATTTTCCTTAAAATTGTGTACATTCATCAGTGGTCATCTGGTCCTGGGTTTTTCTTTGTGGGAAGTTTTTTGATTACTAATTTCACCACCTTACTTGTTTAGATCAATTTAGATTTTCTATTTCTTCTTGAGTCAGTTTTGATAGTTTGTACCTTTCTAGAAATGTATCCATTTTAGTTATCTAATTTGTTTGCGAACCACAACTTATAATATTTCTTTATCATTCTTTTCTATAAAATCAATAATTCCTCTCTTTAATTTTTTTTTTT
>NW_012118932.1:3554271-3560805 GCF_000951035.1 Colobus angolensis palliatus
GGCTTTGGAGCAACACCATGTCCTTCAGTTTACCCAGCTATGTGACTTTGGACAAGTTGTTTGTGTTTGGATTTCTTCATCTGTAATGTGGGAATGGTAATTTGTTCTTGGGTGTCTAGGTTATGTTATAATTAGGACTGCTTTCTATCACTGAAATATCTAGGGCAGAGGATGTGAACTGTTCTAAATAAACTCAATACATAAAGAAATATTTTCTATTAGTTCCTTTCTGTGAAAAATAGGGAAAGAAAATGAATACACATATGTAAGAAGCCACCTCCAAAGTTCCAAAGTAGGTATTTCAGGAACGTGATGGTCTTTTTTTTTTCCTTTTTCAAATTGGTAACAATTTGAAAACACTGCAGGTGAACCACAGACTAGACTATGAAATATGGCAAAAATGAAAGACTAGAAATATGGCAAAAATTAAGAGAATGTTAGGTATGGCTTGAATGCATAAAATATATGTAGATACTAGTCTATGTGTTATTTGACTATGTTATGGGTAAGGCTTCTAGTCAACAGTAGACTACTCGTAGTTATGTTTTTAGGGAGTCAACTTTTTTTTTTTTTTTTTGAGACAGGGATGCCTCACTCTGTTGCCGAGGCCAGTGTAATGGTTCGATCTCGACTCAATGCAACCTTGATCTCCTGGGCTCAAGCACCCTCTCACCTTAGCCTACCGAGTAGTTGGTACCACATGTGCGTGCCACCACACCCAGCTAATTTTTTGTACATTTTATTTATTGTTAATTAATTTATTTATTTTGAGACAGAGTCTCACTCTGTCCTCCAGTGTGGCGTGCAGTAGCACCATCTCGGCTCACTGCAACTTCTGCCTCCCGGGTTCAAGCGATTCTCCTGCCTCAGCCTCCAGAGTAGCTGGGATTACAGGTTCCCGGCTAGTTTTTGTGTTTTTAGTAGAGATGGGGTTTCATCATGTTGGCCAGGCTGGTCTCAAACTCCTGACCTCAAGTGATCTGTCTGCCTCGGCCTTCAAAAGTGCTGGGATTACAGGTGTGAGCCACTGTGCCAGGTCTGAGTGTTAAAACTTATACTCAGAGTTTTTAATGCATGGGGGCTGCTGGGTCAACACCCACATTGTTTAAGGGTCAACTGTATTTTTTATTGTTTTATTTTTTTTCTTAAATATTTTTGATTCCTGGTTGGTTGAATCTGAGGATGCAGAACTGAGGAGGGAACATGGCTACATGTTGTCGGGGATAAAAAAGTAAATGTGAGTCTGCCTTTTCTCTTGGAGCTTGAAATCAGCCTGTGAATATCTGAGCTGGTAGAGCTGGTAGAGCTGGACGAGGGTAGAGCTGATCATAAGTTTTGTTTCTGAAGGAGAGATAAAACCAAGTATCTCAGGAATCGAAAATAGCTATTAGGTACCCCTTGAAGGGATATCTGAGATCCTTAGGGTTCTCAGTCTTCTTTAAATGTATGTATATTTTTAAAAATGAAACCAAAGTCATAAGTGTAATTAAAGGTACCCTAAAGAAATCACATTAGTTTTGAAATGATCGTGAGGAATCTACAGCATTAACATGAGGAAACTTTTTATAAAGCCCCAAGAGGTTTCACGTTGGTTGTCTCTGCTGGTAATATGAGCTATTTAAGTGTATTTAAGGGGTGTAGTGACAAAGAGACACCTGGAAATAGCAAGACGTTTCTGGTGTGCTCCACCTTAAAGCCTTGTTCACTTTCTTTCTTTTTTTTTTTTCAGATGGAGTTTTGTTCTTGTTGCCCAGGCTGGAGTGCAATGGCATGATCTCAGCTCATCACAACCTCTGCCTCCTGGGTTCAAGCGATTCTCCTGGTTCAGCCTCCCGAGTAGCTGGGATTACAGGAATGCGCCACCACGCCTGACTACTTCTGTATTTTTAGTAGAGATGAGGTTTCTCCATGTTGCTCAGGCTGGTCTCGCACTCCCAACTTCAGGTGATCCACCCGCCTCGGCCTCCCAAAGTGCTGGGATTACAGGCGTAAGCCACCACGCCCAGCCAAAGCCTTGTTCACTTTCATTTTGTGGTTGCTGCTGTTGTGAAATTTGCAGAACTTCAAGCTGTTTGGACTCTATCTTCTAGGTTGAATTAGATTACAGGTAATCTCATGGTGGAGGTGTATTTTGGATCGACTCACTTTTGAAATGTTTATGAAAGAAATTCCTTGGCCTTGGGACTTCCACACTGGAGCTGGCAATCAGGATCACCTTAATTTACCTACTGCAGTGAGGCATCTCTGCTCTGAGGAAAGCAAAGCAAAACAAAACAAGACAAAAAAGAAGAGCTAATGGTTCTGTTTGTTTTGTTGTTTTAGAGACAGGGTCTTGCTCTATCACCGGGCTGGAATGCAGTGACATCATCACAGCTCACCGTAGCCTCGATCTCCTGGGCTCAAGCGATCCTTCTGCCTCAGCCTCCCGAGTAGCTGGGATGGGACTACAGATGCACGCCACCACACCTGGCAAATTTTTTTAGTTTTGTGGAGACGAGGTCCCATGTGAGCCACTGTGCCCCACCTTTTAAAGAAATTACCATAAGGAAGCAACTGTCTTTAGCAAATAGAAGATCATAAACATCCCTCTGAAGATCTTGAGATGTTGACTGTGGTTTATAGGGCTATGAAAATCTGCCCACCTGAGCGGGCAATGAAACAGGAGTGCCACCTACGATCCTTCCAGGGAGCAATTCTTTCTGGTGCCAGGAGCCCAAAGGAAACTCAGTCAACCAGCTACAGATGGGCTTGCTCCGAGTGTGTTCTAGAAGTCAGAACTGCCAGCTCTGAAAATAGGTCACAAGTGACTGGCCGTCCCTGGGCTGCTCACAGGAAGTAGCCGCAAAGGTCAGGGAAAGTTTTTAACGACCATCCAGGCCAGTGAATGACAGGCTTTGAGGAGCTTCTCTTCTTGGCATCTGAAATAGGCACGTGGAGGCGCTGCCTTGGAGACAGAATGACAGCTGTGGTGATGTGAGCCTGATTCCTCAGTCCCATAAAATAGATACCTTTGCAAAAAAACCATTTCTTTTTTTTTTTTTCTTTTTCTTTTTTTGAGAGGGAGTCTCGCTCTGTCCCCCAGGCCGGAGTGCAGTGGTGTGATCTCGGCTCACTGCAAGCTCTGTCTCCCGGGTTCAGGGGATTCTCCTGCCTCAGCTCCCGAGTAGCTGAGATTACAGGCACCCGCAACCACACCTGGCCAATTTTTGTATTTTAGTAGAGATGGGGTTTTGCCACATTGGCCAGGCTGGCAAAAAGGCCGTTTCTATACAGAGGAATCATCTTGCAGGACTCAAGGAATGATTAAGAGGAATCTACAGCATTAACTTTAGAAATTCGATGCAATATTCCCAAGAGGAGTTAAGGTTGGGATGAGTCATCTCTGAATTAATTTCAACCTTGAGATGTTGCGATCCGATGAAGTCACAGATATATTTCTTTTTTCTTTGTTTGAGATGGAGTCTTACTCTGTCACCCAAACTGGAGTGCAGTGATGTGATCTCGGCTTACCACAACCTCTGCCTCCTGGGTTCAAGCAATTCTCAGCTTCAGCCTCCTGAGTAGCTGAGATTACAGGTGCCTGCCACCATGCCCGGCTACTTTTTGTATTTTTAACAGAGATGAGGCTTCACTATGTTGGCCAGGCTGGTCTTGAACTCTTGGCCTCAGGTGATCTGCCCACCTTGGCTCCCAAAGTGCTGGGATTACAGGTTTGAGCCACCATGCCCGGCCTCAATCCTTGCTTTATTGCTGGCTTAAGTATCACCAAGGCAGGTGATACTTAAGTCCAGATACATATTTCTATTAATACACATTTGCATGGATCATTTGTTACTGAAGTTTACGCCTTATGCTTGAGAATGCTATTTCACGGACACAATTGTTATAGTATAAATAAGAAAGTATAGTTACAATCTGGATACTATTTTTTGCTTATCTTATTGGCCTAGCAACCAGCTTGAGACTATCAGGCTCCACATAATAACCAATGTCTCACTCCAAACAAACAGACAGGATACTATGGAGCCAGGGTCAGCAAACATTTTCTGTAAAGGGCCAGATAGTAAATATTGTGGGCCTTGTGGGCCATATGGTCTCTGTTGTAACAAAAAAGCAGCCAGGCAATATGTAAATGAATGAGCAGGGCTGTGTTCCAGTAAAACCACAAACACAGGCAACCGGCTTTGGCTTGGGGCCGAAGAGCGTGGACTTTGAAGCCAGGTTCAAATCCTGGCTTTCTCACCTTCTAGCTCCAACCTCAAAGAACTTCATTATCTTCCTTGTATTTTGGTCTTTTCATCTCTAAATTAGTGATAGTACTTATCTAACAGTGTTGTCATAAAGATTAAATAAATGAGTTAAGTACTTAAATAGTGCCTACCAGGTAGTTAAGTGCTATAGCAGAGTGTGTTAGATAATTAAACAACCTCTGCCATGGGCAATATTATTAGATAATTAAACAACCTCTGCCATGGGCAATATTATTCCCATTTCGATTTAGATTCAAAGAAAGAAATACATGACTTAGAAGAAGGCTACGACTGGAACTCAGTTTCCCCATCTCTAATATTAATATTAGAGATTGGCCAGGCGCGGTGGCTCAAGCCTGTAATCCCAGCACTTTGGGAGGCCGAGACGGGCGGATCACGAGGTCAGGAGATCGAGACCATCCTGGCTAACGCGGTGAAACCCTGTCTCTACTAAAAAATACAAAAAACTAGCCGGGCAAGGTGGCGGGCGCCTGTAGTCCCAGCTACTCGGGAGGCTGAGGCAGGAGAATGGCGTGAACCCGGGAGGCGGAGCTTGCAGTGAGCTGAGATCCGGCCACTGCACTCCAGCCTGGGTGACAGAGCGAGACTCTGTCTCAAAAAAAAAAAAAAAAATTACAGATTGCATTTTTCTCATCAGAGAACAAATCATTACATCAAAATGCAGGGAAATTCCCTATGACAGACTATGAGTCAGGCGTTGGCCTCTAAAGCCAAAATCTTTTTTTTGTTTTGAGATGGAGTCTCACTTTCTTGCCCAGGCTGGAGTGCAGTGACATGATCTCGGTTCACTGCAATGTCTGCCTCCGGGATTCAAGTGATTATCTGGCCTCAGCCTCCTGAGTGGCTGGGATTACAGGCGCCCGCCCCTATGCCCAGCTAATTTTTTGTATTTTTAGTAGAGATGGTGTTTCACCATATTGGCCAGGCTGGTCTCGAACTCCTGACCTTGTGATCCCACCTGACTCGGCCTCCCAAAGTGCTGGGATTACAGGCGTAAGCCACTGCACCCGGCCAAGCCAAAATCTTAAAGGACTACTTGTAATTCTTCTCTTCCCACCCACACAAGGAATTATTATACACAGCAGCATGCAGGGGCTGGTGTGTATTGGCTCACTAGTGCTGACTGTTAAATTTTCAGGAATTTGGGCCAGGTGTGGTGGCTCACACCTGTAATCCCAGCACTTTGGGAGGCCAAGGTGGGAGGATGTCATGAGGTCAGGAGTTCAAGACCAGCCTGGCCAACATGGTGAAGCCCCGTCTCTACTAAAAATACAAAAATTAGCCAGGTGTGGTGCCGGGCACCTGTAGTACTAGTTACTCGGGAGGCTGAGGCAGGATAATCACCTGAACCCGGGGGGCGGAGGTTGCAGTGAGCCAAGATGGTACCATTTTACTCCAGCCTGGGCAATGAGAGCGAAACTCCATTTCAAAAACAATAAAATAAATAAATAAATAAATATTTTCAGGAATTTTGTGAAGCAGTAGGGAAACTCTTGGTAGCTTGAAACTGCCTGTGGTGGGAGCATTTACACCATTAAATTGGCAGGTGTCACACAGTCAGGGCTTTCAATCTCTTGGAGAACCAGGTTATCAGCACACTGGCCTGGCCCTATGCCAGCAGTAAGCACTCCTCCAGGAGGGACCCCGTATCCTAAATAGCTAGTTGGTAAATAATGTTCAGTGTCATGTGAACCATCACATCCTAGGGCACCATGACCTCAGAAAAATGCCAGGCACATGCTTTTGCCTCATGGCAGAGGCAAACAGCTTCTACATGCTTTGTTTAGAGACAGAAACAAGTCAGTGATGGCCCTGGACTCTGATTTGTAGACATCTGACTAAACAGTCCTGCTCTCTGTTCCCATTCCAGTACACACACACACATGCATGTGCGCGCACACACACACACAGTGGCCTGCGTAGCTCAAGCTAAACAGGAACTGAATGGCGTAGGAGGCACTAAAAGAAAGAGAGAGAGAGCTAGTTGGGCAAACATCATACTCATAATCAAAGTACTTTATTTTGCCGGGCGCGGTGGCTCAAGCCTGTAATCCCAGCACTTTGGGAGGCCGAGACGGGTGGATCACGAGGTCAGGAGATCGAGACCACAGTGGCCTGCGTAGCTCAAGCTAAACAGGAACTGAATGGCGTAGGAGGCACTAAAAGAAAGAGAGAGCTAGTTGGGCAAACATCATACTCATAATCAAAGTACTTTATTTTGCCGGGCGCGGTGGCTCAAGCCTGTAATCCCAGCACTTTGGGA
>NW_012118932.1:3560855-3568464 GCF_000951035.1 Colobus angolensis palliatus
GAATGGCGTAAACCCGGAAGGCGGAGCTTGCAGTGAGCTGAGATCCGGCCACTGCACTCCAGTCCGGGCGACAGAGCGAGACTCCACCTCAAAAAAAAAAAAAAAAAACAAAGTACTTTATTTTGTTTTTTTGAGACAAAGTCTCCCTCTGTTGCCCAGGCTGGAGCGCAGTGGCACGATTTCGGCCCACTGCAACCTCCACCTCCCAGGTTCAAGCAATTCCCCTGCCTTGGCCTCCCAGGTAGCTGGTATTACAGGCGCGTGCCACCACACCTGGCTAATTTTTGTATGTTTAGAAGGGATCGGTTTCGCCATGTTGGCCAGGCGGGTGATCCACCCGCCTCGGCCTCCCAAAGTGCTGAAATTACAGGCAGGAGCCACTGTGCCTAGCCTCAAAGTACTTTTAATGGACAGTTTTTCTAGGAAAGGCAATGAGTTCTGTGTTTGTTTTGTTTGCTTGTTTTGCCATTTCTTAAGGTAAGGTCTTCATAATCTAAACATGTGACTTCTACCCTTTCGTAGAAGCAGCAGAGGGAATACAAACAAGGGCTGAACTCAGTCAGAGATTGTTAGACAAGACACTCCCTCGTGTGAAGTTGTGAATCTCATTTTTCTTCTCTATAAAAGGAGAATCAAAACAATTCCATTGCTAGTCTGACATCGTGGTTGTGAAAATCAATGCTATCTTGTTCTCCACTTACTCAGCATACTTTCTGACTACCGCTGTGTGCTGTGAGGGGCTGAGGATCCAGACGTGACTGAGGAAGGTCCCAGCTCATGAGGAGGTGGAAGCCTGGGTGCTTAAACAGATAATCCAGAGTTTGGATGTGAGATGGTGAATCACTCTGGCTTCATTTGGTTATACTGGTCAAGAGTTTGGCTCCGGAGCAAAGTGTCTGGGTTTGAATCCTGGCTGTGCTTTTGGGTGAGTTATCGAACATATCTTTTTCCATTCTGTAAAATGGGATTTTTAAGCTTTCCTCAATTTCATCTGTAAGCAGAAATAATAATAGTACCTCCTTCCTAGAATTGTTACAAAGATTAAATGAGATAATATATGTAAAGTTTCTTCCGTTTCTTCATCTATAAAAATGAAAAGAATAGTAACTACTATTTTTAGTGTTGGCATTGTTGTGATGATTAAATGAGATAACACATGAAAGTATTTAGAACCTTAGGAAAAAAACACGAATAAGGTAGACTCACAGAAAACACAAACACTAAATAGGTATTTATTCAAGGTTGTAAATGCAGTGAGACAAATATGCGCTAAAGAGGGATTCTTTTTGTTTTATTTTTTGAGATGCAGTCTTGCTCTACTGCCAGGCCGGAGTGCAGTGGTGCGATCTCGGCTCACTGCAAACCTCTACCTCTGCGTTCAAGCGATTCTCCCACCTCAGCCTCCTGAGTGGCTGGGATTATAGGTGCCTGCCACCACGGCTGGCTAATTTTTGTATTTTTGGTAAAGACAGGGTTTCATCATGGTGGTCAGGCTGGTCTCAAACTCCTGACCTCAACTGATCCACCTGCCTCAGTCTGCCAAAGTATTGGGATTACAGGGGTGAGCCGCCACACTCAGCTAAAGAGGGATTCTTAGCCTGGGAGTCAGGGAAGGCATTTAGAGATGATATCTGAGATTGTAAATTCATTCATTCAGTCATCCATCAGGTGCAAATATTCGAGTGTCTACCACATGCCAGGCTTCATCTAGTGCTGGGTCTATAGTGACACACCAAACTGACTTATTCCTTACCAGAAGCATCACAAAGAGATGGTTTGGGTGGGGATGGGGGATTTTTTTTTTTTTTTTCTGAGAGCTGAGATCTCACTATGTTGCCCAGGCTGGAGCGCAGTGCCACAGTCATAGCTCACTGTAGACTCAAACTCCTGGGCTTAGGCAATCCTAGAAATCCTCCCACCTCAGCCTCCCAAGTAGCTGGGACTACAGGCACCTGCCACTGTGCCCAGGTGAGAAGGATATTTTATGCACCCCTTTCTCATAATCCCGAAAGTCCTTCTCATATTTACAAAAATAAACAACCGTTATTTTTTCAATCTTACATGAGTATCATGCAATCACAGCCTTGAGATAAATATAACAACAACACAATAAAAATACTATAAATAAAAATGTATTTGCATAGCATTTACATTGTATTATAAGTAATTGAGTGATGATTTAAAGTATAGATGATGGGTTGTCATGGCTCATGCCAGTAATCCCAGCAGTTTGGGAGGCTGAAACAGGTGGATCACCTGAGGTCAGTAGTTTAAGACCAGCCTGGCCAACATGGTGAAACCCTGTCTCTACTAAAAATACAAAAAATTAGCCGGGCGTGGTGGTGGGCACCTGTAATCCCAGCTACTCAGGAGGCTGAAGCAGGAGAAATGCTTGAACCCGGGAGGCGGAGGTTGCACTGAGCCGAGATCGTGCCATTGCACTCCAGCCTGGGTGACCGAATAAGACTCTGTCTCAAAAAAAAAAAAAAAAAAAAAGTACACGGGAGGATGTATATAGGTTATATGCAAATACTATACCCTTTAATCCAAGAAACTTGAGTATTTTTGGATTTTGGTATCCACAGAGGTTCTGAAACCAATTCCCTGTGGATATCAAGGGACAACTGTATGTGGATTTAAGCCCCAAGTTCAACTTATAAGTTAGTCAGGCAAGAAAAAAAAGGGAAGGGTAAGAACAGATGGTACAAAGACCCCGAGGCAGGAAAGAGGTTGGTGCGTCTGAGGAATTGAAAGAAGGCCTAGTGGAGTTGGAGTAACTTGGGGAAGGGGTCTGCGGTGAGAAGACAGGGAGGGCAGAGGACTGCCAGTGAAGGGGGAAGTGGTGGGCAGGTCATATCCTGCACTGGACTTTGTGGACCCAAGAAGTTCATCTAGTATTCTAAGTGAGATGGGAAGCAAGTGAACGCTTTTATCAGTAGCTCTGCTTGAAGTCACATAAACTAATACTCTGGCTGCTGTGCAAGAATGCACTGAAGGTGGGCAAGAGTAAAAGCAGAGGAACCCGCTGGGAGCGAATGCACTAGTGCCAGATGAGAGATGGAGGTGGCATGCCAGGTGAGAGATGGAGGAGGCATGCGTTATTCTAGTGACAGTGGAACTGGGAGCGAATGCACTAGCGCCAGGTGAAAGATGGAGAGCGCATGCATTATTCTAGTGGCAGTGAAGATGGAGTGATGGGGAAGGATTTGAAATGGACTTGGTGTTGGATCGGATGGGGTGGGGAAGGAGAAGGAGGTGTAAAGAATGACTCCCAGGTTTTGGGCTTCAGCAGTTGTTTGGGAGAGAGCATCTTTGCTAAGGTCAGGAGGCCCAGGAGAGGAGCTGGTTTGGGGAAGAAAGGCAGGAGTGAACTTATCTGGCACCGGTGAAACACCGTGTGAAAACGATAGGGAGGAATGGCCACGGGACTCTGAGGAGAGGCCTGGGCTGCAGGCATATGGTTGACAGTTTTGTTTTTTGTTTTGGTTTTTTTTGAGATAGCGTCTTACTCTGTCAACAAGGCTAGAGTGCAATGGTGCATCTCAGCTCACTGCAGCCTCTGCCTCCTGGGTTCAAGTGACTCTCCTGTCTCAGCCTCCCAAGTAGCTGGGATTACAGGCGCACACCACCACGTCCGGCTAATTTTTGTATGTTTAGTGGAGATGGGGTTTCACCTTGCTGGCCAGGCTGGTCTCAAACTCCCGACCTCAGGTGATCCGCCCGCCTCGGCCTCCCAAGGTGCTGGGATTACAGGTGTGAGCCGCTGCGCCCGGCCTCAGTTGACAGTTATTAATGTATATGCAGATGACAGCTATAGCCATGGTAGATGAGGCCACCAGGGGAGAGCATGTGGTTCAGTCCTCTTATCTTTTTTGGGGGACCCAGACACCTCTGGGAAGCTGCTAAAAGCTCCACTTCTTCCTTTAAAAGTATTTGCATCCAAGTTTAAGGAGCTTATAGATCCTTCTAAAGCCGGTCCACAACTCTTGTATGGTCAAGAGATGTCAAATTAAAAACAAACAAACAAACAAAAAACAACAAACCTTGTGTAGACACAGGAATGGGTCCTAGGTTAAGCCTTGGGGAACAGCAACATTTAGAGACAGGACACAGGAAGCACCTGGGGAGGCTGAGACAGAGTAGACAGAGAGAAACAGGGAGGAGGAATTCCAAAATAGGTATGTTATCAAAACTAACAGCAAAGTGTCTCAAGAGTAGGAGACGCATGCTGCTGAGAGAACTAGAAAGACAAGGCCTGCAAAGTGTCCTCCGGAGTTGGCAACAGTAATATTCTGGGGGGCCTAGCCCCTGGAGTTGGCCTAACAGTGGTCATTTTTGTGGAGAGCTAGCTCTGTTAGGAGGAGGCTTTGCCCCTCTGGAGTGGGAAGAGACCCTGGGGCCGATGTAGGATGATGGGCAGATTTGCGGACAGGAAGGTGAGGATGTTGCCTCTTGATGGTGTAGTTTTCTTAGTGAAATAGGAGGTAAGAGGATAGTGAGAGGGAAGGGCACGCAAAGATGGGGGTTTTGAGGATGGAGGAGATGCGACATGGCCTTTGTGAGAAGTGAAGTCAGACCTTACTAGCATGACTGTTATCTCCATGCAGCTGCAATGAGGGTTGGCTCTTACAGTGAGTAGGATCAGAGGAAGGAAGCAGTGGACTTGGACCCAGAATCATCATGACTTGAGAACCAGCAAGCCTTCCAGAACTTTCCTAGACTGTTCCACTCCCTTTCTCTCCCCATCTTGAGTTTCTCCTTTTTTTTTTTGCACCTTCTTTTCCTTCAACCTGTAAACATGCTCAAGCCTTTCCTGGTGACTCAGCACTTCCTCTAAAGCCAGTGTCCAAATTCTTTTTTCACCATTCTCAAAACATCTGTAACAGAAAAGGTTTTGGAATATGCAACTGCTCTTCTCTTTTTCCTATAGCTTTCCCTTGCCTGGCTGCATGTTGTCTTACTTTGGCTGCACCTCGAATTCTGGGGCTCTTTGTGATCTTCTAAAAGCTCGAATGAGTTGACAGGTTCACGCTGGGTAGCTTGGAGGTATACACTGCAGCCAGAAGCCTAGGGGCAACTCTTAGGATTTTGAATGGAGTGCACTGTAGTTCATTCTAAAGGCTGAATTTGTCTAACAGTTCAGGCTGGAAAGGGTGGATGCCAGTGGGAACCACCGTAGGAATTTTTTTTTTTTTTAGATGCGGTTTTGCTCGTTAGCCAGGCTGGAGTGCAATGGCGCGATCTCAGCCCACTGCAACCTCCATCTCCCAGGTTCAAATGATTCTCCTGCCTCAGCCTCCCAAGTAGCTGGGATTACAGGCATGTGCCACCATGCCCAGCTAATTTTGTATTGTTGGTAGAAATGAGGTTTCACCATGTTGGTCGGGCTGGTCTTGAACTCCTAACCTTGTGTGATCCACCAGCCTCGGCCTCCCAAAGTGCTGGGATTACAGGCATGAGCCACTGCGCCCGGCCCACCGTAGGAATTTGAGGCTTATTAAGGAGGTGAAATAGATAGGACTTGGTGATTGGGTAAGGCTGAATTAAGAATGACTCACTCATTCCCAACTTTCTAATTCTGATGACTGTGGAGATGGTGGTGCCAACAACTGAGGGAGGGGCACCTATGAAAGCAGAGAATGAGTTCAGTTTTGGAAATGTCCAGTTTGGGGTGTCTCTGTGGTATCTAGCTAGAGCTGCCTGGTAGGCAGTTGGATATTTGGTTCTAAATTTTGTGGAAGGAGTCTGGGTTGGAAATTGCTAATTTGGGAGCTGCATCCATGAGGATGCAGGCTATCCCAGAAGAATGAGTGAAGTGAGAAAAGCTGTTGGCTTAGAGTGGAATCCTGAATTTAAGGTGCAGATTCACAAGTGGATGCTACCAAGGGAGGCAGAGGCTTTACTTACCTTCCTGTGATAATTGAGAGGGTTCACTCTTCTGAAACCAAGATAGTAGAGAGATTCCAGAAGGTGAGCGCCATCGCAAGGTGTCATATATAGCAGAAAGAACCAGAGAGATAAGGCCTGAGGAATGCCTGCAAGGTTTGGCAAAATGAAAGTCATGAGTTACTCTTGCCTGAGCAGGGTGAAGAAGGGTCAGAGTCGGGGAGAAGCCAGAATGCCAAGCGTTGAGAAATGAGGAAGCAGAGGCAGCCAGGGAAGACCACTGTTTGAGGTCCGCATGCGACACTTGGAAGCTAGTTCGCGGGGGCACTTCAGGAGGAGGTTGGCTTGATAATTTTGTTTTTAGGACTTGGAGAGGCCAGCCTGTTTAAAGGCTGAGAGGAAACAGCCAGGCAAGGAAGCCGGGGAGGTGGGGGAGGATTTTAGGGCCTGACCACACCCAGATCGCTTTCTTGCGGTTTGCCCAACACTACCACACCCCTTATCTCATTTAATCATTTCAACACCACGAGGTTTGAAACAAACGGTGAAGTATGAAACAAAACGGTGAGGCCAGGGATTAGGAAGAGAAAGCTGTGGCTCCATCTCGGTCCAGCGTGCTGTCCACGCCAAGAGGCGTGCAGAAATGCCAGCCTCACACAATCTAGGGGACCAGGGGTGGCTGTGGCGCTTTCCTGCCCCCGGGAGGTGTTATCAGTGTCGCAGACTCTGGGCGGTGTGCTGCCCCAGGTGAGATGTCATCACGTGCGTGGACCAGGGGTGGCGGCCCTGGTTAAGTGTCCAGGGGCTAAGTGCTCCCTGCTCTCCAGGTGTGGTGGACAGGGTCCGCGTGCATGCTGTCCCCTACTCTAAGACGCTGAGGCGGCTGAGTTCTGTAAGTAGCGGCAAGAAGAACAGTCACGGAGCGGGCCGGGCACCAAGGGCTCAGGCCAAGTGGCCCCAGGCGGAAAGATGGCCGCAGGCCGAGGCTGCAGGTGGCCGGGCGCGCTCCCTGCGCGCGTCGCGGAGTGGACGCCGCGAAAATCAAACCCGCGATTTGGAAATCTGGCTGCGGCCTTACCCCGAGATAAGTCTTCTGCGGAGGGAAGTATTTAATTGGCATTCAGGACGGTCGGAAGAGGCGCCTTCCTGTCGGAGGCGAGCCGCGGGCGCGTGGGAGCTTTCTCGTGTGCGCTCCTCCCCGTCCTCCGCCTGCGGCCGGCGCGCAGAGTCCGTCGTCATAGGCGAATGACAGTGTTTTGTTTGTTTTGGCCGGGGCGGGGGTGGCTAAAGGAACGAAAGAGCCTTGCATTGGGAGCTGGGCTCTGGTTTCCTCGCCACCATTCCAGCACAAGCTTCCTCCATGCATGACTCTGGGCAACGTCTGTCTAGTCAGTGAGCCTCAGTTTCCTTATTTATAAAACGGGAGTTTAGACTATGATGTTGTCATAGCCCAAAGGGGATGAAGTGGGATTTGCCGTCCCATTTCATCTCACCAGAAAAGCCGCCCTCCATTAGCCACCCTGGCCTGACACCCGGCGTTTTTGGACGGCCCCCCCCCTTACCTGCCTCTTTCTTTTGCGCGCTGGAGGGTGGCAAAGGCGATGGGTGGGCGGAGCCTAGGAAACGCCCCGCCCCTTCCCCGCCTCCTGACGTCGCCCGCGCCCCTCCGCCCTCCGCCCTCCGCGCGGGGATGAAGCCACCACGTGACCTCACATCCGGCGCG
>NW_012118932.1:3569155-3573648 GCF_000951035.1 Colobus angolensis palliatus
TGGTAGTCAGCCCTTCGGAAAGCCCTGGGGGAGGTGGAGGTCCTGCGGGCAGAGGCGGTGGGGGTGCTGGCAGGGCCCTCGATGGGTCTGTGCGGGACCCTAGCTCGTCCTCAGCCGTGGAGTATGGAGCTGCTTGCCATCCCCGCATTTTACAAATAAAATGAGTGAGTCCCGTGGGGGAAAAGTGCCTTCGGACTTGCCTGAGGCCTCCCATTCGGACTCTGTGGCAGTGCGGACTAGAAAAACCCAGGGCCCTTTCCCCTAGCAGTGCCCTCGTGGCTACTCTCGTTATGGCCTGTCTCTCCATTCCCTTCACAAAGTCAGGTTTTGGTGGAAGTATGACCTTTAGCGTTTTTGGGGAGGTGAGGGGTAGGGATGAAGGGGAGGGAATCGGGTTGGGATTGGCAGGAACTCAGCTGGGGGCTTCCCGGTTTGGAAAAAAGCTTTGTGACAGGTGTTTATTGTCCCCTCTTCCCATAGATCTGACAGACATCCCTGAATCTTGGTGTTTGGACACAGAAGGTATGAATCACATAATTAACCGCTTTTAATCATCAGTGTCTTAGAGCTATATTTAGTGGTTATATTAGTGCAAAATGAATGGGTATGGAGTCGTACCCCTGGAAACAGACTTGTGTTCCTCTACACTATTCTAACTGAATAGCACATACCTGGGTATGTCTTGGCTATTTTAGATCTATGAGGCAGGAAGTTAGAATTTAAAGAATCTCAGAAATGCAGGGACTTGAAAAATTATTGCAAAATAAAGCCTTTTAAAAGTTTCGTTGCTAAAATGAAAGTGTTTCGATTTGATTCCTTTGAAGGGTGAGTACATCATGAACAGTGCTCTATCTTTGCTTAGAACTCAGCCTCTTTACCAAGGCACGTGTATTAATTTTGTTTCACTGGAATATATGTGGCATTCTTTTCGCTAGAGGTTTGTTGCTTTGCTGAATAGACTGCAGTTGCCAAAAATCAATGTGTGTGGGCATCTCATGCTGGTTTGCAACCCCCTTTAAGGCAAATCAGTGCTTGGAAGTTGTTCGACATAGTAAACCTATTATTAATAATTGTTGTAGAACATAACTTTTGCTACTATCTTTGATTTGCGTTATCGTACTATTAGATCAGGCAGAGAGTGAAATAGTTAAGTGAGATTTTTGAGCCTTGTTAGAACAACAATGCCTGGCTTTGGTCAGGGGATTGGGTGGGAAAAGTGACACTATTTGATTGCTTTAAATTTTTTTTTGTTTTTTGAGATGGCATCTTGCTCTGTTACCCAGGCTGGAGTGCAGTGGTGTGAACTCAGCTCACTGTAACCTCTGCCTCCTGGGTTCAAGCGATTCTCCTGCCACAGCCTCTCAAGTAGCTGGGATTACAGGTATGCGCCACCACACCCAGCTAATTTTTTGTATTTTTGGTAGAAACAGGGTTTCACCATGTTGGCCAGGCTGGTCTCGAACTACTAACTTCTGGTGATCCTCCTGCCTAGGCCTCCCAAAGTGCTGGTGTTACAGGCGTGAGCCACCGAGCTTGGCGGTTGCTTTAATTTAAAAGTGGTACAGTTAAATACAAAATGTTAAGTAGTAGTTGATCTTGAAAGTAAAATTGACAAGCTTCAAGTTGATGCAGTGTTCAGATTGTTGTAGGAAGGCCCATTTCTCCTTCCTTCCCTCCCCTTTTCTTCTCTTTTCTTTTGCTTCCTTTCTTTCCTTTTCGTTTTTTTCTCTCTGTCTCTTTCTTTCCTTTTTTCTGATGGGGTCTCACTCTGTTCCCCAGGCGCAAGTGCAGTGGTACGATCCTGGCTCACTGCAGCCTTACCTCTCAGGCTCAAGTGATCCTCCTGCCAGCCTCCCAAGTAGGTGGGACTACAAGCGCAAGCCACCATGCCCAGCTCTTTTTTTAAATTTTTTGTAGAGATGGGTTCTTGCTTTCTTGCTGGGGCTGATGTTGAGCTCTTAGTCTCAAGTGATTCTCCCGTCTTGGCCTCCTAAAGTGCTGGGATTATAGGCATGAGCCACCGTACCTGCCCTAGGGGACATTTTGTTCAGGTCACCTAAGTAAGCTTTTTAGAGGGACCTTTGGTAATTAAAATTCTGATTTACAACTGGTTTGAGATAAATAGGTTAAATTCCTACATAGGTAGGAAACTAGTTTCATGGAATTTGGAACAAAGCTCTGTATACCTGAAGGTCTAAACGATATCTTATGAGGAGTTTTCTAAACGGTATCTTATGAGATATTAGAGCTAAAATACTTCTGCTGGTTTCGTTAGATCGTTTTTTTTTCTGGAGATGGAGTCTTGCTCTGTCACCCAGGCTGTAGTGCAATGGCGTGATCTCAGCTCACAGTACCCCCCCGCCTCCCGGGTACAAGCGATTCTCATGCCTCAGCCTCCCGAGTAGCTGGGATTACAGGCACCCACTAAGCTACCCAGCTAATTTTTGTTTTTTTAGTAGAAACAGGGTTTCACCATATTGGCCAGGCTGGCCTTCAACTCCTGACCTCAGGTGATTCACCCACCTCGGCCTCCCAAAGTGCTGGAATTACAGGTGTGAGCCACTGCGCCCGGTCTGGTTTAGTTAGATCTTGATAGTTACCTCATTTAGGTAATAGCAGTTTCCCATCTATGTCGTATGTTAAGTGTGGATAAGAAGTGTGTATTGGCAACTATAGCATGTTGTAGTGGAAAGAGCATGGACTTGGAAATCAGACCGGAGTTTGACTTCTGATTTTCTTAACTAGCAATTCGAGTTTGACCAATGCTAATAGTTATTGAGTGAGCTTACTATATAGTAGGCTCCGAATTAAACACCTTACATGAATTATTTCACTTCAACTGCATGTTATAGATGAGGAAACTGAGGTTCAGAGATGTTATGTTGCCTAGTCACGTACAACTAACCTCTAAACCCAGAGACAGAAACCTTTATGTTAAGCACATTAACATGGAGCTAGGTTTCTGTCTGTCTTCAAAGTTGCTTATATTGTAAGTTGCTTAACTTCTTTCATTTTTTTTTTTTTTTTATTAACAAAGAAGAATACTGATACCTGAAAGCGTTGAGGATTAGTTGAGACCATATGTAAAGAAAGGAGCCCTCTTCCTGGCACATAATGGTTTCTTTCCTTCTTCCGTTCCATATACTGAATCAGACTATGCTTGCATAACGCAGTGGTTTTGTAACTACTGTGAATATGAGGTTTTAGAATATGAATATGCTTTATTCCTAAGATAAATAGTAATCTTAGGAGATAGGCACTAGATCATATCACTATAGATATACAACCTACTCAGTGGTCAAACTCATGAGAATGAGCAGTGATGGGGACACCCTGTGGAACTTTGTCTTTATTCTGTCTTTTTTCTCAGTCTGAGTGATGGTGGAAATAAGAACTTCATACTTGTGAATGACAGCAAAGTGGTTTATAAAACAGAAATAGGATTTCAAAATGAGCTTGATAATGTGGTTTATGCAAAGTGGATTCTGTGTGCTGTATATTTGGTGACCTAAACTAACTATGTAAGTATCAAGTGGGAGACCTTATATTTGAATGGATAATAAATGGAATAGGAGTTGGCAGCTTATCACCTATCAAAGAAAACAGTTAAAACATTTCACAGTTGTGTGCTAAAAGAAGGTGATCTAATGTCTGATACCTGTTAAGATGTCATTTCTGATGTATCACCAGAATCTTAGTGATGAAGTGTATTCTGAATATGCCATATCTCATCTGGATCCAAGAGGTAGCTGATGGGATTTAGCCTTGGTTTTGGAACATAGTTTTTGTGAAAATGAAGCTAATTTGCCTGTGGAGAGAGTAAATCTGTAGTCATCAAAACCATGTTGAGTTTTTTTTGATATAGGGTCTTGCTCTGTCTCCCAGGCTGGAGTGCAGTGGTTCTGTCATGGCTCACTGCAGCCTTGACCTGGGCTCAAGCAGTCCTCCCACCTCAGCTTCCAGGGTATCTGGGACCACAGGTGTGTACCAGCATACCCAGCTTTCTTTTTTTTTTTTTGTAGAGGTGGATTTTCACCATATTGCCCAGGCTGGTCTCAAACTCCTCAACTCAAGCAGTTCGCCTGCCTTGGCCTCCCAGAGTGTTAGGGTTACAAGCATTAATCACTACAACCCATCCTTTTTTTTTTTTTTCCTAGAGAAAGAGTCTCGCTCTGTCACTCAGGCTAGAGTGTAGTGCGCCAAAATCATGACGCACTGCAGCCTCAACTTCCTGGCCTCAGACGACCCACCTGCTGGGACAACAGGTGTGTGCCATCGTGTCTGGCTAATTAAAAAAAATTTTTTTTTTTTAAACAGAGTCTCGTACTGTCGTACAGGCTGGAGCACAGTGGCAAGATCTCTGCTCACTGCAACCTCCACCTCCCGGGTTCAAGCGATTCTGCTGCCTCAGCTTCCCGAGTAGCTGGGATTACAGGTGCCCACTACCATGCCTGGCTAATTTTTTGTATCTTTAGTGGAGACAGGGTTTCACC
>NW_012118932.1:3573698-3580013 GCF_000951035.1 Colobus angolensis palliatus
TTTTTTTGACAGGGAGTCTCGCTCTGTCACCCTCACTCTGTCGCCCAGGCTGGAGTGCAGTGGCGCGATCTCGGCTCACTGCAAGCTCCGCCTCCCGAGTTCACGCCATTCTCCTGCCTCAGCCTCCCAAGTAGCAGGAACTACAGGCGCCTACCACCCCGCCCAGCTAATTTTTTGTATTTTTAGTAGAGATGGGGTTTCACCGTAGTCTCTGTCTCCTGACCTTGTGATCCGCCCGCCTCGGCCTTCCAGGGTGCTGGGATCACAGGTGTGCCTGGCTAATTTTTTGTATCTTTAGTGGAGACAGGGTTTCACCATGTTGGCCAGTCTGGTCTTGAACTCCTGACCTTGTGATCCGCCCGCCTCGGCCTTCCAGAGTGCTGGGATTGCAGGTGTGAGCCACCACGCCCGGCCTTTAAAAGTTTTTTGTAGAGATGAATATCTCAGTTTGTTGCCCAGGCTTGTCTCAGAACTCCTGGCCTCAAGCGATCCTCATGCCTCAGCCTCCCAAAGTGTTGGAATTACAGACATGAGGCACCTCGCCCAGCCAAAACCGTGTTCTAATTAACCTCTTACATTCAGATAGCATGCAAGAAGCAAGGAGATTGTTAGGTTATTGTTTGAGTTTTGTCGATCATCATATTTTGAGAGTAGAGAAATAGAGGTTCAGATTTCTGGCACATAATTTTGATTAAGATTTAGGTTTAAAAAAATGAAAAAGTTCTGGGCTCAAACTACTCTGTAGAAAAGTAGATATTTGTAAGGTAGAAGAAGGTCCTGAAGTTAATCAGTTATCACTAGATAACTAGTGATTGTAAAAGGAGTTAAAACCATTTGTTTTAGTAGGTTATGCACAGTGACTCGTCTCAGTGCTTTGGGAGGCCAAGGCAGGAGGATGGCTTGAGGGCAGGAGTTTGAGACCAGCCTGAGTGACAAAGTGAGACTTTGTCTTAAAACAGAACCAAAAATAATTTGTATTAGTAGGGTAAAAAATAGAGGTAAAATGAGATGACATGAGTAAATGGTAATTGGAAAAAATGATATGTTATGATAGTTTAAAAAATGACTTAATGGGCTGGGCCGGTGGCTCACGCCTGTAATCCCAGCACTTTTGGAGGCCTAGGTGGGCGGATCACAAGGTCAGGAGATCGAGACCACGGTGAAACCCCGTCTCTACTAAATATACAAAAAATTAGCTGGACGTGGTGGCGGGTGCCTGTAGTCCCAGCTACTCAGGAGGCTGAGGCAGGAGAATGGCGTGAACCCGGGAGGCGGAGCTTGCAGTGAACCAAGATCGCGCCACTGCACTCCAGCCGGGGCAACAGAGTGAGACTCTGTCTCAAAAAAAAAGAAAAAAATGACTTAATGGTAATCAGTAAGAAGGGAGAAAAATGGAATAAAGGAGAGAACTGTCCAAATAAATTTCTGATACTGAGGAAAGTTGTTTGAGGATGGGGATTGCTGAAAAGTTTCCATAAAACGGTTCTCTAGAGGGAACTATGCCAATACCATATCTGTTAACATCTTAGACCCGCAGGGCCATATTGGAGCCTTTGCTGGAGTCTGAGATGGTAGAACATTAACTTGCATAGTAAATGTCAAGACCACGAAATTAATCTGTTAATCAGAATTTTGTCTTTTTTGTTGATTCTTACACTTACTCCCTGTGGATCTTGGTTTTAAATGATCAATTGACATTCAGAGACTAGTTAGATAAGAATTAAATTTCCAGAAAAAGTGAGTTAACTATGTTAAGTAGAATTTCCTAGTTACGTGGTCTGGAAATTGCTGATGTCTGTAGAATCTTTCTCAAGTTTTAAGTAAAAATACTTGTAACTGATGTTGGATGGTAAGGTGAAAGATGGTTCTAGCTCAGTGAGTTTTTCTTATTTTTTTCACAAAGGAGTTGAACATTGAAATAAAGAGATGTGAGACTGGAAAATAATGCGGAGAGATCATGGATTATTTAGATTAGTTCCTTTTTACAGAAGAGGAAAGTGAAGTAAGTGACAGCATAAAGGATGTGGGGTGAGAACCTCAGATCCTTTCTCTACCTTGGGTGTTCCTTTCACCCTTGCTTTAATTTTGTTCTCTGTAGTAATGGTACATCTCAAAACTCTTGCATTTTTTTTTTCCAGTGAGAGCCAACTTTTAAGGGTTGCCTTTGCTTGCTTGACAGACTTCTTAAAACAAACTATATTTAGTTTGTTTAAAATGAGTCATGGAATTGCTCCCACATACGTGTCTAAGGGTGGCTTTATAGCATCCCTGTGCTGTTTTTTTTTTTTTTTTCCCCTTTTGTGAAAGAGGATGAAATATATTTTAGTTAGTTATTTTGATATAAAAGACAAGTGTTTTAGGTCCTGATTCTTTTCTGATTGATCTAAAGAGCTGAATAAAGTGAAACCACCGTTCATGTGGCCTTTGGGCCTAAATTCTGAGATAAAAATCCTGTGAAGTCAAAATTACTCTTGGAAAAAGTCTTTTAAAAAGGCACCAGTTTGAACACTGGTTGGAAACTGAGAGTCTGTCTTTGAATTCCCGCTGCCAGTCTTCCTGTAGTTCTAGAGAGGTCCCTTTTTGGTGAGCTGGAATCTTCATCAGCTATGTGAGACCTGTTTTGACAGGTGAATGGGTCTTTAGATTGACTGAGCATAGCAGATTTATAGTCTTCATTTCATGCTCAGTCTGGCACAGGGATGTAAAGGAAGGCATACTATCATCATTATTTAAATTATTTTTCTCTGTTGCTTCTCCCCAGAGTATAAGTAGTTGAATTGGTTTAATTAAGTGCATATATGATATGACTCCACAGTGTGAATAATGGAGAAATAACTTAGGTATTTATGAACATCTGCTATGTCCCTAAGGTTATGCCACAAAAAGATCTAGTATAATTAAAAGGCTAGGTAATAAAGTTGAGAATATTAGGAGATTATTGGTACTTTCTGTCATTCTGAGGGGATACTCAACTACTTTGAGTGTTTTTTTTTTTTTTTTTTAAAGAATAAACTTATTCCTTACTGCTAGCAAGATCTGCATTGTTTTAAAGGAGCTATATAAATTGTTAATGGATTCCACAAAATTTAAAGTATCTGAACTTAAATATAACTCTGGGGATAGCACAGTAAAAAAATGTGAGTGTGTAAAAACATGATGGTGGCTAAAAACTGAACAGTCTCATGTCCTGGGAGAGGGCATGGTGTATTGGATAAAAATGTGGGCTTCACAGCCGTAGTGATTTTGAATTACAGCTCTGTCACATACCAGTCTTGTAGTCCGGATTAAGTAAGTCACTGAACCTCTGTGAGCTTTTTTATTTGCCAGACAGAGGTGATAAAGGGTACTTTAGAGAATTGTAAGGATACGAGTCTGAGTGAAGGGTAACTTATTATTTGTTAGCTTAGTAACATTGAAGATATTCAAAACAAGTCAGATGTGTGTGGGGGATGTGATTGATGATTGCTTTTTGGTTTTTTGTTAACTGGAACAGCAGGCAATAATGTTGTATTCAGGCTTTTATGTTGAAAACACTCCGTGATTTTGTATCTTTAGTTGCAACATCCTCAAAAGCTCAAGATGTTAACCTCATGTATCTCCCATATACATTTTATGTATATTTTAGTTTTTCACTTTGTGTCTCTGGTATGTTTGCAGTCTGCTTTCTCTCCCATCTTCTGTGTTACTGTTACCTGGTGTCTCTATCTCTGACCACAATATAAAATTTAAATCTATCTGTAATTATGTTTATTTTATAGGACTTCATATGCCTTATTTTCATTTAAAAATTCTGATTAGTCAAATATTTCTACTTTTTTTTTAAAGAAGACTTTGAATTATATTTCAATTTTGTGACCTTGAGATTTCTTTAAACATGGAATCCTAGTCACTTGTTCCTTGTATAAAGATTTTTCCTTCATGTCTAGATCATGCCTTAGCTTCTTAAGCCACCAGTTTTCTAAGCTTATTTACAATTTTCATCTGTAGTTTCCTTGTTTCTCCTTTTTTTAATGTTTGCGTTTCTTATTTTCCTAAGCACAAAAGATAGAAACCTATTGAATGCTAATTATAATAAGTAGATTAGTATACTAAGTAAAATGTGAAGTACAACAGGCAAATGACATAATTTTGTCTGTAGCACTTACTTATTTGAAAGACTAGACTAACCTAGCAAACTCTTAGTTGAAATATTTAATGGGTCTTTTTGATATGAAAATGTACTTTTCATAGTTGTCAGCACTGCTTTAGAGTTCGTTGAAGAATAATTTTAAGCTAACCCGTGGTTTTCTGTTCAGTGTTTGGTGAAAAGAATAGAATAAACTCCTTAATTTAGTCAGATTCAGAAGCATCTTAAAGAGTACCCCCTCCCCCAATCCTTTCTCATCTCTGGTGCAGCCCATAGTGAATCATCATTCTTCATGTTCCCTTAATAGTTGTGGCAATGATAAGTTATTGTACTTCATAAGAGTTGTGATTTTATAGGTAGCAAGGAATGGGGCTTGGTTAGGGCCTCTTGGTTACGCCCTTAGGGCTGAGTTGATATATCTAACTATTCAATAGTGTTTTCGTTCCTGTACATGCCAAACACAGGGCTGGATACTGGGGAGACATCGATGCATGAGTTCTGCTCTGTCACACATACACACTCCAGCAGGTGAACACTGTGCTGTTGCACTGCACAAGTCCAGAGGATACCATTCACGTTGTATTCTTTAGGAATGTGGCTCCTTGGCCTGGCCTAGGATCTCTTTCAGGTGAGAAAAGTTCAGAATCTCCATCACCTACAAGATAATCTCTATTGTTTATCATGTCTAACAAGACCCTTCATTATAATCTGATCCTGTCCTGTCTTTCTGAACTTCCATTTGTAGTTATTCCTCAAAGGCCATCACCCTGTGCACCAGTCAGTTTAAATAACTTGTGTTCCTGGCATTTTTTAGGATCTCTCACTATAGTACTTCTGCATATGGCGGTTCCCCTGCTTAGGTTTCATCTCTCTATTTTTTCCCCTCATATTTTTCCTCTTACTGCTTGTTTGCTTGATCAGCTTTACAACCTTCAGGTCTTAGATCAAGGGATAGTTTTTTTTTGAAGTCTTTTCTGTTCTTGGTTCTCCTCTCTTTCTCCCTGCTGCCATTGCTCACCATGTTGTTTGATATTTGTTTGCTTACTTATTTGTCTAGCCTACTAGATGTGATTCCTTAAGGTTAGAAATTTAATCTTGTAAGCTCCAGCATTTAGACCACTAGTTGGTACATGGTAGGCAATACCATTCTAACAAATGACTTTTTATGAAATCAAATTGGCAATAAACCAGAATGATTATTGCTGGAAATGCTAATTTAATATTTACAGATTTATTTGAAATGTTAGGATACTTGACAACATCTTGGTTTTCTGATTTAATTTACTATTTTCTAGTCAAGCAGTAGTTGGGTTAGGTTTCAGGGAACTGCTTGGCTAGAGTGAAGACACTGTTTTAAGTTCATTGGTGAACATGTTGGTGAGAACTTTCTGTTTGCTGAGGAATTAACCGTAAGTGGTCTCAAACTAAAACAAACACAGAGGTATTCAACCCAAGAAAATGGATGATCTGTAGGATTGTAGCGCTGGCCCCAGCTCGGTGTCTGCCTGTAGCACTCATTGCAGCTAATCTGTAGGAATGAATGAAGTGAAGTGGAAACACTTCTGGGAGGCCCAGTCAGGAAGAGACTCCTAGACTCTTCTGGGCCAGCCTTTCTGTGCGATAGAATGTCCACTCCCCGTATTCTCTCCATACTTCTTTTAAAATTTTGTTTCTTAGTGATCCATCTTAGGTTAACAGCTATGAGAAGCTGTCACTAATTTATGTATTAACTTAACAGAAGGATCCTGGTTAAGAGGGTTGATCTGAAGAACATAGTGCTGTGGTGGAGGTTGTGTAGAGTTCCATGAGATCACTAAGGGACCTGGGAACACAGGATATTGGGAGAACTGGGAAAGGGGAATAGGGATGAGATGTGGGAGCATGCCAAAGACAAAATTACTTTGTTGTCAAATTTTGCCCGGAAAAAGAAGAGGGATTCCACCCCTACTTCGCCCAGTCTTGCCCTGTCTCCTTTATTCAGCTGCACTGCTGGATGCTTGCCTGGTTTCCAGCCTTTGAGGTTTTTAGTCTGTAAATTCAGTATTGTTGGACAAGTGCTCTGATACCTGCAGAGGTGGGAGAAAGGTGGGGGCAAGTAGGAAGAGCAAGTAGGAGCTCTTTAGCCAGACTAAGAGAAGGGCATTCTGGGCAGAAGGAATATTCTATATAAAGAATTGGAGTCAGGGAAC
>NW_012118932.1:3580063-3596077 GCF_000951035.1 Colobus angolensis palliatus
GGAAGAGCAAGTAGGAGCTCTTTAGCCAGACTAAGAGAAGGGCATTCTGGGCAGAAGGAATATTCTATATAAAGAATTGGAGTCAGGGAACAGTTACAGAGTGTGTTCTAAATGAGTGACATGGAAGGTTTGTAAGGGGCGAATGATAACCATTGATGAATGGCAGATGGTGTTGACAACTAGGCAGGGCCAGAGTCTGTAGGATCTTACATGTCTTGCAATCAGTTTTGACTTTGACCTTGAAACCCAGTTGGGGCTCCCTTCCACCGCAGTTCCTCGTGGTAGGGAAATACATCATGTTGTGTGTTGTAAGACTTCAAAACCTTGCTAGTGAGAGGCCTGCTTAATATTGTTTAATCTAGTTCAACTTAATTTTTTTGAACAAACAAAAAACTTACTTTAAAGGTACTCTTTTAGTAGTTTGGGAATTGCTACTACAGACAATGGGAAGCTACTGAAATTTTACGGAGAGAGAGAAATGGTCGTATCTGGCTGCATACAGACTTGAATGAGGGAGATGAGGGCTCAGGACCTGAATCAAGGCAAAGCTGATGGAGATAGGCATGGTGAGGTGGATTTGAGAAGGGTAGTCATGATAAGATGAGTGGCCGGTTGGATATAGAAGGTGTGAGATAGGAAGAGTTCAAAGGTGACTTCTAAATTCCTGGCTTGGCTTTTTAGACAAATCATGCTTGTTAAAGGAGTAGGGGGAATTGGTGGTGGCTGGGTGGTGGGGCAGATTTTTTGGGAGAAAGAGAAAATGAACCTATTGAATTTGAGCTGTCTGCAAACATGTAGTTGAATCTGTGGGTCTGAAGCACATGAGAGATCAGTGCTGAAAATGAATTGGTAGTTGCCATCGAGATAGTCCAGTAGTGCCACCTCGATGAGATTGTTACAAAGAGAAGAGCCTGAGGAATATTAATAATTAAGAAGTGGGCAGAGGAAATGGAGGCTTGGTAACCTGGCTACCCGCCCAGCAACCCAAGCTAGTGTAATGTGAACTGCAGCACAGCAGAGTTGTAGGAGGTAAAATGGGCATTTGTGGGCTATCTTAGGAACCTAGACACTATTTTCCTTATGGAGAAATGTATTTCAAATACATTTGGAGCAAGAATTGGTTTTTAAATGAATTTTGTTGTTTGAAAGATGGTGCTGCTTACATGTCATTCCTTGATTTGTTGGTGAGGCTTTTTCATGTAAAGTCACCCCATGCTTGACTTTCTGGGGAAAATGAAAAATACTAATCTTGATTAAGTAAAGATGATTTTTTCCTGGTTTTGAAAGACAGTATTCTGGTAAGTAGATACATAATGCCCGTAAAAGTGTTGTGTAAACTAAATATTCCCATACAGATGTCACTATTATGGTTGTTATAGTACCTAAATACATTGATTGTGGTGTGTGTGTGTGTGTTTTAAATCCTGTATAGTGGCATACAGGACAATTATAAGAGGTTAGAAAGGTAACATTTTTCTGATGGTTGTACCATGAATAAGGTAATTAACTTCTTCAATAGTAACTTATATTAGTGTATTTTTGAAATATTTATTGGATGTAAATGTTATGGGCTTTGTATTGTCTGTGCTGAGTTAGCATGGGTGGGTTTCACGTTAGATAAAGGACTCAAGTAGAAAAACCCACATTCATGTAACTCAAACTTGACCCAAGTACCTATGAGTTGCAGTTATAGATTTGCAGGATTGTACTTTTTGTACAGAATAACTTCCTAGTGATTTTGTGCTTCTTTGTGGTTGGATTTTCAAATCAGAATCTGGAAGAGTGAAATGTGAGTCATTCCGTAGTGCAGATCATGAGGAAAACTAATTTTGCTTTGTTTCAAATTGTAGAGTAATTCTGAAGTGAACCATACAGAAGTAATGAAAAAAATTATTTTTGGATTTGCTATTAATAAGAAAAAACAAACTTTTCTGAGGTTCATATGTATCTCTTTAACACACTGAAGACTTGGAAGTATAACCTCTGGAAAATTTTCTTCTACTCTTCTTTTTTTCTTCCCTACACTTCCCTATTCCTATACTATTCCCTAGCCTCCCCTTTTTCTTATCCTACCTTTTCCTCTCCGCTGTGCTGCTCTATTTCAGCATCTTTCTATGCAGAATGTTACTTTTTGTTTTATTATGCAACTACAGTGTAATCTTTTCAAATACTTTCATTAGTAATTTAAACTCAATATAGTCTTAGCAACAGTGCACATTACTTAGCTGAAATGGTCACAGTCTGAGCAGTGTGGCCAGTTTGAAGCATGAATGTACAGTGACTGCATCACAGCAGTCACTCGCCGGCAGCAGCTGTAAGGTTTCATCTCAGCAGTGTCTTGATTTCAGCTATATGGTAAAATGAGAATTCGTGAATGTTTAAATTTCAAAGACCATCTTTAAATTGATGACTGAAATGTCAGCAGTTACTTGAGATTTTCATTAATAGCATTACAGTTTCAAATGAATAGTTGTTAATTTGCATTATAATTGAATACATACATAAATTTACATATTACTCAACAAAACCCTTTACCTTAACTCTGAACTTAAAGTATAATTTTTAGTTTGGGGAAATTAGGCTCGTCTGTCCGTTTGGTTTGTTTACACAAGCTGTTAATGAAACTCTTGATTTGTCAGTTCCTATTATATTAAATACCCACGCCACACAATTTCTTTTCTGCTTATTTTAACATACTCCGATTTCCAGCTGCTTAGGAGGCCAAGGTGGGAGGATCCCTTGAGCCCAGGTGTTGGAGACCAGCCTGGCAAGATGAAGAGACCTCATCTTTATGGGGGAATTGGGGGAATTAGTTAGGTGTGGTGGCTCAGGCCCGCAGCCCCTTCCTGCTCAAGGGAACATCCCTTGAGCTCAGGAGTCGAGGTTATGGTCAGCTGTGACGGTGCCACTGTCTTCCAACCTGGGTGACAGAGTGAGACCCCATCTCTTAAAACCCAAAAAACTCTTTTATTTGTTCTAATGTTTTTGCTTTAAATATGTACTCTCACCCTCCAAAGGAAAGAAAGCACAAACCTTTTATACTCTACTTCGTAAGTCTAAAGATGCAGAGGAATTTGGAGAAACTGTTAATGGTACCCTCTGCCTTGCAATATGAGATGTTAACAGTTTGGTGTATATCTTACACCTTTCTCTTTGGTCTTTTAAAAACGCATATCCAAAGAGTTATTTGGTTGCTATAAAAATAATGTATTAGACATACTCCTTTTTTCCTGTTTTTATATATTATGTAGATCTATCTTGGTCTCTACACATAGATTTAACTCATTCTCCTTAATTCCATAAATTATTCATCTGTCCTTCTATTGATGGACGTTCAGGTAGGTTCTAGGGTTTTTCCCCCTGCTGCTAACAGTGCTGCAGTATATATGTTTTGTACCTATGTACCTGTATATATATGTCATAGATTTTAAAAACTGGGATTGTTGGATCAAAGTATATAGGTTTTAAATTTAAATATCTTCTGAGATCAGATGAGACTGGCACGTTCAGAGTGGTATGGCCGTAGACAAAATTTAAATGTCTTGTCGATTGGTCTTTTAAAAAAGTAGTACAAATTCACTCCTAAGACCAATATATAAGGTTGTTCCTTGTCAGGTTTTTTGTGTGTGTGTGTATGTGTGTTTTTTTTTTCCCACCAGTTTAATGGGCAAATAATATCTTACAACTTAATTTTGCACTTTAAATACATTGTCTTGTTCTGTAATAGGTTCATTTGCTCTTTGTTACTGTTCTCTCCCTTGCTTTACAACTTTGTAAGATCCCTAAATTCTAGTTTTTTTTAGACTAGAATGTAAAGGGAGTGTTAATATAGCTGCCTCTGTCCTCCCCATTATCATTTGTTTTGTGTTTTTTTGCGTATCTTAATTTTTTGTTGAGACACATGAATGCAGGGCATCTTTTACAAAGGCAATTCCTGCTTTCCATGCCACGATCTCCGCTGGTACTAAAATAAAAATATTCTCATTAAAATTTCAACTTTCATTTTAGATTCAGGGAACCTGTGCAGGTTTGTTACATGGATGATATTGTGTGATGCCAGGGTTTGGGGTATCATTAATCCCATCAAGCAGGTAGTAAGCAAAGTACCCAATAGGCACCCTAGCCCCACCCCTTCCTTCATCTGGTCGTCCCCAGTGTCCATTCTTCCCCATCTTTATGTCCATGTATATCCAATGTTTAGATCCCACTTATAAGTGAGAACATGTAGTATTTGGTTTTGTGTTTCTGCATTAATTCGAATGCTTAAGATAATGGCCTCCAGCTGCATCCATGTTGCTGCAAAGGACATAATTTTATTTTTTTTATGGCTGAATAGTATTCCATAGTGTATATGTGCCACATTTTCTTTAGGCAATTCACTGTTGATGAACACCTAGGTTGATTCCATGTTTTTGCTATTGTGAATAGTGCTGTGATGAACATACGAGTGCATGTGTCTTTTGTAGAACGATTTATTTTCCTTTGGATATATACCTAGTAGTGGGATTGCTGGGTCGAATAGTAGTTCTGTTTTTAGTTCTTTAAGATAATTTCTCATCTTTAATCATTCTTGATCACTTCGGGTAACTGCAACAGTTCTGTTTATTAAGTCTTGTTGTAACTCAGCCTTTTTTCCTTCCTAATGTTGGAACATCCCCTAGTGGTGAAAGAGTGTACCAGCAGGCCATATACAAAGGCTATGCTTGTGTAGCTCCAAACCTTTTTGGTTGATATTTATTACAGAAATTATTCCACCTGCCTTGTTTTACTGGAGAAGAAATTGAGACCAGCGTGAAGGAACTTGCATCATAGTTCATAGTTCATGTTGAGTTAATTGTTATTTAAGGAAAAGTTAAGGTTAACTTGTGTGTTTTTTTTTTTTTTTTGGCTACTGTGCAACAAAACTTTTAACATTTTGAGCAGGTTCAGCTATCACTGAAACTGGTCATTTCTAAATTTAAATTGGGGCAAATGGCTACAGTGCAGAGTTAATGCCGTTATTGGGCACTGTGAATAGGAGACTGAAGAACTGACAGCCATGCCTCAGGTGGAGTCCAGGTGCAGGGTTGACTTTGGATGTTGTAATCAGAAAGAGTGTGATCTTCCAGCTGGTTGCCTGCAGAAATGAGCCTCTTCTGGTCAGGGGGCAGACTTTCTGTACCCTGAAACTTGCCCTTGACATTCTCAGTGGTGTCACTGGGCTCCTCCTCCAGGGTGATGGTCAAGGTCTTCACAAAGATTTGCATTTTGACCTGTTAGTGAATTCAGAGATACTGCAAATTGCGAGTCACCTCCAGCCACCTGAAAGCCACTAACTACACTGTTGCTCGACGAAGCCAGCCACTGAATCTAAAGTTGACTCTTGTTTTGTGCTCTTTTCATTTATTTTTGTTTGTTTTGGGGATGAAGTTGTAAATCCTACTGTTATAATGTAGTAAAGAACCTGGCATAAGATAAACACTTAATTCTTAGGGGAATTAGTTTGATAAAAATAACTGAGGGCTGGGTGTGGCGGCTCACGCCTGTAATCCCAGCACTTTGGGAGGCCGAGGTGGGCAGATTGCCTGAGTCCAGGAGTTTGAGACCATCCTGGGCAACATAGTGAAATCCCGTCTCTATAAAAACACAACAGATTGGCTGGGCATGATGGTACACACCTGTGGTCCCAGCTACTGAGGAGGCTGAGGCAACAAGATTGCTTGAAGCCGGAAGGTGGAGTTGCAGTCAGCTAAGGTTGTGCCACTGCATTCCAGCCTAGGAGACAGAGCAAGATGCTGTCTCAAGTTTTGTTTTGTTTTTTTTTCAGTTTGCTGTTACTTAAAAGCTGTATTATGGGCACATGCTTTTTCAGCTGGGCCAAAATGTAGAGGAGGTAGAACTAAATCTAATTAATAGAAATATACTTGTTAAAGGAGGCGTCAGAATGACAACTTGCACTTGTCTGGGGTAAGATGCAGTCAAAGAGAATGGTCTGATAGAGCACCATGATGTATTTCAAAGGTTCCTGCAGGTTGAGACCCAGGCTTGGCCTTGCATTGTAGAATTAGAAGTTTAGGCGTATATTCAATCAACTATTCCGTTTTCCTTCTGGAAGGCATTCAAAAGGCACTGACGTCTCTTCCTCACACCCACCCAGCCCAGAGGTAGCTATTGTCACCAATTTATTGATGTATTCGCCTTTTTGATGATCTCAGGGGTAGGTGCCAGTTTTCTCTCTAAGCCATTTTGCTTCTGCCAGTTTTGAATATTCAGTCTGGGACTTACCACTGTTTCCTATTGCCTGCCGCAGCATTTTTCATCATAGATAGTGGTAATGTTTTGAAATCTATCTAGCAACCATGAGAGTCTTATAATTCTTAACCTTGAGTGTGGAATTTTAAAGTTACAGACTTGAAAACAATTTAGGGAAAAGTATGAAAGTTTTAAGAACACAGTAGTAGCTTGAATAATTGAAGTAGAAAATCTCTCAATGATGTAAGTGGACATTTTGAGAATGCAAACTGTTTTATTACATTGCATATAAATGATATTTTGCATATTTTCTTATTTTATAAAGAGAGAGTAAAATACACATATCATTTGTCAGTCCAAAGGTAACTTACCCCTTTTTGCCAAATACTATACAGTTAGACAAAACTCTGGGATTTCTCTGAATAAAAGGGTTGATTTTGTGTTTTAAATAGTGTGTATAATAAAAGTAATAAGGTACCTATCCTGGAATGAATGGTATAGTGTAGGCTAAACTCTTCTTCATACTGATCCTAGTATAAGTCATCAGGTTATCTTTCCTAATTAAAGCTTATTTTGTTACAGCTATCACATTGTTTTGTAGCATACAAAAAAGTATAATTATACAAAGACTCCACTTTACAAATGTAAATACAGTCTTGGTTTGGTGTATGTTGGATACAATGGTCTTCCTTAAGCCTAAACACAGAAACAAAAGCATATTATAAGAGAAAGTCCAAGATGGGAAGTGATAAAGTGGGTATTGAGTAGAGCTTTGTTAAAATTTAGCTGGTATCCTTGTAAAATTTCCACGTATTCATTAAAATATATTATGTCATTCTTATTTTTAGGAGCTGACTTGAAGTTTTAAGTTTTGCCCTCATAAAGAATTGTCACAATTTGGTTATTATAGTTGGATGATTCTGATTTTTGAAAAATTCTTTTTATATATATTTGTATAGGTATTAAAATTGAAATTGTTTAGTGAGTAGAGTTAGGACTTTAAACGTATTGGGGCGTATTTTATTTTAACAACAAAAAGTAGAACTGATTTTGAACTGTACAAGGTTATCTTCTCAGTTGCTGTAAATTTTACAAGTTTGAAAATAAAATAATATTTAGAATGCTAGCTGTGCTGTTTATATTTCAAGATCATTAAAGCACTCTTGGCTTGTGTGGTCTTTAAAGATGGGTTTATCAAATCTTTATTTAACATTGGTAGGTATGTTTAATTCTCAGAAAAAAAATCTAGGACTACAAAACAAAGCAGGATAATTCCTTCTCTCATTCAGCAGTACAAGGTGTCACAGACGTCTCAGTGAAGTTTTAATTTTTAAAACTCCAGAATTATATATGTTATAAACTTAAACACCGTTGAGAAATTCAGTTACTTGAATTTCTTTTATACTTACTTATTTTTGTGATTTTTTTTTTTTTTTGAGACAGAGTCTCACTCTGTTCCCCAGGCTGGAGTGCAGTGTGATCTCTGCTCATTGCAACCCTCCGCCTCCCGGGTGCAAGCAGTTCTCTTGCCTCAGCCTCCGTAATAACTAGGATTACAGATGTGCACCACCACACCTGGCTGATTTTTGTATTTTTACTAGACATGGGTTTCACCATGTTGGCCAGACTGGTCTCGAACTTCTGGCCTCATGTGATCCTCCTGCCTTGGCCTCTCAAAGTGCTGGGATTATATGCGTGAGCCACTGCACCTAGCTGTGAATTTTGAATAATGCATTTTTTTGGTGTGTGTGTGTGTGTGATGGAGTCTTGCTCTGTCACGCTGGCTAGAGTGCAGTGGTGCAGTCTTGGCTCACTGCAACCTCCACCTCCCAGGTTCAAACAGTTCTCCTGCCTTAGCCTCCTGAGTAGCCAGGATTACAGGCACATGCTACCTTGCCTGGCTCATTTTTGGATTTTTAGTAGAGATGGGGTTTCACCTTGTTGGCCACGCTGGTCTCAAACTCCTGACCTCAGGCATTCCGCCCGCCTCGGTGAAGAATGCGTTTTTAATTTTAGTGTTTTACTTAAGTACTGCTGAAGATGGCAAATACTGACTGAAGGAAAAAAATTAAGTTAAAAATGTGTTACTCAAAATTGCTTTGCTTGAACTTTTACTTGATTACAGGTCATTCTTTAAATCACTTTGTGAAATTACCTACTTTGGAATTGTAGGCACATACATAGACTATCCTTAAAAAAATTCAACACTGTCCACCCTCACTATTATAATATTGTTACAGCTCATGAGAAACTCAGGTTTGAAGCAAAGATGTCTTTGAGGTTTGGAGATTTCTGTATCTGAAAACAACTCATCTTGTTTTAAGGAAAGAAATCTGACTAACTTTTGGCATAGTATAGGATAAATATTATACTTTACTTGTTTGTAGTAATTACATAATGTGAAAAAATAGTAAACTTTTAAAAATTAGGGTATTTAATTTAGTGAGATTTTTTTCCAGTAACTTCACTTTGTCCCATACTGCATTTCTTTTCTTTTCTTTTTTTTTTTTTAGACTCACACAGCAAATCAAGTTTATTATAAATTCAAGGAAGGGTTTGGTTAAGCACAATAGCCTATAAGCTCCTTGCTATTCAGATAACATCAAGACTCAGGCGTGCACTGTGGAATGGGAACTTCGGTGAGCTAACTAGCTAAGATTCATTCAAATAATAGGAGCTCTACCAGTGACAGATGGCAGAAGGGCACATCTTCTGAAAACTTACTAAAAATTGGTGAATTACTAAATTCTAAATGTTAATATCTTCATCATTTTGAAAGCAGTTCAAACAGAACCAGAACAGAAATATTTGGCATAAAATTGTAAATTTTTGTGCTTAGTATTATTTTTATTCTTAAGAGCCAGCTTCTGAAAGCCGCCTAATGTCAGGAATTGGGAAGAGTGATGACGCAGTGCTATTGGTGAGAAAATCCCTTCAGTTTGTTTTCTCTGACATAGAATTTGACTTGATTAAAACCATGGCTCCAGCAGTCTGCAGAAGTTATACTTCTGTAAGTAACGGGTTTATCAGTTTGGTATTCATGCTTCAAATGTCTAATTAGATATATAGTAGAATTGTATTTAATATATATTTTTATCTTGATAAGCAGTGTATTTTAAATATGTTTATGTGGTTTTTTAATCCTCTTGGAGTCGTTGAAATAATCAGGGCTTTTACTTATGTACATTTAAAATTTAAATATGTTTGTAACATACATATGTTATAAATGTAAGAGCTGTTGGAATTGTCACATTGGAGTTGACACAGTTTATGTGAAAAGTGAATTCTTGGGTAATTTCCTTTGAAGTATATAATGTACTCAAAGTGAATATATTAATTGGAGGTTTTTAGAGCAACTTTGTATTTGAATTATTTATTTTTAGCACTTTGGTAAAATTTGCTAAGACTTAATTTGCTTTAAAAACCATCTACATTTTAGAGAAATTACACTCATAAAAAGAGTAATGGTGTAATATGGTTAAAAAATTGTATTTTTAAAAGTATGAAAATAGGTTGCTATAGGCAGTGAACTACCAATAATAAGCCCATTTAAAACTAATTGGAATAGTTCTTTCTGTGGTCTAACTGTAGAAGATGAAGTGAAAAATATAATTATGCTGAACTAAGGTGAACGAACTCTTTCTATAGATATTTGGAGAAAAAATTTTAAATTTAAGTACATGGGCTTAGTGAAAACGTTGGATTTTAACAGCAGTTCCTTTCTAAAGTTATAAAACATGCTTATTCATCTATTTATGCATACATTCTACATTGAAAAATTTGGATTTACAGGAGTGGGAAGTCTGTAGGTTTGTGGGAAATTGATAAAAGACAAGGGTGAAGAAGAGTAAGATTCAAAAACCGACGGAAGTTTGGTGCATTGAGTTATGGTTAATAGTTAATACCTGGTACACAGTAGATTGAGTCAGTGGACTCTGGACCCCTAGAGGCAGAGTCCTCAATATTTGTGGCCCTCTCTGCCAGAAATAAATGTCTTCTGAAAATTTTCTTCTATCTAAAAGCTTCAGGTGGGTGGATATTAATTTTTAAATTTTTTATTTTTTTAGCAATGGAGTCTCACTATTCTGCCCAGGCTGGACTCAAACTCTTGGGCTCAAGTGGTTCTCTCATTTCAGCCTCCTGAGTAGTTGAGACTATAGGCATGCACCACTGCACCCAGCTGTTTAATTTATTTTTTGAAAAGCTTTTCTATTATCAACAATTTCTACACATTAAAAAGTAGAAAGACTAGTATAATGGACTCCCATGTACCCATTCACTTAGCTTTTAACTTAGCTTTAGCAGTTATCAAACTCATGGCCATCCCCTGGTCAATAAAGATGGGTTTTTTAATTTAAAAATTTTTAATTTTGAAGTAACTTTAAACCTACAAAAAAGTTGGTGTATTAGTGTCAGATTGCTTCTTAAGTTCCTTGATTAGCCTTCTGATACTTGCAGAGTCTGTTGTGGTATATCTGCTTATTACTGATATTGGTAATTTGCACCTCTCCCTCCCCATTTTCTTTTCATTTTGATGAGTCTAGGTAGCAGATAACAATTTTATGGATTTCAGAGAACCAGCCTTTTTGGTTTCAGTGACATTTCCTCTATCTTTCTGTTTTTTTATTTCATTTATTTTTTTCTCTGATTTTTATTTCCCTATAGCAGTTATTCTGGGAGTAATTTGCTATTCTTTCTCTGCTTTTCTCAAGGTGGAAGCTGAGGTCATGACCTTTCTTCTCTCAGATACTGGAATTTAGTGCTGTAAATTTTTTTCTAAGTACTGTTTTTGTGACATCTTACACATTTCAGTATATCATTTTTATTCAGTTCAGAATACTTTGTATTTTCCACTTTGACGACTTTGACCCATTGGTGTTTTAAAAGTTTATAATTTTTTTTTTGAGACAGAGCGTCACTCTGTTGCCCAGGCTGGAGTACAGTGGAGCGATCTTGGCTCACTGCAGCCTCCGCCTCTGAGATTCAGGTGATTCTCCTGCCTCACCCTCCTGAGTAGCTGGGACTACAGGCGTGCACCACCATGCCTGGCTAATTTTTTTTTTTTTTTCGTATTTTTAGTAGAGATGGGGTTTCACCATGTTGGCCAGGCTGGTCTCGAACTTTTGGCCTCAGGTAATCTGCCTGCCCCAGCCTCCCAAAGAGATGGGATTATGGATGTGAGCCTGCGCCTAGCCTTATTTACTTGAAAACAGTTGTATTATTTCAGGTCTTAGGTTTAAGCTTTGTTAGGCAGTGCCAGAGCAGTTTTTGTTTGAGGCAAATTTTATCCCACTAGCTAAAGCAAAAACCTGAATACTCTTCCTAGTTCCTTGTGGCTAATGGGGTTTTCCACTGTGGTTGGTAAAAATGGGTATGATTCCCAGCCTTTTGTGAGCCCTGGTGGTTTAATCCCCTTAATCATTTTGGGTGGTTCTCTCCCTGGCCTTCGGTAGTTTCTTCACACACGAGTGCTGAGCAGTGCGCAGCTGAAGGCTTGAGGGAGTCCGTCTTGCAGATCAGTTGTCTTCCTAGTGGGCCAGACTCTCTTCTGGTGATCTCATCAGCAAACCTCATTGCTTTGGTGCTTTCCAGACTTCCGGTTTCATCTCCCAAACTCAGAGAAACTGCTGGGCTCCCTCTGAGCGACCTGTCCTCCCTCTTTTTGTGACCTGTAAAGTGTTTTCTGTCAGTAAAGTGGGATGGTTGTAGGGCTTGCCTAGTTTGTTTTTTTTTATCTCTCAGCTATCAGTTTTCTTCATTGCCTGATGTACAATTCCTTGAAAATGGTTATATAATTTGTTGTTGCTTTAGGGCAGGAGAGCAAGTATTACCCCTTTTGTTTCAACTTGGTTGGAAGCAGAAGTCTCCATATGAGAATGCGAAGTAGTCCCTTTCCTGAGGAAGCATATTTTAGGTGGTGGTGATTGGAACTGGAGATCAGAATTGGTTATCAAAAACGACCCCATGGGATGTGGTGGCTCGTTCCTGCAATCTCAGCGTTTTGGGAGGCTGAGGTGGGAGGATTGCCTGAGCCCGGGAGTTCTAAACCAGCCTGAGCAACATAGCGAGACCCTGTCTCTATTTAAAGAAAACAAACAAACCCAAACCAAAACTGACCCTGGTGACTGCTGAGTGGTGACTACAAGATTCATTTTTGAGCCCTTAAGAAAGAATCACAGACTAAAGGTTAAGAATCTCAGACTAGTATTGTTTAGCCGGGACAGTGTGAAAGCAAAAGGTCTTTGGTTTATCCTTTGATAGTAGCCCTGTACGGTATTATTACTTTACACATTCAGGTGGTGATGGCTGATCTTCTCTACAGGGAAAGAGGTTGGGCTTATTCTCACCATAGTCTCTAGTAGCAGGCGCAGCCCTTGAGAATAACTGACACCCAAAAGTGTTTTGATTTTATGGAACATTATTATGGTGGACTAACTCTGGTAATATGCTCTAGGACCATTACACTGCCCTAGATGGAGAAGACCTTGTTACCATGCCCAAAAGATTTTGTCTGGTCATATGGCTTGTTTAGAGGAAGCTGGACCCAATAGTGTGTAAGGTTTCTCCTTTTCCACAATGGCACTGAGTTGATTGTCTTGCTGGTTATTTATTCTTGTACCAATGTTTATGTATTCACATATTTGATAAGAATGTCATAGTTAGGAGTGAAATTATTACAACGACATAAGTAACTGTACAGACAGACCTGTCTCTTTTTTGAGGTGAAGTCTTTCTCTGTGGCCCAGGCTGGAGTACAGTGATGTGATCTCAGCTCACTACAACCTCTGCCTCCTGGGTTCAAGCAATTCTCCCGCCTCAGCTTCCTGAGTAGCTGGGATTACAGGCACCCACCATCATGCCCGGCTAATTTTTTTATTTTTGTAAAGATGTGTTTTTTCACCATGTTGGCCATTCTGGTCTTGAACTCCTGACCTCAGGTGATCTGCCTGCCTTGGCCTCCCAGAGTGCTGGGATTACAGGCGTGAGCCACCAAGCCCGGCAGATAAACCCCTCTTTTTGGTTACTTTATGATAGAACATCAAGAAGTTTCAACAATCTTATGTATGGGGTTACTTTAAAATTCTGCATTTGGTTTTTACTTGGCTGTTAATTTATATCATCTTAAAATAAATAGGTATTGTTACTTAGTGCACATTTTTAAAATCAGGTCATTTATTCAGTAAGCATTTTTGAGCGTGTACCATGTGTCAAGCCTGCTGTGCACTGGGTAGATGAGTAGAGTATGGGATCTGAAACGAAGGCAGTAATAGTCCCATTGTGAGTTCAGCCTCATCTAAAGCAGTGGTTATCAAACTCGGGGGGCTGAAACCCATTTACCTTCTTGAAAATTTTTGTGGATGCTAAAGAGCTTTTATTTATGTGGACTGTAGCTATTGATACCATATATGAATTAAAACTGATATTTTAAATGCTTATTTATTAAAAAAATAAAATAATTACATTTTAAGTAACATTTTTAGAAGATATTTTCTGAAAAAACAGAAAGTTAGAAAACTGGCATCGTTTTACATCTTGCAAATTTCTGTAATGTGTAGCTGAATGTTTAATATTTGAAATACAAAAAAAAAAAAGGAAAAATATGTCAGTGGGCTCAATGAATTTTTTCCCTGGACAAGCTTTCTAGGTAGTCGGAAGCAATCAGAAGGTTGCCCAGTGGGCTTGGAATTGAATGCGGGAGTCAGCTGAGTGCTCTCCAGTAGGAGTAAACCTGCCATAGCGATTGAGTCTTGGCCAGGGATTGCCATTTATTTAATTGGTGCTCAGTCAGTATTTATTGGATGATTAATAATCTCTGAGAAGTTTTTGGGTTGGTTTCACTGCTAGTGCTATAGCTCTTTACTATGCTACAGGGAATAAATTTGAGTTGTGTGAAGTACTTTTAGCTCAAGATGCTTAAACTAGACTACTTGTGAATCTGTGGAATGAAAAAGGAAGACTCTGTTAGTAGTTCCTCTCAGAATATAAATTGTTGTGTATCAAAGTTGTTGCTAGTCTGAACGAATTAATGAAATATGCCGTATTTTGTGGTAGTTAAGTAATGCAGGTTCGAGCACTGGTATCCCATTGAAAATGTCATTAGAACCAGCTAGCACTTTAGAAACTACTTACGTGTCATCTAAAGTTTGATACATCCCATGAGCAAGTGATGAATACATCACTGCTTTGGAAGAATTCACATTTAAACAAAATCTTATTAAATATTACAAGAACACTTCAGTGGTATAAAACAGCGGTCCCTGACCTTTTTGGCGCCAGGAACTGGTTTCATGGAAGACAGTTACGGGTGGGGAAGGACGGTTTCGGCACGAAACTGTTCGTCTCAGATCCTGAGGTATTAGATTCTCATCAGGAGTGTGCACCCTGGATCCCTTGCCATGCGCGGTTCACAGTCGGGTTCGTGCTCCTATGAGAATCTGATGCCACTGTTGATCTGATGGCAGGTAGAGCTGGGGCAGTAATGCTTGCTTGCCTGTCACTCACCTCCTACTGTGTGGCCCTGTTCCTGACAGGTCCGTGACCAAGGGGTTGGGGAGCCCTTGTATAATAGACAGTTGATGGAATGAAGTTGTATCGTCTGCTAAGATATAAAATAATTCGCTAACATTTGTTCCCTTTTTTCCCTCAGTGATCTTCCATTGTTTTGAAGCACAAGACCTTTAAACCACTGTAGGTATGGACAAGGAAGAAAGAAAGATCATCAATCAGGGTCAAGAAGATGAAATGGTAACCAGCTGTTCTAATTTACTTGTGAAGTATGAAGACTTTCTCTTTGCAATTTATTATTTTAGGGACTAGGAAAAGACAATTAACAGTAGCAGCAGCAGCTAACTCAATGGGCTTCTTTCTTCATCCTGTGCTCTTGAATTGGGATTTTGTAGTATGTCTGTTAGTTGCTTTTAGTATAATTCTTTTTTTACTTGTGGTCTGTTAAAACTTAGAAGTATGTTTTTGCATTTGGTGATTTAAGAGGTAACATTGGCTAATATAATCCTAAATAAAAGATTTAAGTATAATCCCGAATAAAGATTTCTCTTTTTGACTCACAAAAATTTTCTAAAATCAGCTTTCTCTACTTTTTGTTGGTGGGAGCCAGAAAGATGTCAGGTAAAGTATAAGATGCCCTGTTAAATGTAAAAGTCACGTAATCAAGGGAGAAATTTTTAGTATAAATATGTCCAAATGTTGCATGGGACAGACAAAAGGATTATTATTTATTTGAAATTTCAATTTAAGTGGGCCCCCTGCATTTTCATTTGTTAAATCTGGCAATGCTTGTTGGGGGGGCTAACCTGAAACTATGAGACAATTTGTCAGTGGATCAAATTGATCATTCGCAGTGGTATTGGGACAATTAGTAAATCATTTGGGAAACAGTAAATTAAAATCTATTCATCCAGATATACTGTGATACTCTCAATGATATCATGCAACAGAAATAACATGTTAGTGGAAAACTAATGAAACCCTAAAACTGAGTTTAGTTAATAGTAATACAGCAGTGTTAATCTATTGATTTTTAACAAATGTACCAGGAAATGTTAACATTAGTGGAAACTGCACAAAGGATGTCAGGAACTTCATAATATTTTTGCAACTTCTCTATAAATCTAAAATTTATCTCAAAATCAAATGTTAATTTAAAAAAAAAGCCCACCTCTGGCTGGGCGCGGTGGCTCAAGCCTGTTATCCCAGCACTTTGGGAGGCCGAGACGGGCGGATCATGAGGTCAGGAGATCGAGACCATCCTGGCTAACACGGTGA
>NW_012118932.1:3598082-3639823 GCF_000951035.1 Colobus angolensis palliatus
GCTGAGGCAGGAGAATGGCGTAAACCCGGGAGGCAGAGCTTGCAGTGAGCTGAGATCCGGCCACTGCACTCCAGCCCGGCCGACAGAGCAAGACTTCGTCTCAAAAAAAAAAAAAAGAAGTAACAGATTACTTGTCACAAGTGATGATATGCTTTTTGGTGTAACATTTATTTGTGTTCCACAGATTCGTTATTTCACCCATCATAGTGTAAAATATTTCTGGAATGATACTATTCACAATTTTGATTTCTTAAAGTAAGTATCTTCGTTTTGTTTGGATTATACTTTGAATATCCTGAAACCATTCTAGGTAGAAAAGAGTCCATTCTAGTATTCATAAAATTGCTGCGGTTTTAAATTTCTATTCACGTATTAATTAACAACTCCCTGTTGCTGTTTGAAGGCTTATTAGCCATTTTAAAATAAGTCCCACCGCAGCTTGCACCATGGCAGAGTTTACATGAAATTTAGAATCAGTATGATGCCAAAGTCTACTGAGTCTGAGTTCTTACCTGTTGCACCTCAAAGTGATTTTGAGTATACCTCATAGCCTGTGTCTTAACTTAGAATATCTGGATCATTACCTGTTAGTTTACTGACACTTGGAGCCTGTGGTACTTGAGGAGTAGAGTAATAGGCAAATAGAAATTAATTTTACTTTGTAGATAAAGAATGGGGCAAGCTGTAGTAATTCCTTTATTTTTAATTGAGGATTTAAGTTATATAAGTACAAATTAAGATTCTATTTTATTGCTCTTAGAATGATTATTATAAATACTCATTAATATCGTTGCTTTAGAGTGCCAAAGGAATTCTTAATTTTAGCGGTAAAAAGAAAATCATGTTATGAACATCTAAAATATTCATATCTGTAGGTTTCTGTTGGAAGTAAAAAATAAAATATTCATGCCTGGATTTTTTACTCAGATACACTAAAGAATTGGAACATTCTGGAATGGGCATGGGCATTTTTACATGCCTAGTTCTAAAAACCATTCCTGATTAAGAACTATTGCCTTAAAGAAAATTGGGCCAGGCGCAGTGTCTCATGCCTGTAATTCTAGCACTTGAAGAGGCCAAGGTGGGTGGATCACCTGAGGTGAGAAGTTCAAGACCAGCCTGGCCAACATGGTGAAACCCCATCCCTACTAAAAATACAAAAAACAATTAGCCGGTCCTGGTGACGGATGGCTATAATCCCAAATACTGGGAGACTGAGGCAGGAGAACTGCTCAAACCCGGGGGGCCGGAGGTTGCAGTGAGCCAATATTGCACCACTCTGCTCCAGCGTGGGCAGAAGAGCGAAACTGCGTTTCAAAAAAACAAAGAAAATTGCCAATGGGCTATCATTTTGTTTAAAAAAAAAAAAATCTTTTTTTTTTACTTGGCACTGGCCCCTGCTGCCTTCTGGAGAAGTCATCAAATTCAGTGGGAAGAAATGTCAAACATATTTACTGTGTGTATTTTGCCAGCCATAGAAACTTAAAAATTTAAACTTATTCCACTGATTGCAGTGAATTATGAAGCTTAGCTTTCCTATGTGGAAAATGTGAAAAAGGATTGAAATTAAGTATATGTAAGACTCTCTTTGCTTTATTTAGAGTTTTGTAGCTGGTATCTCAGTTAAAATAAGCATAATTAAGGCATGGGGTGGTGACTCACGCCTGCTATCCCAGCACTTTGGGAGGCCGAGGCAAGTGGATCACTTGAGATCAAGAGATCGAGACCATTCTGGCCAACATGGTGAAACCCCTTCTCTACTAAAAATACAAAAATTAGCTGGGTGTGGTGACATGTGCCTGTGGTCCTAGCTACTCAGGAGGCTGAGGCAGGAGAATCACTTGAACCCAGGAGGTGGAGGTTGCAGTGAGCTGAGGTCGTGCCACTGCACTCCAGCCTGGCGGCAAAGCAAGACTCTGTCTCAAAAAAAAAAAAAAAAAAAGCGTAATTAAGACATTTTGGGAAAAAGTAGATATGTTAGTTGAATCCCATTTGTAATTACTACAGATTTTAGGCATTGTCTGTGACTCATAAATTCTGTACTTCAAACCAGGTATGCATTAGGGAAGGGTTTGAATTGATGCTTTTATGGAGAAGGAAGACAATGAATAGAAATTCTTAGTTTGACTCTAAAATTGAAAAGGAGAAATTGTGTAGCTAAATAAAATTTTTTCATCTTTGGTTTAGAATTCTCAAGTTATACTTTATCTTAAAATTTTAAACTTTAATTTTAGTTATTACAGCTTTGGCACAGTCTTAAGGATAATGATATTATTATATAAACTTGAGTATTTAGAGCCATCTCATCTATCCTGCAATAAATACATTGAATAGTTTTGAAGTTGGGTTTGAGACTTAGATTTGTCATTGTTTATCTTAAGAATTTGAGATTTAAAAATTCTCATTTGTTATCTCAATTTTTGTTAAGGGTTTCTAAGCATTTGTAAGGAAGTCACACCTTTATAAAATCAGGCATATAGAAAAATGAGGCGTTAAGAAATTTGGATATTTTAAACTTTGTTTAAAGTAAAAACTTTGGATTTATTTAGGGGACTGGATGAAGGTGTTTCTTGTACGTCAATTTATGAAAAGCATAGTGCAGGACTGACAAAGGGGATGCATGCCTACAGGTAATTTTTATCCAACTAAAGTTAGATCTTCTCAAAATTCCTGAAAGCAGTAGTATACATAGTCAACCCTTTACCATATAGTTGTACATATTAACAGATACTTAAATATTACAGACATAGTAGTTGAGAATTTATTGATATTTTATTTGGGTAAACTGTCTTGTCAGTTTAAGAATTATAAAAATGTGAAAGCTGATATTTTGGAGTTGGTATCCCTGAAATTGTACCATATTTCATCAGTTCCCAGGTGCACATTTTTCCACCTTTTTAACATCTCTGAAATTGGGATGTGTTATAGAGTTGGTGAAGTGTCATTCTTGATCATATAATAATGGTATGCCTTACAATTGATAGTTCAAATTCACCGTAATGAAAAATTGTAAATTGGGAGACGTAATCTTCTTCATAGTGTTATTCCTTGTTAAATCATAAAAATACACCAGTGTATTGCATATTTTAAAGATAAATGCCATTTTGAAATTCAATAGGAAATTTTCTTATAGTTCTGTAGCATGTTCTTTCAAAGGGGTAGAACATAAAATTCACTCATTTAGACTTACACTTCGTAAAAGTCAAGAATTACTCTATCATATAGAAAATACTACTGTAACATAAGGAATTAAGTGGAAACATTTAAACTTTAAAAGCATTTTCTTTTAAAGTCAAACATACAGTGTGTTGAACTAAACACTGTTAGTGCAGTATTAAAAAAATAAGATCCCTCCAATTTATTTGGTTTCTTGCAAAAAATTAATTGTAATTCAAAATTGTTAAGATCTAGTGTGTTCAAGGATGCAAAAGAGAACCTTTTGCTCACATGGTATTATAGACTAGTGGGAAAGATACTTGTCACACATAAAGATGTGAGACAAAATGAAGTTAAATGCTACCAGTATAGGTATCTACTATTGACTTCTTTGTTTTAAATTCTGTAGGTAGAGAGTTTGAATTATAGAAGACAAGTGTTTGGAGACATGAATAAGAACAGTCTGTGGTTTAAGCCTTACCTAATACAATGCCTTTCATAAATTATGCTACTATTATATAATGTAATAGTATTAATGTATTTTCCTGTTATAGAAAACTGCTTTATGGAGTAAATGAAATTGCTGTAAAAGTGCCTTCTGTTTTTAAGCTTCTAATTAAAGAGGTAAGACTATTTATTGTATGTAACTCAACAGTCATGATCAATGAATTGTCAATTTGGAAAGAGTCGTGATTAAGATATTCTTAGTTTTGTTTTTCCTAACCTCTTTTTGCATATTTTTACTTGGAAGGTAAAGACGAAGAAATTTACTCTGATAGAGAAAGAATCTGGGGCATGTATTCTTTAAATTTTGTCTAGTTTTGCTTTTATTACCTGTTGAATGTCTGGCAGAGTTAGGTTCACCAATCTTCATTCTGGTTTTTGGCTAAAGCTCAAGAATTAGTTGTATTAGGTGAACACTTTCAGTAGAAGTAAGATTGTTTTTCATCAGTTCCTGAGAGTGGACATGTAATGTTGCTTATGAGCATAGCATAGTGTAGTGATTAGGAATTGGAAAGCCTGCTTTGTAATGTGGTTCTATCAGTAACTAGCTCTGATCTTTAGTACATTCTCTCTGTTGCTCCTTTAACTATTAACTTGGGATAAGTGTTTTCTAATTATCTCATTTGATTTCCAGGTAAAATGAGACTATAACTATATCTATATGAAAGTGCTTTGAAAAGTACAGAAGCATCAATTTTAAGACATTGGTGGGGGGGATGGTTAATGAAATTGATAAAATACCATGACCTTTGGGTAGATGAAGTTCATTGCCAAGGGCTCCCTTTATCTCTTTTTCATTCAGAAATTAATACTTAGTTATTATCTTAGAGAAAGCAAAGTTACATAACTCATTAACTCACATTTGTCTTTCCTTTGGCCTCCAGTGAACTTTTGACATATAAGTAAATTTGTGTTTTGAGTTTATAATAAGCAAACATTTGTTCAGTTTCATAAAAAGTTTTGTATTCTATTAGTCCAGAGCACAGTAGTTGGAAATAAATGTCCTTATTGCCAAGGCAGATTGCAGAATAGCTAAAATCGTACACTTACTAGCCTTTTCTAGCTGAGTCTATATTTGGATGGTATGAATCTAAATGGATGCCAGTAATTTAAATTAACCTTATTTAGCCAAATTATAGTTTAATAATAATAACAGTATGATAGCACATTGCCCTACTTTTTTTTTTTTTGAGACGGAGTCTCGCTCTGTCCCCCAGTCTGGAGTGCAGTGGCACTATCTTGGCTCACTGCAAGCTCCGCCTCCTGGGTTCACACCATTCTCCTGCCTCAGCCTCCTGAGTAGCTGGGACTACAGGTGCCCGCCTCCACGCCTGGCTAATTTTTTTGTATTCTTTTAGTAGAGACAGGGTTTCACCATGTTAGCCAGGATGGTTCCATCTCCTGACCTCATGATCCGCCCGCCTCGGCCACCCAAAGTGCTGGGATTACAGGTGTGAGCCGCCGCGCCCAGCCTGCCCTACTTTTTAGGGAAGTACATTTTGCTGTAGAATACTATGGAACTTATCCTGTACATATTTGTATCTTTTTGGTTAGTTGTCAAATGGAAAGGTGGACAATCTGTGTGGTCATTAATATCTCATTCAGTTTGACTTTAAAATCTTGTTTTTTAGGTTCTCAACCCATTTTACATTTTCCAGCTGTTCAGTGTTATACTGTGGAGCACTGATGAATACTATTACTATGCTCTAGCTATTGTGGTTATGTCCATAGTATCAATCTTAAGCTCACTGTATTCCATTAGAAAGGTAAGTTCAAGTTTATTATGGGTTTCACAACTCTATTTGTGTTTTGTAATAACATCTAAAGTGTGTAGAATAGTACTCGGCACAATGTAAATTCTCAGTGCAGTCATTATTTTAGTTGCATGAATATGTGCTCCTTCTCCCCCTCCCTTTTTTGTTCTGCGGGGTAGGAGGTTGGGGATGGCAGGTGCTTTTTAGAGTCACGACTCTACCACTTGACTGTCTAGAGGCCATAGGGGTCTGTGGTTGCTGATCACAGACTGGAATACTGGAAGGTACTGTTTTCAGGGCTATCCTGTTAAAAGTGCTTCTTGTTTTGTCTTGAACTAAAACAATGAATAATCTGAATTTCTGACTCGACATTTTATAAAGATGGAGTGATATACATTTATTGAATTAACTTATTTTTTAGCACTCTGGCTTTTTTCTTGAGTGGGTTCATATTGGCTAGTTTTTAACTTCTTTTTCCTCTTTCAGCAATATGTTATGTTGCATGACATGGTGGCAACCCATAGCACTGTAAGAGTTTCAGTTTGTAGAGTAAATGAAGGTAAGTAATTGAAGTGAATGTTAGAAGAATAAATCAAAAAAGATACCTGTTAGGCATAATGTGTAAAGTGAGCCCAAAGTTTAATACATATATATTCTCTGATTGATCAGTCGATTGAGTCAGTGTCTCTGTCACTCAGGCTACAGTGCAAAGGCGCAATCTCAGCTTACTGCAGCCTTGACCTCCCAGACTCAAGTAATCTTCCCACTTTAGTCTCCCGAGTAGCTGGGACTACGGGTGCGTGCCACCATGCCCAGCTAATTTTTGTACTTTTTTTTTTTTTTTTTAGAGACAGGCTTTTGCCATGTTGCCCAGGCTGGTCTCAAAACTTCTGGGCTGAGTGATCTGCCCACCTGGGCCTCCCAAAGTTTTGGGATTACAGGTTTGAGCCACTGCACACTGCAGCCGGCCTTTTTTTTGTTTAAGTCAATGGGGTTTCACTGTTGCCCAGGCCTGAGTGCAGTGGCTCAACTTACCCTCCTGTCTCAGCTTCCCAAGTAGCTGGGACTGCAGGCTTGTGCCACTATGCCTGGCTAAATTTTTTTTTTTTTTTTAGAGAGGCGAGGTCTCACTGTGTTGCCCATACTCGCCTTGAATTCATGGGCTCAAGAGATCCTTCTGCCTCAGTCTCCCAAAGTCTTGAGATTACAGTCTTGAGCCACTCTGCCTTGCACATACATTCATTTTTTTAAGAACTAAAAGTATGTATTTCAGTTCCTGAGTTTGTATCAAATTCATTTATTTATATAAAATTGTATTTTTCTTCTATGTAACAGGCACAGTGCTGGGCTCTGGGGATTTGGTGTAGAGATAACAATAATAACAGTAACAGTGAAGTGTGATAAATGCTGTGATAAGGAGAAGTCAGCCAACTTATATATTAGGAGGAGCTCATTTACTGTAGGTATCAGGGATGACATCTTTGATTAAGTGCTTTTAAGTGGTGATTATTTGAATTAGCCAAATAAGAGGTAGGTGAGAAGTTGATAAGGGGAGGCTGAGAAAAGGAGAGAAGAGGGTTCTAAATACCCAGAGGCCTAGAAATTAGAGATTGTGTAGACATTGTGAGAACTGAAAGAAGAAATTTAGTATGACAAATATAGCAACTATAAATGATGGCCAGCTCTCTGAGATGTGTTAGGGGTTTGGGCTCAGCCCAAAAGACAGTGGAAAGCCATTGAATGGTATTATTATTTTTTTATTTTATTTTATTTTATTTTATATTTTATTTTATTTTATTTTTTAGATAGAGTCTCCCTCCCAGGCTGGAGTGCAGTGGCAGTCTGGCTCACTGCAACCTCCGCCTCCCAGGTTCAAGGAATTCTTGTGCCTCAGCCTCCTGAGTAGCCGGGATTACAGGCATGTGCCACCACGCCCAGCCAGTATTTATATTTTTAGTAGAAATAGGGTGTTACCATGTTGGCCAGGCTGGTCTCGAACTCCTGGCCTCAAGTGATCCACCCGCCTCGGCCTTCCAAAGTGCTGGGATTACAGGCATGCACACCATCACACCCAGCTAATTTTTGTGTTTTTAGTGGAAATGGTGTTACCGTGTTGGCCAGACTGGTCTGGTACTCCTGGCCTCAAGTGATCTGCCCGGCTTGGCCTCCCAGAGTGCTGGGATTACAGGCATGAGCCACTATGCATAGCTGCCATCGAAGGGTTTTACACAGAGGAGTGATAAAGTACGTGCCCTTTGGAAAAAAATCATTCTGGTGTCCACATTCAGACTGGTTTAAAGGAGAGTAATACTGAAGGCGTGACCCCCCGACCCCCTGAATCAAGGTAGGGATTGTGGAGATTAAAAGAAATGAGTTCGAAAGATACTGAAATGTGACTATTGAACAGGATTTACCACATTGTATGTGAGGCCATGGAGTGGTGTCTGGCTAGGTGGGTGGATGTTGGTGCTATTTAGTTAAATATGAAACTCTGGAAGAGAAGCAGACTTGTAAGAAGGGTAATGTTTTGGACATGTAACTTGTCTGGCAAGATGTTGAAGAGTTTGTAAAGGAGGCAGCACAGCATCATGGGCCTTGGAGGCAGAAGCCGCTTTGATTTACTCAGAACACCAAATCAGTCTCCATTTTCTTGACTCAAACTACACCCAAGAGATTGCTTCCTTCCCTGTGCTTCCTGGCCACCTGCTACTCTAGCTGGGAAGATCTGCCTCCCTTAGTTGAAGTCTAAAATGTGTAGCTTACTGATGCCTCTCCTCTTCTTGTTCTGCTCTTGCTGAAGATAGTGGGGACGCTAGGGCAGACACTATTCAACTTGAATCTTCCTTTCCCACTCTGTATGGTCTTACATATCATCAATACCTTGTTTTCTGGTACACCTAAAAGGAGTAGAACTTCCAAGTGGCATTTAAAAGCTTTAAGAAAAGTCAAATTTTTACTTTTTTCTTCCCATCTGAGGAATGGTTTATTTTCTTTTTAAAGAAAAACCGAATTTTTAAAAGAAGGGATCTTAGTTTTTAAATGAAGATCGATATATCTACTATGTACTGAATGTCATTCTTTAAAAGTTTTTCCCTCATAATTTAGTAAATTACTTCCTTTTTTAAAATAAGGAAAGAGAGTATTTGTCTTCCAGGCTAACATCACAAACAGTAGATTTCTTCTCATCCATCTCCATTTATAAACTAGTGTGACTGTCTTCTGAGCACAGTGTTAAACTTGGGCAGGGAGAGGGAGGGTGTTAGAGAATGAGAGGAAAAGAGAGAGAATACCTGCATATAAGGTGACTCTGAAGAAAACCTTTTTACCCTTTGGAAGATCTTTTCATTTTCATTTTTCTTTTTTTCAAACACCAACTCGACCAGAGGGAAGATCTTTTAAAAAAGTGTTTCACTAACTTAAATTTGTAAGGAAGTAATGAACTAGATAAAATATACAGTGTTTAATTTGTTTAATGAATTTACTCATATTTAAAATAATATCTAAAAAGTAATTTAGGAATATTGAGGAGGCAGTGAGACTTGAAGGTTATAAATAGTGGCAATGAGAAAAGGAATATAGATACGCTGTTGAAAAGAAAATGTGCTAAGTTTTCTAGTGCTTCCTTTTGTTTTCAGGGGATTATAGAAATCTGAGTTTGTTTGACCTGTTTCACAGGAATCTCCTTTGTGTACTCATTGTGTCTCTTCCTTAGGCTAATAGTCAACATTTATCATGGACAGTTATCATGAATGTTGAAACACACTTACTCGCTTCGTCAGAGGGTACTTGGCATCACCTGTGCACAGTTGGTATCCTAGCAGGAGACTAGCTGACACACCATGCTTTTGTTAGCCTAATAATCTTATTTGTTAAAACTTGCCATTTATTGGATTTTTTCTATTTTGCCGCATTACATTATTAACTTCTTATTGAGATCAGATGACCTCTGAATAGTATTTGCTGTATTTTTCCAAAGTAAAGAATATCTTTTTCAGATTTTTCTTTCTTTAAATTCAGAAATAGAAGAAATCTTTTCTACCGACCTTGTGCCAGGAGATGTCATGGTCATTCCATTAAATGGGACAATAATGCCTTGCGATGCTGTACTTATTAATGGTACCTGCATTGTAAATGAAAGCATGTTAACAGGTAAACTAAATGAGTAAATATCAACATGAGTTGTTTATGATATATCATGACTAAGTAGTTACTGATTAAGCCTTTTCAAAATTAGTTATGTCATTTGTGTCTTTACTCATGAGTATGTTGGATATTAGATTTAAAATTCTGAGTAGACGAAATTCTGCATTATACTCAGCTGCAATACTAGATACTGTGCTATAGTGTTGTTCACATCTCTTGGCCTGACTCTGGCTACTCTTTGGACCCTAGGAAATGGTTTATGGTTAGGGAAGTGAAAAGAAGGCCTCTTCCCACAGAGAATGTGGCATACAGTATTTGGTTCCCCATTTGAAATGTAAAAAGTGGGAAAAAAGAAAGATTTTTATATTTTTCTTGAACTGAGGAGATACAGACTTTAAAATGATTTCCCTTTGGAAATTCATGGTCTTGAGATAGAGCTTGATTTTTTTTTTTTTTTTTTTTTTTTTTTTGAGACAGAGCCTTTTTCTGTCACCCAGGATGGAGAGCAGTGGTGTGATCTTGGCTCACTGCAGCCTTCGCTACCAGGTTCAAGCAAATCTTATGCCTCAGCCTCCTGGGTAGCTGGGACTAACAGGTGTGTGCCACCATGCGTGGCTAATTTTTGCATTTTTAGTAGAGACAGGGCTTTACCATGTTGGCCAGGCTGGTTGCAAGCTCCTGGCCTCAAGTGATCCATCCACCTTGGCCTCCCAAAGTGTTGGGATTACAGGTGTGAGCCACAGTGCCTGTCCAATATCTTATTTTAATCCTGTGAGTTTTTTCTTAATTGTCATAGTCTGGTTAGAAAATGATTTATATGTAATACATTTTGAAACTGTTAAGTCATGTCTTAAAACACAAACACATACATATCTCACACACAAACTTTTACATATCTGACACACATGCCTTCTTTGAAGCAAGAAATGTGATTGCTACAGAGAATTAATTTTAAAAAGAATTTGACTGTGGTTGAGAGAACCACCATGTTATTCATTTTCACATCTCTTTTTTGCCTGTCTTTTCTGTTCTCTCTGTGTGTGTGTGTGTGTGTGTGTGTGTATGTGTGTGTAGGGGTGGGTCAGGGTTAGGCCCTCACATCTCTTGTACAGTGCTCTCCACTGTTACCATTAGTTCTTAGAGATAAGAAAACAGGTGCATGGACTATAGCAACTACTTAATCTTTTTAGAAATTATTTGAAACTGAACAACGCAGCTGTTTCTAAATATAAACAAATACTACCTTTGAGCCACAAATCACTTTCTGGAATTATTGTGGGAGATAATATTTGATACTTCTCTGTGAGGAAATTGGTAGACAAAAAATTAAGTCATGTTACCCACATATACAACTCTTAGTGATTATTGTAAACAGTATGGTAGCCTTTAAAATATTTAACAATATTTTTTGGTGTTTGATATTGATTCCTGTGCTTTCGTTTAATAATCTGTAAACTGTTTTTTTTTTTTAAAGGAGAAAGTGTTCCAGTGACAAAGACTAACTTGCCAAATCCTTCGGTGGATGTGAAAGGAATAGGAGATGAATTATATAATCCAGAAACACATAAACGACATACTTTGTTTTGTGGGACAACTGTTATTCAGACTCGTTTCTACACCGGAGAACTCGTCAAAGCCATAGTTGTTAGAACAGGTAGGAAACCTCTTAATTAATCTCTTTTTGCATGTTTCAGCATATTTGATACCTACTGAATGTTTAAAAAGAGATTCTGGGCTGGGCGTGGTGGCTCACGCCTGTAATCCCAGCACTTTGGGAGACCGAGATGGACGGATCATGAGGTCAGGAGATCGAGACCATCCTGGCTAACCCGGTGAAACCCTGTCTCTACTAAAAAATACAAAAAACTAGCCGGGCGAGGTGGCGGGCACCTATAGTCCCAGCTACTTGGGAGGCTGAGGCAGGAGAATGGCGGGAACCCGGGAGGCGGAGCTTGCAGTGAGTCGAGATTGCCGAGATTGCATCACTGCCTGGGCGACAGAGCGAGACTCCGTCTCAAAAAAAAAAATAAATAATAAATAAAAGAGATTCTGTTATGGGAGATAATTTTCATTTTCTTATAAAAATATAAATAATTCTTTTCTTTTCTTGATAGGATTTAGTACTTCCAAAGGACAGCTTGTTCGTTCCATATTGTATCCCAAACCAACTGATTTTAAACTCTACAGAGATGCCTACTTGTTTCTACTATGTCTTGTGGCAGTTGCTGGCATTGGATTTATCTATACTATTATTAACAGCATTTTAAATGAGGTATATATGTGGGACTCTTAATAGGGTTTGAACCTCAATTGTTTATCACGTGCGCCTGTTGAGGATTTGAAATGTGGCTAGTGAGAATGAGGAACTGAAATTTTAAACTAATTTAATTTTAATTAATTTAATGCTAACACAGTCATGAGGCTAGTAGTTATGATACTAGAAAGTCCAGCTATAGAACATTTCCATTGTAAAGGACACTTCTTTTGGATGGCTCTGGTTTATATGATCTTTTACTTGGTCTTGTGACTTTAAAAAAAAAAACCCACATACTCACCAAAAGGTTTATTTTCTCTTTTTTACCTCTGAGATGTAATATACAGTGTTAAAATGATTTTTGATTATTTAATTGAAGGCACAGCTTGTCAGAAGCAGAGACTGGCACAGTAAGGTGTGTGCATGCTGAGTCAATATCTGATAAAGCTTGTTGACTGGCTTTGAAGTGTGTCATGTGTGAAGTATGTAGCGCTATGAAAATGAGATAAGTTTCTTTTGAAAGTAGCTGTCATTCTATAATCCATTGAGCTTTTTTATTTTGCAGAAATATCTGAAGAAAAAATTATAAATGGTTAATAGATACATATATACACACACATACATAAAATTGAAATACACAATTGAAAATGACTTACCGATTTTCACTAAAGAAATACCCATATTAAATCAGCAAATAATATTGGGGGTTTGACATTTATTTTTGTGTTAATTGTAGGTGCAAGTTGGGGTCATAATTATCGAGTCTCTTGATATTATCACGATCACTGTGCCCCCCGCACTTCCCGCTGCAATGACTGCTGGTATTGTGTATGCTCAGAGAAGACTGAAAAAAATCGGTATTTTCTGTATCAGTCCCCAAAGAATAAATATTTGTGGACAGCTGAATCTTGTTTGCTTTGACAAGGTTGGTTCAGTTTAATAGTTACTTTCAAAGGTTACTTTATAGCATTTAAATATTTAGATCAATGTTTTTTATTTTCTTTGTCAACAAATTTGCACACATTCTGTCATGTTCCTCTAATTTTCCTTTTCCTCAACTTAGTTGGTATATGCATCATATTTCTATACCATAAGTTGTCACTTAACATTACTGATAGGTTCTTGGAAACTACAACTTTCAATGAAATGAAACCAGTTTTACCATAGGCTACTTGATACAAATGAGATTTCAGTTCCTATGCCATATTTTGGTAACAGAAAATCGCCAAACTTCTAAATAAGGATCTAAAACACTTGTGATACTAATCATTGAAATAAATATGAGCTATACATTCATTTAGAAAGAAATAAAAATAAGTAAGGTAATTATTTACCCAGTTGTTTTATTTTAGGCTCATGGGTAGTGGGAGCCTATCTCAGCAACTGGTGGAACAAGGCAGTAAGGCAGTTACCAGCCCTAGACAGGATGCCATCTATCACAGAGTGTACTCACACTCGCTCAGACTGGGACCATTCAAATATGCTGGTTCACTTAACTTGCATAGCTTTGAATGTGGGAGGAAACCGAAGTACCTGGAGTGAAACCCACGTAGACAGGGAGAGAACATGCAAACTCCATGTAGATAGTGGTCATGGCTGGGCCTCAGCTCTCCCCACCACTGGCCCCCATCATGTTATAAAAAACGAACAAAACAGTGGTATTTGAGGACATGCTGTATTTCTTATTTTCTCAATTTTTAATACTTTGGATATTGTTTATTTGCTCAGAGCTGCAGTTAACTTGATTATATCCAGAATTAGGCCCAGTAGTAGTAGTAGTAGTAGTAAAGATTATGTGATCTTTAATTTTTTGGATAGTAATTCTTATTTAACACAATAGGCTCCATACACATATTTATTATGATTTTATTGGCTTGTAAGTGTGTATGTTTAGTGTTTGCTATATGATTTTATTGAATATGTTTCAGAATTATGAAGGTCACTGATTTTATGTGAAAATGACAAATTATGCACCTGTGTGAAGTATATCTTGCCTCTTAGAAAGGTTTGTCCTTTCGGCTGGGCGTGGTGGCTCAAGCCTGTAATCCCAGCACTTTGGGAGGCCAAGACGGGCGGATCACGAGGTCAGGAGATTGAGACCATCCTGGCTAACCCGGTGAAACCCCGTCTCTACTAAAAAATACAAAAAACTAGCCGGGCGAGGTGGTGGGCACCTGTAGTCCCAGCTACTCGGGAAGCTGAGGCAGGAGAATGGCGTGTACCCGGGAGGCGGAGCTTGTAGTGAACCGAGATTGCACCACTGCACTCCAGCCTGGGCCACAGAGGGAGACTCCGTCTCAAAAAAAAAAAAAAAGAAAGGTTTCTCCTTTCCTGAGCTGGAATTTTCTTTAAAGTTTTCTGAGAATTAAACTTTGACCAAAAAATCTTCTATCAAACTTTCTGGGTAACTGATGTGATACGAGTTTGATTTTTGTGCATTTCATTATTACAGAAAAAATGGGAAACATGCTCTGTTAGAAAAAAATATGTCACATACTGCCATGATTATTCCATATTTATCTGTTCAAAAAATTTCACTTATGCTTGTCTTTTTTGGAAACTTTACTAAAATTTTTAAACAGACAAAAGTGGAGAAAAGATACATGTGTAATAAACCCTCATTTACTCATTACCCAGCTTTATCAGTTATCAACACATTGTCCATCTTATTTTATCTATCTGCTCATTTTGAAGGGGACAAATTATTTCACCCATAACTCCCTCAATATGTGTCTGGAGGATAAGATATTTAAAATACCACTATCACATTGAACAGAATTAGCAGTTCTTTAGTTTTTCTAATATCCAGTTGAGATTTCCTCAAATCTCAAATTTTTACTAATTGACTTTTCAGTCAGAATCCAAATAGGGATTGCATTGCTTACAATTAACATGTAACATTTGCCTTTACTTGCCCCTTATCTCCAATTATTTTGTTGAAGAAACCAGGTCATTTACCTTGTGGATTTGGCCAGTTGCTTCCTCCTGATAGACTTTAACCTGTTCCTCTTGGCTCTCCCTGTACAGTAACCCTTCCTTCCTTTATGGGCATCCTTTGTTGATTGATAAGATAGGTTAATTGATGCATCCTTCCGTTGATTTTTTTTGATAGTATAAGCACATAAATATATACCCCTCTCTCCCCTTATGTAGAAGACTTGTGAGCGTTGTTTGCACCCCCTTTCCCACTTTAGCCATATGTCCTGGAAGCCATTCTCTATCAGGGATCTCACCTGTTTCTTTTTTTTAACTCTGTAGAACTCCATCATGTTATATGTAGCATAGTTTCTAATGCTGTGTGGTGGTTTTTTATTTTTCTGTTTTGGGTTTTTTTGAGGCATCATCCATACTTTGTGCATGTGTGCTTTTTTGTTTTTTAGACTGGAACTCTAACTGAAGATGGTTTAGATCTTTGGGGGATTCAACGAGTGGAAAATGCACGGTAAACATTAGTTAGACTTGATAGTTTATTAGTTTATTTTTAATATTGTATCATATGCAACATTCAAACATACAGGAAGTAATGTAACAGACAACGATGTACCCACACCAGGATTAAACTGTGGACATGTTGCCATATTTGCTTCAGATCTCTTCCTTTAAAAGATTAAAATATTATAGAAATTGCCAAAGTCCCACTCTATCCCTTCCCCAATTCCTACTGCAATTCTGAAATTATTTTTGCGTATTTTATATTTTTTCTAAGTATAAATCTATAAATAAGTATCCATGAATGATACACTGTACATATGTTTTGCTGCTTTTTTCCCCTCTCTAAACGTTGTTTTCAGGATTTATCCATGTTGATATGTGCAGATCTAGTTTATCAATTTTAACTGCTCTGTCTTATTCCGTTGTATGATTAAACCTTGTCTGACCTTCTACTAAGGGACAATTCTGTTTTTTCTTCTTTTTTCTCTGCACTGTTACAAATGGTGCTGCAATTAAAGTTCTTACACACAGCTCCTTGAAGGCATGTGGCTGAGTTTCAGTATGCTAGATCCCTGTAAATGGAATGCTGGGCCATAGCATGGGCACAGCTTCAGCTTACTTCTACTTTCTCTTTCAGTGGATAAAGATCTTTTTGCTCCACATTGTTGCCAAACTTAATATTGTCAGACTTGTAATTTTTGTCAGATGGATGGATATGAGTATTACATTGTGGTTTTACTTACATTCTTCTCGTTTCTTATAAAATTGAGCATCTTTTCACAATTTTGGAGGGAGGGTCATTTAGCATTCTTCTGTGTATTGTGTGTTTATATCCTCATGTGAAGTCTATCTTATTCATTTGTTAGCGGTCTTTTTTATTTCCTGGATAGTAATCTTTTTCAATACTGTGTATTGAAAGTTATCCCACTAGTCTCTGGCTCATCTCTTTACTTTTGTTTCTGTTGCTTTTTGAAGCTCAAAAGTTTTACTCCGGTAGTTTTGTTTATATCTTCGCTCCGCCCCAAAAGTCTGCTAAATTTTGGTTTATATAGCTTGAGAGACAGTATTGTTTGGCTAATGTAATTTCAAGAGTTGTTATGTCTTGGAAAATAGTATGTCACATTGCGACCTTTCTTATCCCTAGTAGTGCATGCTGCCTTCAATTCTCTCTTGTCTTATAATTATGTAGCTCTATACCAGCTTTCTTTTGCCTGATGTTTGCCTAGTATGTGTTTTGTCACCTGTTTACTTTTCAGTCTTTCTGTGCCATGATGTGCACGTTTATTCAGATATATTTGAAATTATTTCTACCATTGCTCCCCCAATTTACATACACATTTTCATATTCTCATTTTGTCTCTCCTTTTCTCAGTTTGTGCATCCTAATCTTACACTGCTTGTTCTTACATTATCAATATTTATAGTTAAAGTTCATGGGTGTCAATACTGCCTTTCAACCAACCCCCTGCCTCCCAAAACAAACCTATGGACTGTAAAATACTTTTGGTTATTCTCCTCTGTTTCTATATGTATTTGTTGCATAATCTTTTCTGATTATGATTTTGGTCTTACATGTTCTGCATGCTTAGATTTACCTAGGTATACAAATATCTTAACCATTGCATCTTGTAAAAATTGCCATCTTCTGTAACTACATTCATTTGCTTTGTTTCACTGTCAATTTATTTTTCTTTTTCCTTTTTTTTTTTTTTTTTTAGTGAAGGTGAGTTTGTTAAGAAAGTGAAGGCCTAAAGAATGGCTCCTCCCTAGGCAGAGCAGCCCACTGTCACTCTTGGGTGGTCTTGTAACTGTACAGATTTCTAGGTTTGACACTTGTGTTCTCTCAGTACTTTGAACGTGTGATTTCATTTCTCTTAATACCTTTTGTTAATTGGTACTGATAAATCTTAGTCTCTTTAGTAATCTTTTTTCTCTCTGGTTGCTTGAAGAATATTTCTTCACCCTTAATTTCTGCAGATTCACCGTGATCTTTTTATTTGTGTGTACAGGATTCATGAAGCTTCTTGATTTCATGCATTCATGTTTTTCATAAATTCTGGAAAATTTTCAGGCCTTTTTTACTTCTATTATAGCCTTTTCCTTGTGTTTTGTTTTCTCTCCTTCTGGGACTCCTAACTATGTGTTGGACGAGACAGTTTACTTGGTTCTTTCCAAGTCTGCTCCCACCCCCACTCTCGCATTTACAGTGTCTTATTCTTTTTCTAAGTCTAATTTTAAAATGCCCTTTTTGCGTTCTTTCAGATTTGCCATTCTGTTATCTTAAACTTATGGGATTCTTTATTTTTTTTGTTTTAAAAATAGGGATGGGTGTCTCGATATATTTCCCAGGCTGGTTTTGAACTCCTGGTCTCAAATGATCCTCCTGCCTCAGCCTCCCAAAACGCTGGGATGACAGGCATCAGCCACTGTTCCTGGCCAAATTTATAGGATTCTAATTCTGTCTTTGTTATGTCTGTTGACACTCTTGGTGAATTGCTTGCTAGCACATCTTTAAATTATGGACTCATTCTTAACAGAATTTTTCTTTGAGCTCCCCGCTGGAGAAGTTCTGACTTTGCTTGGCTAAGAGCCCCAGTGGTAATCAACGGTGTCATACAGGCTTTAACTGACCTCCTGTGTTTCAATCCTTGCTCTGCTACTTATGGGCTGTGTAACCTGGGACAAGTCACTTAAACACCCTGCTTCAGTTTTCTCATCTATAATGGGGGTAATAAAACACCTTTGTATAGTGTGAGGATAATGGGTCAATAAATTTAAAGTTCTTAGAATAATGCCTGGTTCGTAGTAAATATTATGCAGATATTAGCTATTTTCTTGGACTTTGGGTTAGGAAATAGACAAACTTACTCATAATTAATGCCTTTAGGTCTGTGGGTGAATTTTTTCTCGTCAGCCCTTTTCCCAAGAGTGTGTAGCTCTTCAAGAGTACTGACTTTCCTGAGTCGGAGGGATCCTTTCAGTACCAGCTTCCCACTTTGCATGGGGCCAAGCTTGGTTTCCTGTCCTTTTGTGGGTATTAAATCCCAAGTTCTTAGTTTACTGAGATGGCCTCCTGCCTTCATCCCCTCAGCAGCCATAGCATCAGCTCAAGTTTGTTACCCCTCTGGTTTTCTTTTCTCGGTATTTCTGGCACTTGGCAGTTTCTCTTTCTTAGAAGCTTGGTTTGGGATTTAAAATATATATATTTTTTAAATTACAAAACCAGAAAAGCCATGTTAGAATATTATCTTGAATCTTAGGATTTATGAAACTAATTCAGTGTATCTTCTGCCTAGATTTCTTTCACCAGAAGAAAATGTGTGCAATGAGATGTTGGTAAAATCCCAGTTTGTTGCTTGTTTGGCTACTTGTCATTCACTTACAAAAATTGAAGGAGTACTTTCTGGTGATCCACTTGATTTGAAAATGTTTGAGGCCATTGGATGGGTAAGTCAAATATTTTAAAATACAAATAACTTTAGGAAAATAATAGTTAAAAATTAAATTACCTCATGGAAGGATTATTTCTGCTTTTTGTTTTAATGACAGTCTATCTTGTACCCTAAAAGGAACTATGTAATTTCTAAAGCTATATCACTAGAGAAATATTTTGAAAATCGTGCAAAAGTAACTTTTCGTTAACCCATTTAGTACTCCTTTAATAGAGGTTGACCAGCTCAGGCCCCTGCTTTGTGTTTGAGATAAACCAGGGGTCAGCAACTTGGGGCGGTAGAGCAGAGCCAGTAAGATGATCTTCCCCAACTGACACAATTTCTTGGCCACAGGCAAAGGAGTATAAAGTCCTGTGTCTTCATTGTGCTTTTGTTTACTGTGTCCACACACATGCACATGTTTTTATTTGTTTGTAACTTCCTTCTATTTTTGCCATTGATACTTTTAATTTCTGAGTGCCTGCTTATGTTCTCTGGTTGTTACCATTTTACAGCATTCAGTTCTTCTTTTATAAATACAAAGTTCATTTTTAGAGTTCCGTTCTGGCTTCTTCATTATTTATTTATTTTCTCTGGGGTTACAGTCTCCTCTGGCCCCCACCCCATGCTTGGTGTCTCTCCTTCATGCTTTTGGTTTTCGTTGTACATCTGGATGGCACTTTTTTACTATAAAAATGAAGATCTGACTTGGTAATTCTGCATAGCTGCAGTGAGCTACTTATACTTTTACCCTTGCCCATATGTATGTTAGTGTTTCTGAGAAGTGTCTCTCTGATTGGGAAGGCTTGTTGGGGGGTGGGGGATGGTGCTTGCTGTGTGTCTAGTGGGGTCTTATCGACAGGGGTTCTTAAAGTTTCAAAGGAATAGTTTCAGAGTTAGCCTTTCCAATGCTTTCCTCACCCGTTCTCACCATGCTGGCACATGTGGAGCTTTGTACTCTGGAATCCTCACCCTCATGTTAGAAGCCTTTGCTCCTGTCAGACATTCAGTTTATGTCTCTGGAGGAAGACTCCCTAGTTTTTTGTTTGGCTTTCTTTAGCTCAGCTCTTCTGGCTGATGAATGTTCCTGCCTCATCTGGTATCTTGTGTTTTTTCTGGTCTACTGTTTCGTTCCCCTTTGTATCCATCCATAGGTTTCAGTTTGCCCTTTGTTTCCATATTTGAAATCCCTTCCTTCAGGTTTGTTTTCTGTTTACATTTACCGGATCCTCCCTCTGTCTTCCCTGCCTCCTCACCCCCCTCCCTCCCTCCGCACATTTTGAAAGGGAGGGAGGGAGAGGTGACTGGATAAGTGCTCCATCTGCCAACCACTGAAAGTCCGCGGTAAACACTCTTGACATTTAATTCCAAAAGGAAGCCTCACTTCATTTGTAGAGAGAATAACAAAAATGGGCTGATTTATCTTTCTTCTCTAAACTTTTCTCCAACTGAATAGATTTTCAGTAGATTTAGTGTTCAGTGTTGGTGGATCTTCAAAGAAATTAAGAAGATTTGTATAATGGCATATTTCATTGGCCTTGAGTTGCTTTGATGCTTGATCCTACCAGAGCTTACTTATCAAATGGTTTCACATAGCCAGTCACAACTGTGACTTGATGTGATTGATGTCATATGATACAAGATGCATCCTACTTTTAGAGATGTTAAGATACAAAAAAAGTGTCTTAGAATTGTACAAAATTGACTAATTTTTCACAGTTCCCTATCATTTTCTTATTTATTGATCCCACTAGTTATAGTGTGTGTTTAATATAGGTTTTTCTTTGAACGTTTTTCACCAAAAAAATGTTCTTCAAAGTAGTAGCTTAACTAGAAGTATTCAAGCTGAAAAACTCTAAACTCGTATCTTTGTACTTTAGCCGGTTCTTGGCCCAGCGGTTCTGCTAACCATATCTGAGCTCTGTGTACTTTTGAATCCTTTCTTGGTAGCAGAAAGGAATCACTGGATGAGACTGAAAATTCTGGGGACTGCAAGACCTTTTGTCTTTTGCAGAGCTAGTCTCTAAACCCAACAAGTTGTAAGAGTGAAGCGAGATAAGTTTCTGTTTCTTTATTCTGCTTCCAACCGTGAATGAAGCAACCTTTCTCCCATGGGTTGCTAGCTATCTAACTCAACATCTTTGTTCATATTTTCTTTTACTTATGTTAGTGATCCAGTAGTGCTCTTTTCCTTGGACATACATTTTTTTTTAATTATTGAAAATGGCTATAATGTTCCATTTAAAAATGGAACCATGAATTCAATTTTATGAAGCAGTGCTTGAATGGTTGTTTTTTTTTTTTTTTTTTTCTTTTCCCTCCCCAGATTCTGGAAGAAGCAACTGAAGAAGAAACAGCACTTCATAATCGAATTATGCCCACAGTGGTTCGTCCTCCCAAACAACTGCTTCCTGAATCTACCCCTGCAGGAAACCAAGAAATGGTGAGAAATCACTTAAAGCTAAATAAAACTGTTGGTGGTTACTTATATTTATTTTTAAATTTTTAAGTTTTTATTTTTTATAGAGACAAGGTCTTGCTATGTTGCCCAAGCTGGTCTCAAACTCCTGGGCTCAAGTGATCCCCTGACCTTGACCTCCCCAGGTGCTGGGATTACAGGTGTGAGCCACTGCCCCCAGCCTGCTTACTTACATTTAATTCTCATTTTGAAATGTTGCTAGAAGAGGAAGTCACAGGTCCTTTATTTAACTCTTATGCAGAGATAGGAATATTTTAACTGCGTTTCTCAGAAACTACACCTCTATGTTGAGATTTAATTTTCAGTCCTATCACTTTTCCTTCCTATTTACTGAGCAGCTTAGTGCCTTGTGATTTATACAGCTGGTGGTTAATCCTCTTAAATTGCATCTGTATTCCTAGAATTTAATAAAAAGTATGTATGAAAGGCTTTACTTTCAGGTGAATTTTCAAATATATTCCCCTTAGTTTATTATTGTTTTTTAAGTTACCTGAAATTTTTTTTACGTGTATAACTACTACATATCCAAGAAATTTACCAAGATTCTAATAAACACCACTTTATCTTATTTGTTTAACTGGTTGGCAAGATTCTGGGTAATTCATTTTCCTTCCTGTTTATATTTGTTCTTTCCAGAGTTTATTATTATTTTTTGAGACGGAGTCTCGCTCTGTCACCCTGGCTGGAGTGCAGTGGTGAGATCTCAGCTCACTGCAACCTCCACCTCCCGGGTTCAAGCGATTCTCCCACCTCAGATTTCTGCGTAGCTGGGATTACAGGCATGCACCACCACACCCGGCTAATTTTTGTATTTTTAGTGAAGACAGAGTTTCATCATGTTGGTAAGTCTGGTCTCAAACTCCTGCCCTCAAGTGATCCACGCGCCTTGGCCTCCCAAAGTGCTGGGATTACAGGCATGAGCCACTGTGCCTGGCCAGTTTATTAATTTTTTAATTTTTGGTTTTTGTTTTTTGGTATGTACACTTGCTTGCACCCTTTATTTTAGTACTTGAATGTTAATATTTTCGGGATAGCAGAACATTTGAAAATATTTAAGAACATACTTTTTAAAAATGGGAAGTAGTGTGGAAGGAATCTTGAATCCTGACTCTGAAAAACAGTCGCTTGTTTCTTTTCCAAATAATGTTTTGTGGATGCTTAGTAAACTTTCTAACTTCAGTATGTTAATAGAGTTAATCTGTACTATTTCTTCTTGTTTTGTTTCGTTTTTAGGAGCTGTTTGAACTTCCAGTAAGTGAAGAATGTTTACTTGTTACCTAAGTATATTTGTTTTGATTTTTTAAGAATAATAAGTGCTTGTGCATCTTTTGAAATTATATAGGCTACTTATGAGATAGGAATTGTTCGCCAGTTTCCATTTTCTTCTGCTTTGCAACGTATGAGTGTGGTTGCAAGGGTGCTAGGGGATAAGAAAATGGATGCCTACATGAAAGGAGCACCCGAGGTTATTGCCAGTCTTTGTAAACCTGAAACAGGTAAGGAAATATCTGTGCTTTGGGTAAAATTCTGGTATTTGTGTAAACTTGTATTAGCAACTCTAACAATGACATTTGCTCTTTCTTTTAAAAAGTTCCTGTCGATTTTCAGAACGTTTTGGAAGACTTCACTAAACAGGGCTTCCGTGTGATTGCTCTTGCACACAGAAAATTAGAGTCAAAACTGACGTGGCATAAAGTACAGAATATTAGCAGGTGAGGTTGAATGGCTTTCCTAGTTTCCCAGTCATCATCATTTATGTTTATATCATTCATGCACAGTAATTTGCATGTAATTGAGTATTTATTGAATGTATGAAAAGATATCTAATACAATATTGTTTTAGGTGATTGAAGTAAAAGTACATTTTCCCCACTGCCTGATTTCCTTTCATTCTGAGTGTTTTTTTTTTTTTTGAGAGACAGTCTTACCCTGTACCCAGGCTAGAGTGCAGTGGCTCAGTCTCAGGTCACTGCAACCTCTGCCTCCCAGGTTCAAGCGATTCTTGTGCCTCATCCTCCCAAGTAGCTGGGATTATAGGCGTGTGCCACCACACCTGACTAATTTCTATGTTTTTAATAGAGACGGGGTTTTTGCCATGTTGGCCAGGCTGGCCTCGAACTCCTGGCCTTAAGTGATCTTTCTGTATTGACTGTTGACCTGTGTTTCCTTATGTTATTGTAACATCATATGTTTTTTTCTTAAAGCTCTTTGAAACTATTTTCAATTTGTTAATTATTGTATGCCCACTGTGTGTCAGGCACATTCCAAGAACAGTAAATGTAATTTTATAGAAGTTTATTTTCTCCAGTTGATCTCACTTTTGCCCAGGGATTAGATCTAACTACTAATTCAGTCAGAATATAATGAGTCATAGTAACCAAGCTCCTTCTACTCCACTTCTTTCCTAATCCCCAGTGCTCTCCATTCCCCCCATCAAATGACAGTGTCATATTCAAGTTTTGTCACTTTGACTGTAACTGATACAGACCTACCTTTGAGGATAGCATTTTTGTTTAGGAATACTTCACGATGTACCTACCTTTTTGTAAGCAGAAAGGAGTGTCACTTGGCTGTCTTGCTAAATTGCCTATATGGGGGAGATGGTCTAAGCATGAGTTAAAAAAAAAAAAAAAGAAACACCTCTACCCAAATTATGTAATACATATGCATGTCGGGAACCACAAATGTATTCAATATTATATCCTAATTCCTACTAAGGACACGTTAGTCTCTTCTTAGTTTATAGCTTCACACTAGCAAGGGTGCTAGGGGATAAGAAAATGGATGCCTCTGCCATTTTCTCCCATAAACACTAATTATTGAATTGCCTACAGTTTTTTTTTTCTTTTGAGACGAAATCTCGCTCTGTTGCCCAGGCTGGAGTGCAGTGGCGCGATGTCAGTTCACCACAACCTCTGCCTCCCGGATTCAAGTGATTCTCTGTCCTCAGCCTCCTGAGTAGCTGGAACTACAGGTGCACACCACCATGCCTGGCTAATTTTTGTATTTTAGGTAGAGACAGGGTTTCACTGTGTTGGCCAGGCTGGTCTCGAACTCCTGACCTCGTGATCTGCCCGCCTTGGCCTCCCAAAGTGCTGAGATTACAGGTGTGAGCCACTGCGTCCAGCCACCTATAGTTCTTGAGCATGTCATCTTGAGACATCCTTCCATGCCATTGGATAGACTGTTCCTTGTGCTGAGGATACTCTGTCCCTCCTTGTTAACTTTCCTCTCTTTCTCTACTCCCTTTCTTCTTTACCCTTCCGCTGAGACCTCTGTGTTTCCATTTTACCTTGTAGGAGTGGGTTTTAGCATTTCCCTTATAGCTTAAGCCTTTATATCTTGAATATTGGACTGTTCACTAACTAGAGGGTAAGATTTCCATGACCTGTATCATTCATACAGTATGAGAGAGTTAGGAGATGAGCTGAAGCCAGAAACTAGTGCCTGAAGGAAAATGGCTTAGTGCTTTTGAAACAGTGTCTTCACATTGATACAGCTTTGCACTTTGAAATACAATTTCAGGTTTCAAGGCTTTTTCCTGCTGTTACCACCAGCAGTTTCATTTATATTAATTTTCTCAACTATTCTCTAATATCTTTACCACCTGTTGTTAGAAATTAGGTGTTTCAAAGATTTTAGATTTCATAGACACATACTTCAAGCAACTCTTATTGGAATTTTGTTAGAAAAATCGTTTGGTTATTCCAAGTCTGAAATTCTAGTCTTTGACCTCAGACCCTCCTCCTTCCCCACTGAGAAAAAAATTTCTATGATATAGTTTAGGTCGGTTGAGGTGTTTTTTGTTTGTTTTCCTTTTTTGTTTGTTTCTTTTGAGATAGGCTCTCTCTCTGTTACTCAGGCTAGAGTGCAGTGGAACAAACCCGTCTCACTGCAGACTTGACCACCTGGGCCTTAAATGACCCTCGCTCCTCAAGCCCTTCCTCATAGTGGGACTGCAGGCACAGGCCACCATGCCCAGCTAATTGTTTTTTCATTTTTTGTAGAGATGGGGTCTCACTATGCTGCCCAGGCTGTCCTCAAACTCCTGGGTTCAAGCAGTCCTCCTATTTCAGCCTCCCAAAGTACTGGGATTACAGGCATGAGCTACCATGCCTGACCTGAGATTTCTTAAGAGCGTGACTATTACTGAACAGACTTCGTCTCTTTTACAGTGCTAAAGCACATGCTATTTTTGTGTGCATCTCTTTGGTTGCATGTCTGTTTCCCACCCAAGTTTCTTGCAAGTAGAGATCATCCCTTTTTGTCTTGAACCTCCCAGTGACTAGCATAGTGCCTGGTGCATTCTTGATACTCAGTTATTTAAAGAATAGCATCTTGATAACTATATTAGTAATATTTTCAAAGACCCATCTCTGAGTCCCAAGGAGATCTCATTGTTGGATTGCTAATGGTTCTTGTGTCACATTTTCAGGATCAGTAATTGTTTTATAAAATTGATCTCAGACTTGATAATGAATCCACGAAAACTATTGAATGTGCTTGTGGCACAGTTTTTTCTTTTTCACTTAACATTTAAATTAGGATATGTTGTAGAGGGCAGTAAAGAATATATTTATGCTTACACATTTTTGGATAATATACAAGATGAATATTCCTTAGTACTAGAATTGTTTAGTGTACAGTGACGTACATTTCCAAATGATTATTATATTGAGATATTGAACTCCTGAACACGTGGTTTATTCAGGATATAAAATGTTTTAATTTATATATATTTTAAACTGTGTTATAACTTACAGACATTTTTAATTGCTTAGATATTTTAAGTGTGTGTACATAAGTTGCTTACTCACTTGACTAAACCATTATGTGTTAAAACTTCTTTTTCTGCAGAGATGCAATTGAGAACAACATGGATTTTATGGGATTAATTATAATGCAGAACAAATTAAAGCAAGAAACCCCTGCAGTACTTGAAGATTTGCATAAAGCCAACATTCGCACCGTCATGGTCACAGGTTAGACTTTATCGAAGAACACAGAACAAAATGGAGTGTGACAGAGTTGAAGTTATATAATATTGAGGGATAATCAGTTATAAAATAATAATATATATTCTATAGTGGTTTCAACCTAGGTTCTCTTTTAGCTCTGAATATTTTCCCAAGTGCAAGATAACTTTGTCATATTCTTTTTGAGGTCTACCAAATCCTATTTCTAGAAAATATAGTAGAATAGTACAAGTACATTGTAAAAATTTAAACTTGAATCCTTTTTGTTTTCTCTCTTTATTCATGTATTTCTTATACCACTTATTATACCTTATGTTATTTGTAGATTTGTTTTCTCTACTAGAATATAAGATTCTTGAGGGTTAGGATTACGTTTTACTCGTGTTGGGGTCCTTTGCAATTTTTAGAACTGTCGAGTACATAGAAAATGATTAATAGATATTTGATAGCGTGAAATTTTTATATGTAAGATATTGTTTATTACCCTAGCTTGAATTCTAGTGAAGTAGCCTACTTTTTGTTTTTTGTTTTTTTTTCTAGTACATCTAAGGGATTCTCCTGATGTTACTATACGGTTAATAATATTAGATAACTCTTACTCCTTAGCTGTGTAAAATTGTGGTAGCTGGTTTTTGTTTTTTTCCTTAGCAGATAATCAGATTTAAGATACTTAATGGCACTTACGTGTTCAGTAAGACTAATATGGAGAAAGTCTGTATACATTTTTGTGTTTTAGACTCTTGAGATCTATCTAATAACATAATTTTACCGTATAACTCAAGATAACTAAGTCTGTTAACATCCCAGCAATTCTTAGTTCTTGAGTCTTCTCTGTCAAGGCACTTTTCACCCATTCCTTGTCCTCCTCTTTTATTTATTCATTTATTTTTAAATTTTTTTCCCCTTGCCAGAATATGACTTTGTACACCAAAAGTCATAGGAAGATATTCTTGGAAATAATGTGTGGAAATTGAGGAAAGAAATATCTCGCTCTTCTGTTTTGGTAGCAGTGGGATCCACAAACCTTTGCCTGCTTCTCCTTTAAGATCCTGTTCTTGCTACTCTTCTGTTCTTTCTTCTCATGACTGAGAAGTTGTCTCTCTTGTTTCTCATTTACATCTGTTCTTATTACCTTTGTTAACTTTTTGTTTTGTATAATCTTGGTTTTATAATTCATCCTTTCCTATGGTATAGTGCTGGTGTTCTTGCACAGACCACTAGTCACTACAAAGTTATTTCGGTAAATACTTATTGAGCCACCTGATCTGTGTGTAGCACTGTGCCAGGTATTATGTAGATACAAATAGTGCATGACTGGAAAAGACTGAGAATTGTATTTGGCTTTAAAAATTGTGGATGAGATGTTGTCTTTAGCATATACATGCTTGTATTATTTGAGGTTTCTTTTGATAAGTATGCTCCAATTTTGTGATTTTTAAACTCTAAGGGGAAGAACCATACATTATCGTTATTCCGCCAGCCCAGTCGTGGAGACTGTAGTAGATTCTCAGCAAGTACTTATTTGATACGTTCACGTTTCCATTTTAATTTTAATGCATTTAAAATACTTTGAAAATTAGGTGACAATATGTTGACTGCTGTCTCTGTGGCCAGAGACTGTGGAATGATTCTACCTCAGGATAAAGTGATTATTGCTGAAGCATTACCTCCAAAGGATGGGAAAGTTGCCAAAATAAATTGGCATTATGCAGACTCCCTCACACAGTGCAGTCATCCATCAGCAATTGCCTCAGAGGTAAGGTCAAAATTGATTGTCCCTTTTAAAGTTTGTTGGTTTAAATTTAGTCTGGAAAAAAAAAAAAGTGGTGCATTAAAACACAGTAAAGCAAAAACTAAATGAAAACAGAAGTCTGGGCTATTTTTTCAGAGATTATATTTCATTAGGACTGGGGCAGACCCAGGAATCTCAATGTTCAAATTTTGATATTTAGCTGAGGTGAGAAGCATAGTTTTAAAGTATAAGAATTCCAGAGGTTTATCATATTCTTCAAATAACTAGGGGTAAATGATGCAGGTGGTCCATCATACTCAGTTCATGCATCGTTTCAAATTGAAACTGGTATTTAATTGAGTTTCTTTTTACTTTGAATAAATGTCAGGCTTTCAGTATGTTGTGGAACATATCAAATGAAAGAATTCAGTTTTAGAACAAATATGTTTGAAATAGAACTGTTTTTACTTGGTTTGGTTGCCTAAATATTGTTCCCAATGTCTCATACACAGGCTATTCCAGTTAAATTGGTCCATGATAGCTTAGAGGATCTTCAAATGACTCGTTACCATTTTGCAATGAATGGAAAATCATTTTCAGTGATACTGGAGCATTTTCAAGACCTTGTTCCTAAGGTAAGTAATTTGGGTGTATGTATGTGTTCACATGACTACATCGTGAGCAATATTTTTAAGAAATGTATTTGATTTTTTTCCAGTTGATGTTACATGGCACCGTGTTTGCTCGTATGGCACCTGATCAGAAGACACAGTTGATAGAAGCATTGCAAAATGTTGAGTAAGTATTGGTGTCTCTTTTGTTTTTGGTTTTTGATGAATTATAGTTTCATTTCAGCATCAGAAAAATAATTTTTATATATGTTTCTTATACTAATATTTCATATTTATATAATTGTGATCTGTAAGGTAGACGAGAACTTTAAGTGCCTCTTTAAAAAAGTCTCATATGCTTTTTATTTAGCTAAAGTACAATAGCCACAGTTTTTTTCTCCAGGTGCTACCTATGACTTCATTCTTTCAGGTGCTGTATCTTGATAGAAGTGGCTAATCATTTTAGTAAACAGTTATGTTTCAGGTTATTAAGGGATAAATTTTTACTGATAACTTTAAAAGTAGCCATACTAAAGACTGTAGGCACAAGCGCTTTGCTCTGAAGATGAGGAAATTGAGACACCAAAATGATTTGCCAATAATGTGACAAATAGGACAATAACCTAGCTCATTTCACTTGCGGTCTGGTGCTATTTGCCAAGCAGCACGCCTGTGTTCATTATAATAAAAAGATTCAGTAGTTCCACTGGGGGAATCTTGGCGTGTTAGCTCTTTATAATACTGTAATAGAAAAATCTTAATAAGCTAAATGTTTTGTAGTTTAAGAAATTAATTAAAATCTTAACATTGTTTTGTCTCTTAGTTATTTTGTTGGGATGTGTGGTGATGGTGCAAATGATTGTGGCGTAAGTATAGTTTTTGTGATTTACTTTTGTAGTTCTTACTCTAGCCTAAATCATATTCACAAAACTTAACCAGTTGTCTTAAAATTATTAGGCTTTGAAGAGGGCACACGGAGGCATTTCCTTATCAGAGCTCGAAGCTTCAGTGGCATCTCCCTTTACCTCTAAAACTCCTAGTATTTCCTGTGTGCCAAACCTTATCAGGTAGTACAAATTAAAATTTTTCTCCTCCCTTTTTCTCTTGCTCTAACAATACAGAAGAGAAAATTACAAAAAGTAATGTGAATTTGTTTAATATTAGCAGATTAGCACATTTGAGCTATAACTTATTAGTAACAGATTGATTGCTACTTCTCATTTTGTTTAGTTCTTTTGGTGGATATAAGCACTTTGTTGTAGCCATTGAATGTTGATGTTCATGTGTCAAGATGAATTGTGGTTTGGAAAAGGAGTTTAAAATGCTTTTATTCATATGCCAGTATTTGATTTCTTTTCACAGAGAAGGCCGTGCTGCTTTAATAACTTCCTTCTGTGTGTTTAAATTTATGGCATTGTACAGCATTATCCAGTACTTCAGTGTTACTCTCCTGTATTCTGTGAGTATTAACATTGTGTGCAGAGATAACACTTAATGTGCACAGTAAATTAAGATGTTGAGTATGTATGTTTGATTTTGAGTGCATCCATTAGCAATTGTTAATGTGAGTAGTACCTATAAATTTACCTTCAGTTTACTGTAGTTTGAGTAGCAGATTGAAAAAGTTAAAATGAGAAAAGATGTTTCAACAGTGGTTTGTTGAATTTGGGGAATGGTTTGCATTTGGAGAAAAAGTATGAATAGCAATGGCCACAGGTACCCTGTCAGATTTTATAATCAAAGTGTTCTGACATCCTAAAGACTCATGGTGACACTATCCCATTTTATCATTTGTAGAAAGTATCAGAAGGGATGGTATTAGATGAGGATACTAATTTACAACGTTGAATATTTTGAGTAAATGTTAGTGTTTTCTTTTCGCCAAAAAACCATGTTGGCCAGGATGGTCTCGTCTCTTGACCTCGTGATGCGCCTGCCTCGGCCTCCCAAAGTGCTGGGATTGCAGGTGTGAGTCACCGTGCCTGGCCTACTGAACGAATTTTAAGGAGATGCCTTTTATACTAATATACTAAATCAAATATTTGTAAATATATATTATAGTTAATTTCAGAGACACATATATTTCAATTTTTAAGCAGGTCCAAGTGTCATTTTTAAGTTGTCATTTTTGGGAAAATCCAAACTATTAATAAAACCTGGGGACACTATAAAAATAATTCCAAAAACCTAATAATGTTTTTAAAATTACTTCTATAGATCTTAAGTAACCTAGGAGACTTCCAGTTTCTCTTCATTGATCTGGCAATCATTTTGGTAGTGGTATTTACAAGTGAGTATTTTGCTTTGCTATTGATTTTTAAAGTGTATGAAATTCTGATGTGTGACTTACTAAATTTTTGTAAATTTACATCAACAGTTGTAACATAGCTCACACCTCTCCAGATTCCTTGTAAATATATTATTTTATTACCAGTTGTTTATATCTTGCCCCAATTTTTTTTATTGTTCTGTCTCTATTGTTTTTTTCCCTGAAATATTTGAAAATAAGTTTTGAGTCAGTATGCTCTTTTGCCTCTGACAATTTTAGTGTATATTTTCTAAAAGCAAAACCATTGTTTTATGTAACTAAATACAGTTGTAAAGATCAGGAAATTTAACATTGATGTAATATTATCTGGTCCAAAACCCATATTCAGGTTTTGTCATTTGTCTCAACAATGTCCTTTATGCCTATTTTCCCATAGTCTCCTAGATTAGAACAAAAAATATCTTCAGACATTGCCAGATACTCCCTTGGGGTGCAAAAATCCTCTGGTTGAGAACCACTTCTCTTTAGTAGGTGATAAAACTAGTGAAAGTTTGATAGGGAGCAGGATTTTCACAGTCTCAAAGTATCTTTTCACAAGGTGCTGGTTACAAAGGGAAAAAGTAGAAATTTCTTTTTTTTTTTTTGAGACGGAGTCTCGCTCTGTTGCCCAGGCTGGAGTGCAGTGGCGCAATCTCGGCTCACTGCAAGCTGCGCCTCCCAGGTTTACGCCATTCTCCTGCCTCAGCCTCCCGAGTAGCTGGGACTACAGGCGCCCGCCATCTCGCCTGGCTAGTTTTTTGTATTTTTTTTAGTAGAGACGGGGTTTCACTGTGTAGGCCAGGGTGGTCTCGATCTCCTGACCTCGTGATCCACCCATCTCGGCCTCCCAACGTGCTGGGATTACAGGCTTGAGCCACCGCGCCTGGCTGTTTTTTTTTTTTTTTTTTTTTGTTTTTTTTTTTTTTTGAGACAGAGTCTGGCTCTGTCACCCAGGCTGGAGTGCAGTGGCACGATCTCTGCTCACTGCAACCTCTGCCTCCCGAGTCCAAGCAATTCTTCTGCCTCAGCCTCCTGAGTAGCTGGGATTACAGGTGCACACCACCATGCCCGGCTAATTTTTATATTTTTAGTAGAATCGGGGTTTCACCATGTTGGCCAGGCCGGTCTCTAACTCCTGACCTCAAGTGATCTGCCCGCCTCGGCCTCCCAAATTGCTGGGATTACAGGCGTGAGCCACTGTGCCCAGCTGAAAAATAGAAACTTTATAGTGGAAAACTTGTGTTGTATACCACCTTAATAAGTAATGAAAGCCTTTTTAAAAACTGTTTCTGCTGTGTTTATATTGCTTCAAACATTGTTAATATCGTAAGAGGAAGAAGTATGTATTATTTTAACTGTAGTTTTGCAATTAAAGATTCAGAAAATAATGGTCTCTTAAATATATGAGATCAACTTTATAGTTATTGTGTTTATATTTAGTTTTACTATTTTTTTAATTTAAAATGATTTATTTATTTATTTATTTATTTTTTGTAGAAATGGGGTTTCACTATGTTGCCCATGCTAGTCTCAAACTCTTGGGCTCAAGTGATCCTCCCACTATGGCCTCCCAAATTGCTGGGATTACAAGCATGAGCCACCATGCCTGGCCTAGTTTTACTTTTATTTGTTAATATTACTGCTGAATTTCAATAGAAATGTAAAAATTCTTCCTGAGGCATTTTTCAAAAAGCCTACACTGTTTACTTTTACACATTATGTAAATGTGTACAATATGTGACTTGGTTTTTGGAGATTTTTTATATTAAAGAATTGCTAGGCAAAAACAAATTTTTAAAGTTCATAAATGAATCTAGTTATGCCTTATGTAGTGACAGGTGAATGTAGATACAAACCTTTCCTCTTTTTCTTTTCGATATAGTGAGTTTAAATCCTGCCTGGAAGGAACTTGTAGCACAAAGACCACCTTCGGGTCTTATATCTGGGGCCCTTCTCTTCTCCGTTTTGTCTCAGATTATCATCTGCATTGGATTTCAATCTTTGGGGTTTTTCTGGGTCAAGCAGCAACCTTGGTATGAAGTGTGGCATCCAAAATCAGAGTAAGTTGGTCAATCTGTGTAAAAATCTATATAAAATATGTGCAACATGTGTGATACAAAAATGAGTTTAGAAGTTTATATAAAAGTTTGTGCCAGGTGCAATGGCTCACACCTGTAGTCCCAGTACTTTGGGGAGGCCGAGGCAGGTAGATCACTTGAGACCAGGAGTTCGATTAGTTGAGACCAGGAGTTCGAGACCAGCCTGGTTAACATGACGAAACCCCGTCTCTACTAAAAATACAAAAATTAGCCAGGCATGGTGGTGCCTGTCTGTAATCCCAGCAACTTGGGAGACTTGAAGCAGGAGAATCACTTGAACCTGAGAGGCAGAGGTTGCAGCGAGCCAAGAGATTGTTTTTTGAGACAAAGTTTGCATGCCGACTGCTTTAAACACTTGCATAATTTGGCCTGTATTTGCCTGTATATCACGGTCACTCCTGTCTTTGGGGAGATGTTCAGGCAAAAACCTAATAATCACTACCAAGATGGGGATCTTAGATCAGTTTCTTAATATTGAGCCTTACTTATCTGTAAAATAAGAAAGTTGGAATTAATCTCTGGGGCCTGTTCTAAACCCAGAGTGTTTTGTAGTTCTAATCTCTCTTCCCCCAGTTTAGGAAATGGCATTTTGAAACTTATGGGGAAAAATAAATTAGGTGCATTTGCTATTTGTAGAGTGTAGAGTGCTCTATAGATCACAAATTATAACATCATTTTAGTGAAACGTGTTAATTTTGTAGAATTAAATTTTCAGATGTAAACATTTATTTCTAGTTTGCTTAATTGAAGGGTATTATCTTTAAACATTTTAGAAGATTTTAAGAGATTTAACATTACATTTTTTATGTGTGCATAAAAACACTGCACATGAGAAAAAGAAAAGAGGTGGAATTTTCTTGAGAATCTTTTCATAGTTCACTTGCAGCATCATCTGTTAATGTTAATCACATTTTGTGAGTACTTACTTGTGTTTATAGTTAGTGCTTCGGTAATGATTGTTTGGGACTTCTCATAATTAGTTGTTTGCGTGCCTCATGGTCCTGCCTACCTGAAAGTAGAAATGAGGGAGAGTCATAGCTGGAGAATACTGAGGGCCATCAAGCACTGGGGGTTTGCTAGGCATTTGCACAAGTCATCCTACTAGTCCCCACGTCAACTTGTGATGTAGGTACCAACACTGAGCAGCGAGGAGGTGGGCTCGGAGAGAGTAAATACTGTTTCCTCAGTTTGCACTGAAAAGTGATAGAGCTTGGGTCAAGCCCATTGTCTGTCTGCTTTTACTCTGCTAAAATTCCTGCCAAAATTAAAAAACTGAGGGGGGCTTATTAAATATTTCTTACTTGATTCTAATTTTTTAAGTGATCAAGATGTCTGACTGAAGAGAAAACCCTTCATACTCTTTGTACTTTTGTACCTGTTTTATATATCTTATTTTGATACTGTTGGACCTTTTGCTATAAATATCATCATATTTCTGTTTGTTATGATAGTGATTCAGGGCTATTAAGGTAAGATTGATTTCTTTTGGGAAATGAGTATTATGTTTACTAATGCAAGCATTTTTTGCATGTGTTCTAGTGCTTGTAATACAACAGGAAGCCTGCTTTGGAATTCTTCACACTTAGACAATGAAACCGAACTTGATGAACATAATATACAAAATTATGAAAATACCACAGTGTTTTTTATTTCCAGTTTTCAGTACCTCATAGTGGCAATTGCCTTTTCAAAAGGAAAACCCTTCAGGCAACCTTGCTACAAAAATTGTAAGTTTGGCATTTATTGTGATTTCCACCCTGCCTTGCCCCTTTAAAACTAATAGAAGAGAATAATTATAACGGTCTTTTCCACAGTAAACCAGATCTTCACAGATAGAATGAACTTAGTGATTTAGATGTTTACTGTTTTGTTTTACTTTCATTGGTAATTGCCACCCTAAATTTAAAGTTAAAGTCACCAGTGTTAAACACTGTTGTTTTTCACATCCTACTGCCTCTGGTTGCAGCTTTTATTTCTGCAACCCATTGCGGAGGGAGTTAGGGTTGGAAGCAGAGACAAGAGGTTCCTCAGTTGGAACAGTAGGTATTACACTTTCCTCCGGGGCGGGCTGCACAGCATCGGCCGTCGTCTTCATTTCCGACACCGGTATGGCCTGTGTTCACCTCTGGGATTCTTCGTTTCTAGTACTTTGCTACTGAAGAAAGGGTCATTCAGCACAGGCTGAATGGGGGCCTGTGCCCTTGTGGACTTGTCTATGGCAGTAAAATATACCATTTTGATTGATCAAAATTAGAGTTTATGGAAAAAATCAGTTACTACATATAAATTGCCAATTTAAAAAAAATGGAGAATACACTAATATATGGAACAACTTTTAGACTTCTGCAGTATCTTGGAGCGAATAGCAATTATTCTTTTGCTGTAGCTATGACGAGCTGTGACGAGTGTAGCTAACACTGTGAGGCAGTGTTCTAGTTGGCAAGATGCCAGGTCACAGGTGACGGTGTGTGGCGCGTCGTAGGAGCCACAGCTGTTAGTGCCTCTGTCTCATACTAGCATTTGTAAGGTGTTTTCTCATACGGTATCGTATTTGTCACTTCTACCCTGTTGGTTTGTAGGGCAAGTTTTATTACTTTATATTTTGGACAGGTAAGATTAAAATCTGATCTTACTGGTAATTTTTCCTTTATTTGCCCCCTTTTTGGAACTGATGTTTCTTATTTTAAAAATTACTATATTATTACTTATTCATTAGTTATATATTGCTATATAACTATACTAATGACTGTTACTAAGAACTGTAAAAAATAACTATTTAAAAAATAACTGTTATTATTTATTAGTTATATATTGCTGTATAACCATACTAATAACTATGTTACTAAGAACCGTATTAGAACCATGCTTTGGGATGAAAAACCTTCCATAGAAGGTTTGCCATGGTATTTCTAAAAGGATTTTTTACTACAGATAACTTATTATAAGGTGAACTTAATCATTAACATTGGTATACATTTTATTTTTAGTTCAACATTTTTAAATTTCAAGGAAATATTGAACACATTTAAGAGTAGCTACAAACATCTGTGAAAAAACATTGCTTTTTGTTTTTTTATTTGAAGAAAACTGGTATTCAGACTGGTTTGCAAGCAAAACAGCTCTATAAAGAAAGTTAATTTTAGAGATCTACCCTATCCACACTGTTACAATTAAAAAAGAGAAAGGGAAATTATTAGTTACCTGTTTCTAAGAATGCATCTTCTATATGTTTGGAAAACTTTTTAAAAAAGGGTTAAGAAATTTTATATTCTCGTTTAATTTCCAATTTACTAGAATAAATAATAAACACTAGTGTTGGGCACTGGATGATTTAAAAATGTATTATTATATTTAGCAGAAATATAAGCATACAACTCGATTGCCTTTCCTGTTGTCACCCTGTGTACTTCTCTCAGTGGGTAAACAGAAGCACTTTCTGTTATAAAACATGCCTTCTCAAAAGCACGAAAGGAGCAGCACAGTTGATGCAGGCCTTCTGCCAGTTTTCACCTCTTGTCTGTCACGGGAGTCCATGCAGCGTCCTTTGCTAGGACCTGCCAGTTGTTGCTCTCTATAAATGGTGTATAATGTGTTAAATGTATTTTGAAATTACATTTTTAAGAATTAATCTCATCCTTAGGCGTTTAAGGAACTCTCTTTTGAGTTTTCTCCTTGCTTGTACTGGTTCACTTTCAATCTAAATTAAACTTACTTCAGGCTGTGTGGTTCTCTGTTTTCAACTTGAGCTTCACTGTTGACGTTTTCTCATTCAGCTGCTTTCATTTCAAGGGTCGTGATATGCACTTAATTCTTAACACTCTCCTTTAGTCATGATTTCTTGGATTTGGCTTCAATTTTTAATGCAGTTTCTTGTTGGATCAGCCCTACAGTTTATTGCTTGTGCTACCTAATCCCTTTGTCTGTCTATGAAGGCATTACTACTGAATTGCCAGTATCTTTCCTACTCAGGACTTGTGTATCTTTTTCCTATTCATCTAGCATGCCTAAATTGGTTGAAGCAGTTCAGATACCTAGAGGCCCTACAGAATAAGGTGACCTTTAAAAGACATAACTGGATAAGGGAGAGGGATAGGAATAAAAAGGCTTAAGATTTGTGGCTGTAGGTTAGTTAGTCCTAGTTATTGTTTGGGGAAGGAACAAAGAGATATATATTAGGGATGAATATTGTGTGTGTGTCTACCTTATTTCAGAGTCACTAAGGAGAATATGAAGGAAATCCTTTCTGGTACCTTATTTTGATACCGTAGTCCATTGGTGGGATCTGGTATCATGAACAGCACTTCATATGTTGCCACAGCTGAAAAATACTTCATAATAACTTCAATTTAATGTTGCTATATACTTTGAATACTTAAAAATCTACTATTTCCTACAGAATCTTTATATCCCCATTTTATAGATAAAATAATTTGACTGTAAATGACTTGTTCAGATTCACATAGCTTTGTGGAAGAATCAATCTAAAACAATCTAAACCTTAAGGAACACCCTTGTCCCTGGCCTGCAATCACCAGTGACACACAATTTGTTTTGATAACTGTCTTCTGGTGAAGAATGTTTATTTTACACTTTAGTATAATTACTAAGCCATTGCTTATAATGCTAGGAGAATCTAGGAGCTGAGAGCATAGTCTACGAGAAATTCACACCTCTCTAAAGTGAATACCTAATTCTTCTATTCTTGGTTGAAATCCTTATTGATTTTACAATTTGGTATGATTATATGTCTACCAGCCATCCTTCTCCCCTGTCACTTAGTGTCTTTTTCGAACAGTGCCTTTTTTTTCTCCAGGCTAAACAAAGATAGATTCAGTTTCCTATTTTCTCTTTCACATGGAAATCTTGGCAGATTTTTAGAGGTGGGATCCAAGAGGTGGCTGTGGGAGAGACATGAACGTTTGAGAAACAAACATTGTTTAGGTAGATGTAAAGACACTTCTGTGCTTGAGTAAGTTATTTTTTTTTTTGTTTTTTTGCCAGCAACACACATGTCAAGAACCAGGCGCAAATCTGTTTTTGCTGTGGTTTGAAAACTGCAGTCGGATTTGAAAAACATGCAATATGAGTGTTACTTCATTGAAATTCTTTTTTAGTCTCTTTGTTTCTATCTGCCATTTATATTCTGACCATTGCTTTTTGTACTTTTTCTGATTTTGTCTTTTTTCTTTTCTGTTTTTATATACTTCCAACCACCACTTTCTAAACACTTTTTCCTTATCTGACCGTAACTACTTAAGTGACCATAGAACTTACATGATACTTTAGTTGCTGCATTTGTGAAACAGGATGTCACATTTCCTATTTACAGTGTAGTAGAATTGCTTTTTACCCAATATAAGTCCCACCTTTTTTTTTCTTTCTTTTTTTTTTTTTTGAGACGGAGCCTCGCCCCATCGCCCAGGCTAGAGTGCAGGGGCAGGATCTCGGCTCACTGCAAGCTCCGCCTCCCGTGTTCACGCCATTCTCCTGCCTCAGCCTCCCGAGTAGCTGGGACTACAGGCGCCCACCACCTCGCCTGGCTAGTTTTTTATATTTTTGGTAGAGACAGGGTTTCACCGTGTTAGCCAGGATGGTCTCGATCTCCTGACCTCGTGATCCGCCCGCCTCGGCCTCCCAGAGTGCTGGGATTACAGGCGTGAGCCGCCGCGCCCGGCCCCATGTTTTTCTTAATCCTTTTGGTCAGTGGCGCGTAGTAAAAAAAGTGTCTCCACTTTTGGTATAAGTGTTCGTGTTAAGTTTCAGCTTAAGCTACTAAAACTATGTATATATACCCCTACACACTGGTATATATAAACATAAAAATGATTAATATATAGTATAGTTTCTGTAGAATGATAAATATTTACCTGTAGTTTTGAATTGATATTAACGAAGTTTATATTTACAAATAACTTCCACGTTTAAACGTAGCACTGAGACCCTTCATTTCCAGTCAGTAGAAGGAGAGTGACTTCTTTACCCAGTCTGGAGGCTTCGTGGTAAAGTTTTTGTATGTGGTCTTAGGAAAGTTTGAGTTTGAAGTGGAGTTCAAATAGGAACTTGTAAATAAATGTCCAGATCAAAGGAAAACGGGAAAAAGTTTGGGCTATCAATATAATTAGGACATTTTGGAGCCGCTTCTATGGCTTATTATTATACAAGTATATGCTTATATACATGCATGTGTATGTGTGTATGTACACACTTAAGAAAATGGCCATGAGCAAGCAGTTTGGTTTTTGAGTTAGAAAAGTGAGATAAAGTACTACTGGGTGGATTTGCTGTTCCCAGCTCCCATAGCAAGCCATAAGGTCAGCCCACTTTAAAAAATAGTAGATCAACTCGGTCTCTTGGCTTTTGGCTTTTTCTGTGAAACATTTTCACAGTGTAAATCAGTGAAAAAATGGGATTCACTTACTAGAAATATATTCACATTTAGGTTAGAATGCCTCTGTTTAGAATTAGGACATACCTAATACTGAAAATAAGTGTTATTCAGCATTTTTACAATCGGTAGTAATTGTCATTGAATACGTGTTTTAAATGATAATCTCATTTTGCCACACATAGTTTAGTCTCTTATTTGTACATTATATTGACTTTACTATCTTACAAAGTAGCTATCCATTTGGGCAACATGCAAATGTCCATGACGGTCTGAGTCTTGTTTTTTTAAGTGCTGATTATTTTCTGAAGTACTTTTACGGTTAAAGCTAATGGAGTTTCAAACACATCGTGTATATGAATCTTTTGGGTGCCCTGAACAATGTCTCGTACTCTAGGAAATAACAGAGCACATACTTTATTTCATCAACTGAAGTGAAAGTATTGAAAACCAGTTAGAAATGATAGTATGCCAGTTGTTATTGGATGCCTTTTTATATGAAGGAATTTCCTAATTTACTTGTTTTACTTGTACTTTCTTTTCCAGATTTTTTTGTTTTTTCTGTGATTTTTTTATATGTTTTTATATTATTCATCATGTTGTATCCAGTTGCCTCTGTTGACCAGGTTCTTCAGGTAAGACTTAAGCACATCATTTGTTTGGGGAAAAAGACTAACCTGTATACATTTCTTTTTTTCCAGGATCTCTTCTTTTTATATATTCTATTCTAAGATGCTGTTGTATTAACTCAGAGATACTCTACAAAGAATAAAGCAGCTTTTATTAGCTATGCCTGTTTAATCTCTGCTTCTGGTTCCATTTTCATTTGTCTGCAAACAAATTAAATAGCCCTTGGTCTTCACAAACAAAAAAGCGTTGATCCTGGTACCTGTTCCTCCTCTCTTCTCTACCAGTCTGCTTTTTGAGTAGTCTGCACATGCTCCCTTTTGTTTTTTGGCCATTTAGTTCTTCATTCTTTTCATTAAAAACTTTCTGAGTAATGAAATACTTGTTTTTCATACGAAAGAATATGCGCACATATTTAAGTTGTTAACTGTAATTAAAAAATGATAAAGAAATAACACCCTGAGTGTATCATCCAGCCTAAAAAAATGAACATTACCTGAGCACAAGTCAGTGACAAAAGAAAACAAAAAAAGGTATCATTGCCAATCAATAAGGCACTCTCATGTACCTGTTTCGATGATTTTTCCTGTCATTCCCTGTTTTCATTATATACTTACCATGTATGTTTGCAGTCATAAAAGATAGTTTTGTGTGCTCTTGAAGTTTATGAAAATGTTAACTTGTTCCCTTTTTTCTGTGACTTGCATTCTCCCATCAACATTGTTTGTTGATACATGTATTTTATTTTCACTGCGTTATAGTATACAATTGTAGGAATATATTAAATTCATTGCTTCATCCTCTGTTGGTAAATATTTACTGAATATATTGCTGCTATGAACATATTTTTACATGTCTTTCAGTGTATGGGGTAAGTAATAGTGTACCAGAGTGGAGTAGGAGTGGTGTATCCCAGGTACAAGCAGTGAGACAGCGGTGCGATGCTGTAGAGAATTTGCAAAAAGTAATTAAGCCCAGTAGAAGTCCATCTGCTTTTTAAATATCGCTGTGTGCTGGTAATTCCAAACACTTCCAGTGGTAGTATAGTCCTTCCACTAGTACCCCTGGCAAACCACTAGGGACAGAAGTTTCCTCTGGTGAATCTGGTATCATGATGAGCATGTACTGCTCTTCAGCTACCATGTGCCAAGTTGTTTTCCAAAGTGATTGTATCAGTCGTCCATCAGGGTTTGACATCCTGTTGTTTCACATCATTGCCAACACTTCATCTTGTCTAGTGGGTGTAAAATGTTACATCATGATGGTTTTACTTTGCCAATTAACTTTACTAATGGAGTTGAGCATTTTTTCATATGTTTAATGGCCGTTTTAATTTTCTCTGTGAACTGCCTATTCATGCCTTTGGCCAATATTTTCTACTAGGATGTTGCCTTTTTTTAAAACTTAGTTTTCAGAGTTCTTAATGTATTTTATTTGACTGTATAGTGATAAATATCTCCTCCCAGTTTGTGGCCTGTCTTTTTACTTTGTTTACAATACCTGTTTTTAAAAAACAAATTTATAATCTGACAAGGCAAATTTATTAATTTCTTTATTTGTTCCTTGTGTCTCAGTTTGGCAGACTTTTCCATCTCAGAGTTATAAAGATACTCTCACATTTGGTCTTTAATCCATCTGGAATTAATTTTATGTATAGCTTTTGAATAGGGATCATATTTCTTTTTCTTTTTTCTCTTATGCATACCCATTTGTTTCAGCAATTGCTTATTGAAGTTTGTCTTTTCCCGCTGATATTCAGTGATACCATTGTCCTATATCAGTTTCCTTCCTTCCTTCCTTTCGTCCGTCCATCCGTCCGTCCGTCCGTCCATCCTTCCCTCCCTCCCTCC
>NW_012118932.1:3639921-3659641 GCF_000951035.1 Colobus angolensis palliatus
CCTTCCTTCCCTCACCCAGGCTAGAGTGCAGTGGTATGATCTCAGCTCACTGTGGCCTCAACCTCCTGGGCTCAAGTAGTCCTCCCACCGCAGCCTCCTGAGTAGCTGGGGCCACAGGTGTGTGCCACCACACCCAGCAAATTTTAACATTTTTTGTAATAAAAATTATAAATGGGGTTTCACGGTATTGCCCAGTCTGGCCCCCAACTCCTGGGCTCAAGTGATCCTCCTGCCTTGGCCTCTGAAAGTGTTAAGATTATAGGCATGAGCCATGGCGTCTGTCCACAGTTTTGCATATATATAACTAATAGTGTTTTAGGGACTCCATATTTTGTTCTTTAGTTCTCTTTATTTGTGCCAGTACCATATTGTCCATGTTGACCATGACTTTATAAGAAATCTTGATACATGGTTGGGTAGGACTCCTACCCTCACATACATTGTTGTTCATCATGACCTTTTTGGCTGTGCTTGAGCTTTTCTTCTTCTTCTTCTTCCTTTTTTATTTTTATTTTGTGTGTGTGTGTGTGACAGAATCTGGCTCTGGTGCCCAGGCTGGAGTGCAGCCCACTGCAACCTTCGTTTCTCGGATTCAAGTGATTCTCCTGCCTCAGCCTCCCGAGTAACTGGCACCTACCACCATGCCTGGCTCTAATTTTTTCTATTTTTAGTAGAGACAGGGTTTTACCATGTTGGCCAGGCTTGTCTCGAACTCCTGTCCCCAGGTGATCTCCCTGCCTTGGTGAGCCACTGTGCCCAGCCAAGCTTTTCTTCTTAACTTTTAAGTTTAGTTTGTCAAATACCAGGAAAAGCCCTCTCGGAACTATTAGAATTACACTGAGTTGATCAATAAATTTTGAGGGTGAATTGATTAGTTTTCCTTCCCACAAACAGTATCTCTTTCTGTTTCTGTCTTCTTGACCTAATGTCTTTCAGTAAGTCAGATAGTTTTCTCCCTAATGGTTTTTGCACATTTTTTGTTAGGTTCCTGGAGTAATACAGTTTTTGATCCCTTGATAAATTATAATTAAAATGACATTTTCTAATTTTTTATGTTGTTGAATTCAATACAATTGTTTTAGATATTCGTCTTGTTCCCAAAAGCCTTGTCAAACTTTATTCAGACACATTTTAGATTGTCTAGGATTTTCTGTTTAGAGAGGCATCATATATAAATAATAACAAGCTGTTTGTTTCTGACATTTCACAGTCCTTATATGCTTTCTCTGTATTTTTCATGTCTTAATATATTGGTTACAGTGATAGTGATATTCTTGTCTTAGTCTTGTCTCTAAAGGAAATGTTCCTAATAGTTCACCGTTAGATATACTGTTTGCTGTATATTTCTAGTACATAGTCTGTCAGGTAAGGAAGCTTCCTTGGTTGTACAGTGGTGTTAACATAAATGGTTTTAAATTTTTATCTAATGCTTTTTTCTTTGAGATGGAGTCTTGCTGTGTTGCCCAGGCTGGAGTGCAGTGGCATGATCTTGGCTCACTGCAACCTCTGCCTCCCAGGTTCAAGCAATTCTCCTGCCTCAGCCTCCCAAGTAGCTGGGATTACAGGCATGCGCCACCATGCCTGGCTAATTGTTTGTATTCTTAGTAGAGATTGGGTTTAACCATCTGGCCATACTGGCATCGAACTCCTGACTTCGTGATCCACCCGCCTGGGCCTCCCAAAGTGCTGGGATTGCCGGTGTGAGCCACCGTGCCCAGCCAATCTAATGCTTTTTCTGCAGCTATTGAAATGGTCACACAGTTTTTGTCCCTGAAGAATGTGATGAATTATAGCTGATCAGTATTCAAATATTGAACTAACTTTGCAATTCTAGAATAAATTCAGTTTGGTCATGATGCAGACTCTTTGAAATTTGGATTTAGGTTGCTATGATTTTGTTTTGGATTTTTGCCTCTGCATAAATGAGATCAGATTTAATTTTCCTTTCTTGTGTGTTATGGACAGGTTTGATCTTAAGGTTATATAACTTAAACTTACAAAGTTTGTGAAGTGAGTATTCCATTGCATGGACTTTTTCATAATTTGTTTAGTCCTCTTTTGCTGGATATTTAGGTTGGTTCCAGTGTTTTGCTATTAGAAACAATGTGGTATTGTAAATCCTTGCACACTTCAGTTACAGACAAATATATATTTATAGGCTAAATATGCAAAAGTGGAATTGCTTGGTCTGAGGGTATTTAATTATCATGAATTTTGCATTATTGAACTTTGAAGGTGTTCCAGCTTGTAGTCTTAGCATCAGTGTATGTCTGTTTCCCTGCATATTTCGTTGAGGGGGTTAGATAAGCACTTACAGTAAAAGAAGAAAACAAAATGCATTCTATTTCTCTTCTGCTGCACATATCTTCGGTTTTACAACCAACTTTTTCTTGAAATAGTACCACATTCAGCTTACCTCCCACACATTTGTCAACTAGTCTGGCATCTTCCCCTGCCAGTCTACTGAAACTGCCCTTAGCAAGGCCGTTAGCCTCTTACTGGTTATGTCCAATGGACTTTTCTCCTTAATTTATTTTTTTCCAGTCTTACTTGACTCCCCAGCAGTATTTGATGAGTTAGCCATGTCATCATTCTTAAATACTCTCTTCTGAAATGTTGTGATGCTTTGCTGTCTTTTGGCCTTTTCTCTACCTCTATTACTCTTCAGTCTCATTTTCTACTGTGGTTCCACTCCTTCTGCCCATTCCTTAAATGTTAGAGTTCCTTACATTTCTGTTCTTATCCCTCTGGTCACTCAGTACATTCTGGTGATGTCCCCTAGAGTCATGGCTTCACCTGTAATTACCATCTATATGCCAAAGGCTCCCAACCTTTATACCCTGCGCCTAACTCACTACTAAGCTGTAGACCTGCATGTACACTGATATATTGACTATTACTTGGGTGTTCCATCCAACAGATCCCTCAATTTCAACATTTTAAGAACTAAGCTCATCATGTTCTCCTTCAACCCTATTTCTTCTCTGTTTCTTGGTACCACTATTTATCCAAGTCAGAAGTGTGCATGCATGTGTACATGTGTGTGTCTGTTTATCCGTGCCTTTTCTTCCTCCTTCCGTAGCCAGCCATTTGTTAGATTCTTTCCGTTTTCTTATTCTAAACCTCTTTCTGTCTTTACTACCATCCCATTTTTTTAGGCCTTAGAAATTAATCAGATTTTAAAATGAACAGTTAGATTGTTTTTTCTTAACTTCATCTGTATAGTTCTTTTATGAATTTGTCTGTATAATTGAGATTTGACCAGTACTTCATTATTAGATTGGTACCTCTTTTTTTTTTTTTAAGGCAGAGTCTTCTGTCACCCACGCTGGAGTACAGTGTGGCAGGATCTCGGCTCACTGCAGCCTCCGCTTCCCAGGCTCAAGTGATTCTCATGCCTCAGCCTTCTCAGTAGCTGGGATTATAGGCACACAACCACCTCACCTGGCTAATTTTTGTATTTTTAGTAGAGATGAGGTTTTGCCATGTTACCCAGGCTGGTCTGAAAATCCTAGCCTCAAGTGATCTGCCCGCCTCTGCCTCCCAAGATCACAGGCGTGAACCACTGTGCCCGGCTGGTACCTCATTGTTTAAAGATGGACTTTTATTTTAAAAATAGAAACTGTTAGACATTCATGATCTAGTAGAGCATGGGCTTTTGAATCTCAGTGAACAGGATTTGACTCTAACCTCAGTCACTAAATATTTGCTTTAACCTTGAGTTACTTACATTTTAAGTTTTATCATCTGAAAGTGAATGTTATATATACCCTGGGGCAGTGTTGAGGATTAAGTAGATCTATTAAGATATATGAAGGTGTTTGGTACCTCATAGGAATTCAGTACATTTAGAAATTATGATGTAGTGCTATAATATTGACGACATACAGCAATTTTAACTTTAAAATGTTTTTGCGTTACAGATAGTGTGTGTACCATATCAGTGGCGTGTAACTATGCTCATCATTGTTCTTGTCAATGCCTTTGTATCTATCACAGTGGAGGTAAGCACTTCCATAGTCAAATGGCTACCGTGTTGCTTTGGAATTCTTGGGTGATTTAATGGTAAATGGGAGAAGAGGACAGGTAATATAATGGAAAGCCACAGAGTCTCAGTTTCATCTTAGGCAAATTCATTTAGCATTCTCTTGTGAAACTTCTCCATGAATTGATAGTGGTCATATTAAGGGATGTGACTTAGTTGCACTCACACAGACAGGAGAAAATAAGCGATGTGATAATAAAAAGTAATGACGAGTAGAAAGGAGAGAAGTTGGGGACTCGGTGGCCCATGAACTGATGAATCGGTGATTGTGAAATCAGAGTTGGCATGTGCCATCTGTGTTTTGTGATGTGCAGTAAAATCTCCCATTTAAGGAAGGAAAGAATGGGGTGGGGGGCCATGCTCCAGGAAACACAGTGAATATTAATAGCAAGAGAGTTTAATGAAAGTATAAAATAATTATCGTTATGGACTTACTTAATTTCAGCATTGATTCCTAGAACGTCCTCCTTGATACTTGCTTTTGAGTGACCTCTAGAGGTCTTAAGCACCCTTTGATTCGTTGTCTGTTGTGTAGTCACCCTTCCGTTAGGATTGCCTTTAGGTTAGTCTCTAAAAGGAGGTAGCAGGTTCTCATTGGTGGCTTTTGTCTGCTCTCAGAACTACTATGGTAATTGACTGTTACAGTAACTAGAAGAAATGGAAGAGAGAGATGCAGTTGTGATTTTTAAGTTAAGAGTTTCATAGCACAGGCTTTTGGATTAAAATAAAGGTAATTTTTTTGAGAAATATATATCCATATATTTTAGTGATAATAGTTCTGGACTTAGAAATTACGCTTAATTTCATTACCCCCTAAAGGATGACTTGGTATTTAAATTTGAGATATGATGGGCAGCATGGATATTATGGTACTGACCTTTGGAAGTTGCGCAGTGCAATGTGATTTTTTTTTTTTTCTATTTTATGGGTGCCAGGAAGCACATGTAATATATTATATTCTTAAAGTGTTTCTTTTTCTATAGTATAAGTTCATCTTTTCACAGAAATGTTACTTATTCTTACTATCTAAAGAATGGTTTGTGTTGGATGCTGATTAAATTATATATCTATAGATATGGATATAGAATGAATACTAGATATTCAGTGAACATAAGCATTGTGAAGAAAGACTTCAAATTATATAAGCATCATTTTAATATGGGAAAGACCTATTTATAAAAAAGCCATATTTCATGGAAAATTTAGAAGTCTCATTTTATCAAGAATGTTATGATGATTTATATTTGTTACAAAAGTCCTGTCATTCTTGATCCTTTGACAGTATTAACTGAAATTCCATATATGAAAATCGAAATATGTTTTTCATCAATTATGCAGCATTGTGTGATTCTTTAAAAAGGTGCACATTAATAAAAAATGACTTAGTCATTGTGAATTCTTAACTCGCTGGACTATCTCTCAGAGCTTCTTCCTTGACATGGTCCTTTGGAAAGTTGTATTCAATCGAGACAAACAAGGAGAGTATCGGTTCAGCACCACACAGCCACCACAGGTTGGAACTCAGCACTTCAATTCTCAATTCTTCCTGTCTGTCTAGGCTCTTTGCTTGTGTACGCTGTATTTTCTAGCATGTTCTTGTTCTGTTACATGTTATTCTCTGGCGTGTTCTTGTTCTATTACGTGTTACTTCAGCCTTTTTCTCTGTGCTTGGCATTTCATTTCTTATAAGAAGTCCTAGAAAATTCATGGCAAACATTTGTTAGAGGCTTTTCAAGATCAGAAGTGTCATAAGTCTCCTTTCCATTCCAATCCTGATCCTCTATTTATGTAAAAGTCTTGTCCTCAAAGGTGAGAGTTAATTTTTCCATTTCAGTCTACTATAAATTTTATGTTTTTGTTTTTCATGAGTCCCCTTAGAAGCTAAATGAGATTTATATAAACAAAATTTGCAGTGAAAATTGTTTCTTCTTGGATCAGAGTCCAAAGGCCAGAATTTTGAAGAATTATTCCTGATTTCTTGTCAGTTACTGTCCCTTAATTTGGAGTGCCTTTTTGGCTTTCTCCAGCATTATATACCGTTTCATTCAGAAGATGATTTGCCTTTTTTCATACAAACCATGGTTTAGGACATTTGACTTTTTGGGTCTGTTAAATAGCCTATCATTTGAAAGGTATCGCAAGTTCTGTGGTAAAGAGAGAAGAGACACAGAAGAATAAAACGCATTTCCTAGTGTTAGGGTGTTGAAGTAGAGCTCTTGATATAGATACAGATTGGACTTATTTTTTAAACCCATGCTGTGAGTCAGAGCTCTTTGAGGTAGCTTTTTGGTCATAGAGAATTTGATAAAATCTCATCCCTTCATTGCCTTACCCACTTTTCTTTAGAGATGGGTGGTATGCTTTACAGATAAGAGCTCTGAGTCTTTAACTCAGCCTTGAGCCACAGGAAGCTGGTGGTGTTGAAGAGGACTCCCTGGCATTTTTGAGTTGGGTTACCCACTCGTTTTAGCCAGCTTTGACCTAAGTGGTGACTTCCTGAGCTCTGTTTTGGTAATCCAGCGGGCCTGATGTCCTGGTGTGATGCCACAGGATTGCTTTCAAAGAGGGCCTGCAGAGCGCTGTTTCCGTTTTCTAGTGCTTTATGGTGAATAATGATGGAATGCAGCAGCGTCTGGAGTCAGCCTCATTTTTTTTTTTTTTTCCTGAAAGCAGTGTAATACCAGTTGTCCCTAGTAGTGGGTATGACTAGGGTTGTACAAGGGGCTCAAGTCCTTTAGCAAAATCTCATCTGTGTATGCACACACACACACACACACACACACACACCAGCACCTCAACCCTCCCACCCCCGTATATATAGTTACCTCACTGCATTACTTCAGAAGGTTATTTTTGGCTTATATCATCAATTCTCATGTGAAATATTTGTATTGTATTCCTAGGCCTAGGAAAACATTTAGATTTTTATATTCTCCAAAGAGATCTCTGACTATTGATCTGAACAAGAAATTGCATGTTTTGAAGGGGAGTAATACCCTGGTTTAGTTGAAAGTAGGTATCATAAGACCCCTTAAAAATATTTGGATTAGGAGTCTCTCCTTGCTTTTCAACCAAAATTAAATGACAGAAAATTCTTTTATTTGTCTCTGTTTTCAAAAAAAATTTTTAATAAATATCTGCCCTTCTCTTTTTGTGAGACCTGAGTCTCACTCTTGTCACCCAGGCTGCAGTGCAGTGGCGTGATCATGGCTCACTGTAGCCTCGAGCTCCTCAGGCTCAGATCATCCTCCCATCTCAGCCTCCCGAGTAGCTGGCATTACAGGTGCAAGCCACTGTGCCCGGCAATTTTTGTTGGTTTGTTTTGTAGAGATAGGGTTTCACCATGTTGCTGGGTAGATGGAGCTACAGGTGCATGCCATCCCAGGCCCAGCAATTTTTTTTTTTTTTTTTTTTCCAGAGAGGAGGTTTTGCCATGTTGCCCAGGCTGGTCTCAAACTCCTGGGCTCAAGCCATCTGCCTGCCTCGGCCTCGCAAAGTGCTGGGATTACAGGCGTGAGCCACCACACTCGGCCCGCCCTTCTAATTTTTAGGAGTTTGTGTTTCTACCTCTGAAGTGTTCATGGGAGAGTGAAGGTAGAGAGTGGTCCAGAGCAGGTGGGCCCCAGCATACCCTGTGTGTCAGCTGATTCTGAGAATCATCAAATAGTAGACGAGAATTGAAGTCTTCGTTTCTATGGTCATGATTAAGGTGCATTTTTAAAAAACTTACTAGCTTTAGGAAAGAGAGTTCTTATAACCTGCCAGCACAAAGTGGCATGCTTTCACTCTCTGCTACTTCTGTGTGTAGTGTTGCTTCACTGTTAATGTTTGTGGCCCTTCGAGAGCCAGCCATTAGTTCATCATTTTACCATAAGGCTGAGCGAGGTTCTCAGTTAGAGATGATTTCCCCCAGGGGACATTTGCCAGTGTCTGGAGACACTTTCGGTTGTCACAGTTGGCAGCCCCAGGTGTTCATACTTACTCTCTGACCAAAAAAAAAAAAAAAAAAAATTTATACCAGTGATTTTCAAGCAAGATTATTCATCAGAAATGCTTTGAACTCCACCCTTGGCCTACTGGATGGAAATCTTCAGTGGAGACCCCCGTCATCTGTGGTTTTCTATAAAGCTTTACCCCTGTTGGAGGAGATCTGTGTCACATCTTCTCTTTAGGAGCATTTGTGCCCATCTTGTGTCTGTAAACTGAGGGTACTTAGTAGTGGAACTAGATCATACCACCTGTGATCTGATCATGCCTGGGATTTGTGCCCAATTCATGTTTTCTTATTTGGTGAAAAATCCAAAAAAGTAGTTTTTATGGTGTAGTGGTAGTCTTTATGCCACTTAGAATATTATTTGAACTACATAGCTAGAATGTTTATTCTGATTTTCTGTTTTGTTTTATATTCAGAATTGGTATGGAAGAAGACTTATGAAAACCACAGCACCGTTGTAACATTTTTTCCTTCAAGCTTGCCATTCTGTTTTATATACTACCCATGAAAACATTTCCTGAAAGATATTGCTAAGCGTAAACTTGACATTTTTGAAAGTTTTTTTAAATTTCTCTGCTAAACTATACATGATAGCCTCTTTCCTTCTCTGAGGGGATAAATTTGGTCACTTAAACATTCCTTTGAGAAACAAACCGAAAGATCCAGTTGCTATAGCTACTGTGTCCTGCTTTAGGGACTTGTGCTGTAGGTGTTTTGGAGAGACCCACGTGCTCACTCTGTGCCCGATGCCCTGTTTCATGGCCTTTGTGTTACACAGTGCTTGCCTTTCTCCCTGCACCATCATCATCTCCCCGCTGGCTGATTTCTCATTCCAGCATGCCTATAGCACCTTTTATTTTCTCTTCTACTGAATTATATTGTGTTTGAGAATGTGTGTGGTATGTTAGTGTTTGTAAACTAACAAACCTATGCTTGCATGTAGTGTACTTTCTGTGTATGATACTTGGGGAAGGTAAGGGTACAGGAACAAAATGTTTTCAATTATGGTACAGTAGGGGGATCCTTGGGGTTCCTCATGACTTTTTAAAAATTGTGACAAGTGTACATTATTTGTAATAGGGTTGTGAGGATTTTTTTTCAATGCATAAAAATAATCCTATTCGGTTGTTATTCTATTTACAATTAAATTAATTTTAATTTTATTGGTTGACTTACTTTCCACAAGTAGGGAGCAATGAATTGAAATACGTGTGTCTGGCTTTCCTTAACTCAGCTTGCTACACATCGCCCTTCAACCTGGCGGATTCTTCGGACACACGAGTCCTATTATGTTTCTGCTTTTTTTAAAAATGTCAACAGTCAACATTAGCTTATTTTCTGTGATAATCTTAACAGTGCTACTTAAAAGTGACAGCTTTTGGCTGAGCACGGTGGCCCATACCTGTAATCCCAGCACTTTGGGAGGCTGAGGCAGGTGGATCACAAGGTCAGGAGATCGAGACCATCTTGGCCAACATGGTGAAACCCTGTCTCTACTAAAATACAAAAAATTAGCTGGATGCGGTGGCACGTGCCTGTAGTCCCAGCTACTTGGGAGGCCGAGGCAGGAGAATCGCTTGAACTCGGGAGGCAGTGGTTTCAGTGAGCTTAGATCGCGCCACTGCACTCCAACCTGGTGACAGAGCAAGATTCCATCTGAAAAAAAAAAAAAGTGACAGCTTTCGAACTGATTTAGGAACAATGATTTTTTTCCACAATTAGATTGACAAATGACACCTTGGGAAAAAGTAAGATCTAAGTAGTAAATTATCATCTCAGATGAAATATTATGTTTGTTGTGTGCCTATACTGGGAAGGCATTATCTGTTATTTTGGATCACTGGAAGAATCCTATAAATAGTGACTTCTGTACCTTAATGCTAAATAGTTTCCTGTGGACTTTTTTTAAAGGTGATACTAATATAACTCTCTTTAGTTATGACAGTGAAAAGGCTACTAGGTGAGTAATCTTCAGACTTCCCCCGCCCCCACCCCAGATGTAGCTTGCTTTTGTACACCGTTTTTGCCTTTAAATTCTTGGTAGCAGTGTAGCTTATTGTGTTTTGTTGACAAACTTAAGCTAGCGGACCTTTAACATTGAGCGCGGTGAGTTACTGTTGACCATGCTCTCAGCGGGTTGGGGAGAAGAGAGGAAGAGTAGTAGGTTCCTGATGGTGGTTTCAATTGGATGAGAAAGAGCTATCAAGTGACCTATGTAAAAACTTTAAGAGCTTTAATTTTAAAGTATTTTTGCTCTTCTCCATTGGCTAATTTAGAAACATGTTTCAAAATACATCTCTAGCTAACTTGCCTTTTTAAATCATGAGGCATTTTAGATAACATTAGAGTATGTATCTCAGTTATGTTATACTCTACTTTGTGAGATTACTTCATTTCGAGCTGGTTGTAGCCTGGGTTGTATGTTGATTGGCAAAACAAAATGACCTGGAATTTAAATTTCATTTTGGAGAAGCAGCAGCCAAAATAATTAAGAAGTGGCTGTTCTTTAGAGATAAATGTAACTACTATGAGTCCCGGTATAGTCATTTACATTTACTTCAAATTTCAATTGAGACAAATTCTGAGGGCCCTTTTCAGCCCTCTGTTGAGTTTACATTTCCATGCATTAACCAGGGACTCTGCTTTCTTGTTCTCCAAGGATGATTTATCTAAGGCCACATTCACTGAAAACATCAGGATTGATCAGAAGAATTTCAGTGACAGCAGATCTTTTTGCAATGAAATAATACGAAGCAATAGTACTTGTTTTATACAAACCCTTTCCAGTCATGGAGCAGCAACAGAAACCATCGTTATAAAACAGTATTCTTTTTATATTTGTAAGGATGAGGTTTTAAAAGACGTAATTAACATTAAACATGATTGAACCTAATTTTGACCAAACGATATTTACTTCATGTTTTGAGAGATGACATTAACAGTAACGAGGCTACTTGTACACAGCTTTCTTCCAAAAACGATCATGCGACTAAGTTGCCAGGAGCAATAGTATGGAAAGATAGTTTGGGACAGAATGTGAAGATTTTCAAATTAAAAATTAAAAATGTTTTCTCTTTCTGAATGGCTTAAAGTTCTTCTTAATACACTAGATATTGTGTTAAAGAATGCATATCTGCAAGTTATTTAAAATGTATTAGTATACAAGAGTATAGGTATATAAAACTAAATGAAGTAAATCATATTGATAACCCCCGAAAAAAATCTAAAGAATAATCAGTTCCTAAACAATTGAAAGCTGCCTTTAAAAAATAAAACAAAAGAACACGTGTTTCGTTGTGTTGCCCAGGTTGGTCTCGAGCTCCTGGGCCCAAGCAATCCTCCCACCTCAGCCTCCCAAAATGCTGGGATTTCGGGCATGAGCCACCACACCCGGCCAAAGCTGCCTTTTTTTTCTCCCCCCATTTGGCGTGCTCAGAAGTCATCCTCTCTTACTTTTCTCTGCTAATGTGTGCTCTAACAAACCTGTTTAAAACAAGCCTTTAATCAACTGGGGTGTTTTTTTTTTTTCTTATTTCCTTAGGAGTCAGTGGATCGGTGGGGAAAATGCTGCTTACCCTGGGCCCTAGGCGGTGGAAAGAAGATACCAAAGGCAAAGTACATGTATCTGGCGCAGGAGCTCTTGGTTGATCCAGAGTGGCCACCAAAACCGCAGACAACCACAGAAGCTAAAGGTTTAGTTAAGGAGAATGGATCATGTCAAATCATCACCATAACATAGCAGTGAATCAGTCTCAGTGGTATCGCTGGTAACAGTATTCAGGAATACATGATTTTAGGAGCTTCTGATCCTGTGTGTCAGAATGGCACTATTTCAGTTTATGTCCCTTCGGATATAGTAGCTTATTTGAGAGCTTTGCTCTTTCTTAAACATGAAAACAGAAAAAGATATCATCCTAAGAGTTAAATTAACAGTCAATCCATCAAGTCCTGTATCTTCATTCAGTAACCAAAATATTACATACATTTCCAGAATTTTCTTGATTGTTACTCTCAGTGATATTCTTTATATTGGGTACAGGAGAAGTTTGGTAGGTTTTTCAACAATAGTTTTTGAGACCAGTTTACCTCTTCACATTTATGCTCACAACCCCCTTATTAGAAAAGTCTGTATTTATATACAGGCTCTAAATTTGTGATTGATTAAAAGAAAGTGAGTGTTAATTAGCCTCCAGTGAAAATATATTGAAAGCCTGTTTTCATTTGATTCCAATATTTCTTCCAAAGAATTCTATATAAACATATGCCAATTCCCTAAGATGGTCTAGAGTTAGGAATGAGTTTTTATGGTGTTTCTTATAGAACAACTCAGGTAATTTCCATTTCTGGTTTTATATTTTCTGTACAAACTGCCTGGGTTTTATTTTTCTAATCAGCAAGGTGCTTCACTGCCTTCTTGAGACGCCTCTCAAAGCTATTAAATGGCTCCTGTGCTGTGTGTGGTGTCAGTAGTCTAATTTGCTTCTGTTAAATGTTGTAGAACCTTTTTCACTAGGAAATAAGATTCATTTCTTTTGGCAGTAGATGTAGATTCATCTTTTAATGTTTCTTCAAATGTGTTTCTGTCAGGCTTTGTGTTATTTTAAATGGTTTTTAAAATTTTCTTCTATGTTTTCAATTACCTAAAGACATAGGATAATAGTTTTTTTAAGTTAGAATTTTACCTCATAAGATTTTTTTGAGGTTTGATGTATGTCTCTGTCTTATGAATAATGAGGCTTTAAAAATAGTGGATTTGAATGGCTGCCATTTTTTCAAAGCAATATGAATTTGATGAGTTTGTTTTATGCCATTAGGTGGCGCCAGAGGTCAGAGCATGTCTGTTTTGAATTGTTACAAATAAGCGTATTGGATGCGGAAATTTCTGGGAGACAAAAAAATTGAGGAAATAAAGTTAAAAAATTGATATTCATTGAGCCAAAAGAAATGTGGAGAAGCATTTTTCACCTTTCTGTTTGGCCTGATTAACATTTAAATTCTTGCCAAAATTAAGGTAACTTTAAAAAAACGCCTTTTGTAGGTAGGATCCAGCAGTTTGGCAATGCCCACAGTTATCGTAACACAGAAAACTGATAGTGCTATCAAATGGACACTAAACTATTAAAACAGTGTGACATTCTCTGTTCTTCCATAGCCAGTAACATGCTTGCTTGTGCTTTCTACTTCTAGCTGATCATTCTTTTCCCAACGTATATTTACAAATTTACCAAATTTTACCTAGAATTTTAGGACCAAATGGTTCTCACTCTTTATGCTGCAAAGACCTGGATGATGTTTGGTAACTATAGAAAAATAGAAGTTACACTCAGGATCACTGTTACTGCTATTGCCACTGATGATTCCTGCAAAAATATAATCGAAGTTTTCCATCCAATGTATAATACGCTATTAATACACATTAGATGATGACAGTTGTTCCATGAATGATTCTATGAAGCTATGCATCTTAGACCTCTTGAGCTGTGAATTAGCACTATTTTCTATAGTTACTTATTCTCTGGATCATTTTATAATTTCCATATTAATTTCAAATATGCTCGTGTTCTTCTTCAGTGATTTCCACAATTGTGCATTTTATTCTTTGGTTTAAGTACTGAAGCATATAATGAAAGTAATTGCTAAGTAGCAGCTTAAAAATTCAGTTATCAGATTGTATTTAACATCTTTAAGAGCATGATCATAAAGAGCTATTTTTGACACCCCCTCCCCACTTTTTTAACATTTAGAGTTAATAAGGGTTTTATATCTCATCTGTCCATATTGTTTTCAAAGGAATGAGGTGTTTAGGTAGGTGGAAAAGCATTGGTAGGAAGTTAGATTTGAGTATAGACAAGGTGGGCTATTCATGTTGAGAATGTTGTTTGAAGAACGCCTGTGAAGCCAGGTGCGGGTTCTACTCAGTGCCATAGATAGACTGAGTCTTCTCTTGTAGGTCACCGTTACATAGTAATTTTGATTCTGAATTTCACATTAAATTATTTGAGTTTATACAGACCTAAATTTTAAAATCTGTACATATATTATTTTAATGTATTAAGATGAATAAATATTGCTGATTTAAATTTTATTTATGCACATACTTAAAGGACAGAAATGTCTGGGAAAGTAATTGTTAAATAATGATATGTAACTTTTTAGCTTTTTAAATAAATAACAAGATTTTTAATGTGTGTCTCCCTCAGGGTTGTTTAAAGTTTTTTTTCTCCCTCAAGTTTAAATAGTGGTAACTATATGTTTTGTATCTTCTAGCACCAACTGCTGTAAAGCAATGCTGCAAATAATGCTTGAATAAAAGTGGCTAAGCCAACAACAAAATAAATACTTTTTATAGTAGTTTTGTAATCCTTAAATTCGAAAGCTTTCCAAATTGCACTTGCATCTAAACAAAACTGTTGCAGTTTTTACTTTATTTATTTTGTTCCCCATGTTTGTGAAAGTCCTGCACAGTTTCAAAGGCATGGTAAATAATATATCAATGTTTATGTAGTCTGTTACAAAAACAGCTATAGATAACATTATCCAGTGAAAAGCAAAATTCAAGCTTTAGAAAATATGCATGCAATTTTGACATATCTAAAAATAGATTTTTGTATATTTATGGTGGGAGGTGGTTGGGAACTTTTAACAAAATGGGGTGTTAATTTTTGTACAGTCTGTGGGCATTTACACATTTTTAATGTATTAAAATTTGGTAATTATGTGTACATTAAATTAATAAAATAGCTACTTCTGGTTATGATTTGTGAATTCCCTAAGACCTCGGATTTTTTTAAGTAACTTTATATCAGAAATGATACTGCATCTTTATATTTTTAAAATTGTATTGCTGCTCAAGAATGGTACCCTCTTGTCAAAAAGGCATACATTCATAATTGTACATTCAGCATTGTAAATAATCTTATGAAACCTTTTTTGATTGAAGCTATTCAAAATAAAAATTTTAATGAATGAAATAACACTTTTTTTCTGTGTCTTTATACATTTGTTTGCTTTTTAGTCACATGAATACTGCCCTTTGCGGATTTATTTTCATGCCTGTTAGTACTTCCCCATTTCCTCTTTTTTGTTTCTTTTTGAAAAAAAGGAAATAACATTCCGCATATCATACCGTGTGTGTGAGCATCCTGGGGAAACCCCTCAGTCGGATGTAGTGTAGAGCCAAATGTTAAACGCGGGGAGGTCTGAGGGAAATGGTGAAACAGAAGAGTAGGGACTTAAAATCTGTTAATAGTTGGGAGAATCAAACCAGAAGCTAATACCATGGAGAGAGAAAATGGTTGTAGAAATCCCAGAAAAGACAGGACCTTTGTTTGTGGCTGGGAGTTGTTTCCATGGAGCTCAGCTTCGGGAGGCATGGCGCCTCTGCTAGGGAAATGTGGCTGGCTGTGGTGTGATGAATTCGGGGGGTGAGGGCCTGCCTGCTGTTACCTCAAGTTCTTAGCAGTCGCTATGGTTTGTGCAGCATGTGTGATCTGTCCCCACAGCCTGCTGGTGTGGCCACAGTTCTGCATGTCTCGCCTTCCCCTGTGTTGCTGCCAAGGGCTCTATTTTGAACGTATATTGCAGGAAGGGACAGGGAGTCCTAGGGGCTTGAGTGAGACTGTCTGTGGTCCAAGCTGGGGTGCGGTAGCTCCCTGCTGTGCCCTGCCCACTGAGTCTCCCTCAGAGGAAAGAGGCTTATCTCATCCAGGCAGACCTGCTTTTGAATAGCCAAGCCCCTTAAGCCAGGTCACTGTTTGACAGCAGACTTCTGACCTGACAGTGGACATAGAATCTTGAGGCCGGAAGCACTGGAGCTGTCGACTTCATTGCTCCAAACACTTCTCATTACCTCATCAGCTTGCTCAGTGGATGGACTAAGACTGTTCCCCCCGCTCTCTGCAACTTCCATATCTGCTTTTCCCTTCCTGGACAATCAGAGTATCTTCCTAAGGAGCAAAACGTAGAGGCCGTTCTGACTGGAGGTTTTCCTGGGGAAATAGGCTAAAGAACGGCCACAAGAGTTTGAGCCTGCAGCATCTTCCTCTGTTTCACAGCTCGCCTTCCCAGGCTCTCATGTTGGCTCCCTGGCATTTTCATGGGCAAGGGCGGTGGGGGGGAGCTTTCACTTGATGTGCCTGTGCATGACAGACTTACCAGGTCACGTGTAGCAGCTCTGGGCTCTGGAGTTGCATTCCTTGATCAGAACTGGAAGACCTGCAATACGTGGCAGAGGCAGTGGCTCTTCCCTGCGGTCCAGGACTGCATGACTTGGAAGGTAATTTCAGTCAACCCAGCATGTACTGGGCTCTGACTACATTTGGCTACATCAGAGGGTGATTGGATCCCATGATGCCGACGTTCCTTATGTATTCTGTATTAAGCCTTTGTCAGTTATAGGTGTTACAAATATCTTTAGTTCGTGGTTTATCTTTTCCCCTTTTTTATGGTGTCTTGAAGGATAGAAGTCTTAATGCAGACAGCATTATCAGAGAGCTCAAAAGACACATAGACACGTTTTGCCTATAGACAAATGGGCAAAAGGAAACCCAGCCTTCTCAAATGAAGCGCAAGTGGGCCTTAATTATGTGAAAAGGTGCTCAAGTTCATCATTAAACAGGGAAAGGAGAAGTTAAACCATGCTGCGATATCTTTCTTAGAAAAGGCAAAAATTAGGAAGGACCAAGTGTGGGCAGAGAGGAAGCACAGGAATTCTCATAAATGGTGGGTGGCATTGTAGACCAATACAACACTTTGGAGAGCAGTTTGCATTCTCAAACTGAACATGTGAGCAGCTGGGCGTGGTGGTTCACACCTGTAATCCCAGCACTTTGGGAGGCCAAGGCGGGTGGATCACCTGAGCTCAGGAGTTTTAAGACCAGCCTGGGCAACATGGTGAAACCCCGTCTCTACTAAAATACAAAAAATTAGCCGGGCGTGGTGGTGTGCACCTGTAATCCCAGCTACTTGGGAGGCTGAGGCAGGAGAATTGCTTGAACCCGGGAGCCAGAGTTTGCAGTGAGCCGAGATCGCAACACTGCACTCCAGCCTGGGCGACAGAGCCCCCTACCCCGCCAAAAAAGAAACAAGTGAGCACCCTGCCACCTATTGAACATGTTCAAAGATGTTCTCGGCCTTAGTCCCAAAAGGAAAAAAAAAAATAAACAAAAAACGGAGCATTTGAGAATGTTCTTAGCTTTATTGCTAAGTGAAGAAAGAAAAACAACAGATATAAAAAAAACCTGGGTGGAAAATTAGGGCCATATGGCATGAAAAGGAAGACCCAAGGGAAGTGTGGCCCATCTAGGGGTGTGGCTACTGCAGTGATCCAGCTGTGTCACTAAACTTCCCTGGCATCACAGTTATAGTGTGCCATTTATGGAAAAACTCTCCCCGCTGCTCTTGGCTTTGACAGGAGGAATCGGGTTATATATGGTCTCTCAGTTTGAAGATATTTGTCATTAAAAACCAGAACATGGGCTCTGAGATAGGGTCCTTTCCTGACCTATTCTGGGAAAGTCTTTATCCTCAGGATGCAAGGGTACCACCCCCTTCCTTTGGAAAGTGTCGAATCACGTGCAAAGCGCTAAGTCTTTCAGTTGCTTTGGAGTGCAGAACCATTTCAGGTAAGGGCAAATGTTTTAAACGTTAGTATAGGAAATTAGAGGGTTCCATTAGTCTATGTGTGCATGAGAAGTAAAATTGCACAAGAAGCAATTTATGGAAAAGTTCACTTGGGAAACATTGTTTGGGCAGATGAGTAGTATGGTGTGCATTTCACAGAAAATTCAGTGCCATGAGTATTACCTTTAAGCATCTTAGATATACTTATGGCTCTTTATACTTATGGCTAAGTCAGAAATACTACCCCCGAATTCTATGTGACCCTAGTTACACTATTGAACCTTTCTGTGCCTTTGTGCCTTCATCCTTGAATCAGGGATAATTTACTTACCTCCTAAGGTTATTGTAAGGATTAAATGCATGTAGTATAAATAAAGCGCTGAGAACAATGCATGGCGTAAACTGATAGGAATTATTATAGGCTTTTGTTGGCTGTTGATTGAAGGTGTTCGCTGTTTTGGAGATGTCCTTTGTTTTAATAGAGTAACTTCGTACTGTGGAAGTAGCATGATTGTGAGCAAAAGAATCAGATGGTGGTGGCTGCAGACTTTGCTGTTCCCTTCTTGACTGTTGGTTATAGCCAATGCAGGATAAGTTATAAAGGCAAGAGCAGAGCCGTTTTCACAATGGACACTGCTTTGTGATGTCTGTGAGCTTGAATGTGGGAATGACTATTTTAATTAATTCTCTATGTAAGGATTTTAAAGTATTGGCTATTCGGTAGCTTGAAAACGCTTTAATCTCAATGCTTTAAACTGAGAGTAGAAAATCAATAAAGCGAAAGAATGAAACCACGCAGTGTGTAGAATGAATGTCTTTTCACTACGTAGGGAAATCTGTAGTCCTAAGAAAAGAGGGAGTGAGAATTCTGGCCAAAGGATTGTGCCTCTGCACAAAGTGCAGGATGCCAGGGTTCAGAATGGGCGCGAACGCTCCCGTGTGTTGACCACGTTCCCACTGTTGCTTTTTCAGACATGCTGAGGAGGACTCTGCTGTGCGCGGTGCTCGGGCTTCTGCGCGCCCAGCCCTTCCCCTGTCCGCCGGCCTGCAAGTGTGTCTTCCGGGACGCCGCGCAGTGCTCGGGGGGCGACGTGGCGCGCATCGCCGCGCTGGGTCTGCCCACCAACCTCACGCACATCCTGCTCTTCGGAATGGGCCGCGGCGTTTTGCAGAACCACAGCTTCAGTGGCATGACCGTCCTGCAGCGCCTCATGCTCTCCGACAGCCACATTTCCGCCGTTGCCCCCGGTGCCTTCAACGACCTGGTAAAACTGAAAACCCTCAGGCTGTCGCGCAACAAAATCACTCATCTTCCAGGTGCGCTGCTGGATAAGACGGTGCTCCTGGAGCAGTTGTTTTTGGACCACAATGCGCTAAGGGGCATTGACCAAAGCATGTTTCAGAAACTGGTTAACCTGCAGGAGCTCGCTCTGAACCAGAATCAGCTCGATTTCCTTCCTGCCAGTCTCTTCACGAATCTGGGGAACCTGAAGTTGTTGGATTTATCAGGAAACAACCTGACCCACCTGCCCGGGGGATTGCTTGGAGCACAGGCTAAGCTTGAGAGACTTCTGCTCCACTCGAACCGGCTTGTGTCCCTGGATTCGGGGCTGTTGAACGGCCTGGGCGCCCTAACGGAACTGCAGCTCCACCGAAATCACATCCGTTCCATCACACCCGGGGCCTTCGACCGACTCCCAAACCTGAGTTCTTTGACTCTTTCGAGAAACCACCTTGCGTTTCTCCCCTCTGCGCTCTTTCTTCATGCGCACAATTTGACTCTGTTGACTCTGTTCGAGAACCCGCTGGCAGAGCTCCCGGGGGTGCTCTTCGGGGAGATGGGGGGCCTGCAGGAGCTGTGGCTGAACCGCACCCAGCTGCGCACCCTGCCCGCTGCCGCCTTCCGAAACCTGAGCCGCCTGCGGTCTTTAGGGGTGACTCTGAGCCCGCGGCTGAGCGCGCTCCCGCAGGGCGCCTTCCAGGGCCTGGGCGAGCTCCGGGTGCTCTCCCTGCACTCCAACGGCCTGACCGCCCTCCCCGACGGCTTGCTGCGCGGCCTC
>NW_012118932.1:3660871-3662897 GCF_000951035.1 Colobus angolensis palliatus
GACCTGGTCTGAACTCCTGGCCACAAGTGATCTGCCTGCCTTGGCCTCCCAAAGTGCGGGGATTGCAGGCGTGAGCCACCACACCTGGCTCTCTTTATCGACTTTTATTTGACAAGTAGGGGTCTTCTCGTTTTTTCCCTTGCCCCGTTTTTCTCACTTGATGTCTCTCTGACCTATGGGCTATTTGGGAGAGCACTGGACTCCATTCATGCATGAGCATTGTCAGGACAGGCGACTTCTGTGAGGCTGAGAGAGGAAGAAAACACAGCCTTCCCTCCAGGTGCCCAGTATATGTCCAGCATGTTTCCTGAGCCTCCTGGGAGTTTCCACTTGCTTTACATCCATGCAACATGTCATTTTGAAACTGGATTGATTTTCATTTCCAGGAACTCTGCCACCTCATTTTACAAGCTTTTATGGAGCAGCTAACATGTGACTGGTATTCATACAGGTAATGATAAGCTTAATTCTAGTTCAGCTGCTGTCACAGTCTCATTTGTTCCTCCAACTGAAAGCTGTAAAACCTTTGTTGCTTTAATTGGATGCCTGTGCTTGTGAGAAGCAGTGGTTAAAACAGGGGCTGGCAAGTTGACAGCTATGGGTTCAAATCCCAGCTCTACCACTTACTAACTGCATGGGACTTTGGGTAAGACACGTGCTTACATTCTCTAAGCCTTAGTTTCCTCAGCCTTAAAAAGGGATAACACAGCACCTGCTCCGTAGAGTTTTTGTGATAATTAAAGGCAATAAAGCATGTAATGACTGGGCCCAGTGGCCTGCAGACATTACGAAAGGGATAAGCACTTACTATTGGCATCATGATTTCTAAAGAAGACCTTTGAGTTGGTTTTTTCTCTGTGTATAAAGGTAAGTCCAAACTTTCTCATACTGGAGTTTACATTCAAATCGGTCTGTCTTCCCCCTGCGGATGGCCTCCGCCCTGTGTGGCCAGGCTCTGTGCCCACCTTCCAGAGCAGGGGCTCCTCCAACACCACCCAGTGGATGTGGAGCAGGAAAGGTGGATCCTGACATTTGTTTCTGGGTTCTGCAGATGTGGGAGTTGGTTTCTGGGTTCTCCATTGGTCTGTTTGTCTAGTCCCATAGCATACTCACCATCTTCATTATTGGAGCTTTAATAATTTTTGGTATAGGGTCATCTCTCCACCTGATTTTTCTTCTATTCTTGGCTCTTTGCAATTCTATGAATATTTCAGGGTCAGCATGTCAACTCCATCGAGAATTTTAATAGAAATTGCAGTAAATTAGCTGGGTGTGGTGTCTCACCCCTGTAATCCCAGCCCTTTGGGAGGCTGAGGCGAGTGGATCACAAGGTCAGGAGTTCGAGACCAGCCTGGCCAAGATGGTGAAACCCCATCTCTACTAAAAATAAAAAAATTAGCTGGGTGCAGTGACAGGTGCCTGTAATTCCAGCTACTCGGGACACTGAGGCAGGAGAATCACTTGAACCCGGGGGGGCGGAGGTTGCAGTGAGCCGAGATCATGCCACTGCACTCTAGCCTGGGCGATAGAGCAAGACTCCATCTCAAAAAAAAAAAAAAAAAAGAAAGAAAGAAAAAAAAGAAAAAAAATTGCAGTAAATTTAAAACAATTTAGGGGTAGAATTTGTATTTTTTACAATACCTAGTGTTCTTGCCAGTAAGCATGTTTCATCTTCCCATTTATTTACGTCATTTTAAATCTTTCAGTGATGTTTTAGAATGTTTTTTATAAAACATTCACGACAAGGACAGAAAACCAAACACTGCATGTTCTCACTCACAGTCGGGAGTTGAACAATGAGAACACTCAGACACAGGGCAGGGAACATGACACATCACAGCCTATCGGGGGTGGGGGCATGGGGGAGGGATAGCATCAGGAGAAATACCTAATGTAAATGACCAGTTGATAGGTGTAGCACACCAACATGGCACATGTATACATATGTAACAAACCTGCACGTTGTGCACGTGTACCCTAGAACTTAAAGTATGTATGTGTGTGTGTGTATATATTTATACACAAT
>NW_012118932.1:3662962-3680808 GCF_000951035.1 Colobus angolensis palliatus
TATATAAAAGAAACCTTGCACTGATTTTGTTAGATTTATTCCTAGGTATCCTTCCTCTTTTTTGATTTGTCATTGCTATTGTAGATGGTATCTTTTTAAGAAGTTATATTTCCTAAAGAAAAAAATCAAAAAAATTGTGTTTTCTCATTTTTATTACCAGTATATAGGAATGTAATTTAATTTTACATAATTACCTTATGTCTAGCAATAATTCTGATAATTTGCTTCTTCCTATTAACACCTTATACCCATTATTGATTTATTTTTCTATTTTAAAATATCTTCCTGCACTGGCTAAAACCTCCACTATAATGTTGAGCAGGACAGTGAGCATCCTTAGAACCATCTTGGTTGCAAAGGGTAGGTCTCTAATGTTTTATCAATAAATGTGACATTTCTGGTCTGAGTTTGCTAAGTATATTTTTAAATTATCAATAAAGTTAGATTTTATCCATTTTTATCTTAACTATTGAGATGCTCATATCGTTTTTCTCCTTCACTGTGTTAAAATGGTGAATAAATTTATAGATTTTTGAAAAGTAAATTCATTCTTGCGTTCCTGAAGTAAACCAAGCCACACTGTGTGTCTTTAAAATATATTGCTGAATTCAGCTTGCTGTTTTGTTTAGAACTTTTACTATCTGTTCATTAGTAAGATTTGCTTATACATTGAAAATAATATCCTTGACTGGTTTTGGTATCAGGTTATACAGCCTCATAAAGTGGGTGGGGACATCCTCTCTGGAATAGTCCATAAAAACTGGGATCATCTTTTCCTTGAACGTGTTGTAGAATCCCTTGGAAAACCATCGTGGCCTGGTTTTATTGTATGTGTGTATTCGGTATTTATTGTTGCATAACCAATACCCCAGATCTTGGTGGTTTAAAACAATAACATATATTAGGTCACAGCTTCTGAGGGTCAAGAATTTGGGAGTAGTTGAGTGGCTGTGGCTCAGGGTCTATCATGAGGTTGCCATCAAAATGTTGGTTGGGGCTATAATCATCGTGACTGTGGCTGGAGGATTTGCTTCTGATATATCCCGCTCACACTGCTGGCAGTTCCCTGCTGGCTCACGGCAGGCAGCCTTGGGTCCTTGCCATATGGACCCCTTTAGGGAGGCTTGAGTGTCCTCATGACATGGCAGCTGGCTTCCCCCTTTCGTTCTTCAAAGAATTGTGGGTTTTGTGTTTTGTTTTTTTAATATAAGATCTAAAAGAGAAAAAATTAACATTGATCTCTACGTTGCTTGAGCTAGAAGGCATAAGAAAACGAACCGAACAACATATATCCATGAAATTTCTCCCAAATGTGCGGTAAAAAGATGAAATCTTTAGATAAGTTGTACACAGAAGCTAGATTTACTACTCTCTAAATAGTGATGGGACCTGCTATATAAAACACAGAAATAAGTTAATGCTTTTGGTAAGAATATAACCTGAGCTTTGCTGAAGCTTCATATTCCCTGAGGATGTCTAAAATGCCAGTCCAGGCCAGGCCAGGCATAGTTGCTCATGCTTGTCATCCCAGAACTTTGGGAGGCCAAAGCGGGTGGATTGCTTGAGCCCAGGAGTTTGAGACTAGCTGCTCAACATAGCGATATCCCCAGCTCTACAAAAAATACAAAATTAGCTGGGCACAGTGGTGTGCTCCTGTAGTCCCAGCCACTTGGGAGGCTGAGGCAGGAGGATTGTTTTAGCCCGGGATGTTGAGGCTGCAGTGAGCCGTGATCATGCCACTGTACTCCAACCTGGGTGGCAGAGTGAGACTCCATCTCTCAGTAAATTAAAAAATAAAATAAGATTTGATTTTAAATGTTTTATAGTTTAATTTACTGATATTATACATTTCTACTCATATGTTAGATTGAACTGTATTAAATTTTTGATGTTCAACCATTTTTGACCTAAAAAACAAGTTTCTTGGAAAGCCGAGGCAGGCGGATCACTCAGAAGTTCGAGACCATCCAGGTCAGCACGGTGAAACCCTGTCTCTACTAAAAATACAAAAAATTAGCTGGGCGTGGTGGTGCACACCTGTAGTCCCAGCTACTCAGGAGGCTGAGGCAGGAGAATTGCTTGAACCCAAGACGTGGAGGTTGCAGTGAGCCGAGATCGCACCACTGCACTCCAGCCTGGGCGACAGAGCAAGACTCTGTCTCAAAAACAACAAAAAACAAGTTTCGTGTGATTTAACTTAAAAGTTCTGGCACTATATGTAGTTCTTCCAGTGATTACATTTGTAACTTTAAAGTTCACCTTTTTCTCGTTCCAGCAACTACAGACAGTCTCCATGAGTGCCTTGCTCTATGCGCTGACACCTATGTTCCTATTGTCCCATGCTTGTCTATCTCTTCCACCTCCCAGCTTCAGTCAAGACTGATCACTTTTGTATTCTCTTATAGCTAAAATTTTGGTGATTGTTGAAAAACTTGAAAATGAATAAAAAAGACTTCATATGTTTTCTTTGTAAATATTATTTACTATAGTGCCAAATAGTCCACTGTCATTACGCTTCCTTTCTAGCACTTCCTTCATTTTTCTAGCAGTTCTAGAAATTACTCTGGTCGCCTACCCAGCTGTTTCCTAGAACTGATCTTCAGCTTTCCTTAGTTGCTTCCCCAATTTCCCAAATTCCATGTCTTCTTTCTCATCTACTCCCTCATTTTACAACTACTTAGGAAAAGGGATCCAAAGGATATCCCCTTTCCTGAGTCCTTGCCAGCAAATTTCTATATTCTTTATTCTCTCATGCTTGATGGCTAGTTTAGCTGGTAAAAGAATTCTAAATTCAAATGATCGTCTTGCACCAAAGGTGCTGGTGGGAATTTGTTGTCATTATTAACAGGGGACCTCTCTTTTTCTTGGCAGACATCCTTAGGATCTTCTCTATGTCCTCTGTTCTGACTTTGATTTGATGTTTGCCATACATTGCTCTTTATTTCATTCACACAAAGGGGTATTTGCAGGGTCCTCTGGAGACTCATGTCTTTTAAGTTTTGTGAGATTCTGTTATACTTTTTTTGGATAATTCCTTTGTCCTCTCCTTTCATCTTTTTTTGCTTTTTCTTTTCTTCATCTTTTTAGTCTCTTTTTTCTACCTTCTTTTACTACCTCTTAAGAGACTCCTCAACTCCTTCCAACACTTAGGTAAAAATGTTAATTTCTGCAATTGTATTTTTAATTTCTGCAGTCACTGTTAATTTTTTTAAAATAGACTCATTCTTGTCTTATGGATGCAGTTTTTGTTTTTGTTTTAGAATACTAGAGTTTAAGATTTTTGAGTTTTCAAAGTTCCCCTTTGCTTTCTAAACTACATCTTTTTTCTCTGGTATTTCATTTTGTTGTTGTTGTTTGCTTGCTTGCTTCTCTTAAGCCCTTGGTTGTTGGTTCATATTTTTAAAGTAAGGCAACAAAAATAACTGACTTTGGGATCATTGTGCACACTGGCAGGGGTTATCAACTTCATTTTAGGGTATGGGGGAGCAAGCTGAGTGTTACACTGGGAACCTCTACAAGCCAGAATGTTTGCGGAGGATTATTTCTCTAGGATCTTGCAATTTCTTTAATTAACTTTTTGTTTGTTCGTTTTCCTAAGGCTGGGAGCAGACATAACAATTCCTTATATTATAAATAGCTTTTAAGTAACTCCCTGGCTTTTATTCCCACAGATCACGCGTTTTCTACATCGTACCCTGTATAATCCATCTTCACACCTCTCTGGGGTTCCGTTGAGCAGACGGGATCTCTCTGCTCGCACTGGCTGTGGCTTTCTCTTCTCCATCTATCACACCTTAACTGCTCTGTTCCGTAAACTTGCTGAACTCTCCAGTCCATTGCGGATCCTCTCCCTTTCCCTGCGACATTGTAGGCTAATACCATTTCCATTTCTTTTACTGCCATCTGAGTGAGGTCTTTGGAGGGAGAAGAGCTAACTGGGTTTCATCAGTTTGTTTGTTTTTAACTGAAAGTCCAACTATTTCTGTTCTCTGAGTTTCCAGCTCTAGAAGTTTCCTTGACTTCTCCTAGGCAGAGTTGGGTCCTCATTGCCCTGGGTTCCTCGTCACTCTGTCTCCTCCGTCTCCCCCACTGCATGTTGTAATTGACTTCACTTTCTGAGAACATCGCAAAAGTTGGTCTTTGAATCTCTGGTGACATCGGAAGTGACTGAGTCTGTTTTGGGAGAAGTCAATCTGGCCTTCCCAGCTTTTAAACAATCACCATCACTACAGGGCGTGCCAAAGGCAGGCAGATGCCAGGACTCACTGCCCAGTAGCTGTGCACACCCTCATTAGACAGCTGGAATGTTACAGGATGATTCCATCAACATCGTAAAGAGACAAACATTCATTGAGTTCAGTGGGTGGGTCCAGAGTACTGGAGGCTGAGAGGCCTAGAGGAAGAAAACAATGAGCAGCATTTGCCCGTGACACCTGCCCGCCTTCCACCTGTCTGTCAGTGCTTCCAGGTGCTCCCTGACTTTGATGACCCCAGCATAGATCTTTCCAAGTCCAATCTCTGGGGTTGGGGAGGCTCTGTTTCAGCTGCTGCCATACTCAATGAAACCTTTATTTTTATTAGATTATTTTTTTGAGATGGAGTCTCACTCTGTCACCAGGCTGGAGGGCAGTGGCGCGATCTCCCCTCACTGCAACCTCCACCTCCCGGGTTTAAGCGATTCTTCTGCCTCAGCCTCCGGAGTAGCTGGGACTACAGGCGCCGCCACCACACCTGGCTAATTTTTGTATTTTTAGTGGAGACAGGGTTTTGCCATGATGGCCAAGATGGTCTCGATCTCTTGACCTTGTGATCTGCCCACCTCGGCCTCCCAAAGTGCTGGGATTACAGGTGTGAACCACCACATCCAGCCTATTTTTACTTTTATTATTTTATTTTATTTTATTTTTTATTTTAGACAGGGTCCCACTCTGTTGCCCAGGCTGGAGTGCAGTGACGCCATCTTGGCTCACTGCAACCTCAGCCTCTTGGCTTCAGGTGGTTCTTATACCTCAACCTCCTGAGTAGCTGGGACTACAGGTATGTGCCACCACGCCTGGCTAATTTTGTATTTTTAGTAGAGATGGGATTTTGCTATGTTGGCCAGGCTGGTCTCGAACTCCTGGCCTCAAGTGATCTGCCCGGCTCGGTCTCTCAAAGTGCTGGGATTATAGGTGTGAGCCACCAGAGCCAGCTGTTTTTATTTTTCGAGACAAGGCTCTACTACCCAGGCTGGAGTGCAGTGGCGTGATCACATCTCTCTACAGCCTCAACCTCCTGGGCTCAAGCACTTTCCCACCTGAGGCTCCGGAGTAGCTAGGAATACAGGCGTGTACCACTACATGAAGCTATATTTTTATTTTTTGTAGAAATGGGGTCTCCCCATATTGCTCAGGCTGGTCTCAAACTCCTGGGCTCAAGAAATCTGCCCACCTTGGCCTCCCAAAGTGCCAGGATTACAGGTGTGAGCCACCACACCCAGCCATGAACCTTTGTTAAACATCTAATACATACCTGGCATCACGAAGTCAGTTTTCTTAACCCTTCCAACCCCGGGGGAGGTAGGCATTATTATTTCACTTTGCAGATGACAACACTGAGGCCCACGAAGGGGCAGTGACACATCTGAGGTTATGACTGGCAGAGCTGTCACATGAGCTTGTCTTCTGCCTTCTGGCCTAGAGCTCCTCACCCCTGCCCTCACTGCCCACTGTTTCTCCTGGCATGGACTGGATCAGCTGCCCAACCCAGGTTCTGCTGGTCAGGGGGATGCAAGTGCCAGGAGGACACTCATGTTCGTGGTCATAGACCATCACGACCTCACAGGGGTTCTAGTCCTTTAAGCCTAGTCTTGGATGATGAGATGGAGAAAAGCAGTGAGAATAGAAAGGAATATGGGAGAAAAATGGGTGGAGAGAGAAACAGATGGGACAGAAGGAAGTGAGAGAAAGGAGATAGAAATGCAGGTGCAAGCCATGACTCTCAGTCACTGCAGGCCCAGCCCGGACCCAACAGGGGCCATCCAGAGCCCACAGGAGGCATCTTTGTATGCTGGGAACTGCAGAATTGGTCTCAGCTCTGCCACTGACTCCGTTTCCCCATTCACACCAGGGTGTTCTTAGGGCCAAAGAAGGCAATAAATGTAAAAGTTCATTGTAAACTGGAGGTGCGTCTGAGCAAGGAGGCTTTCCTGGCACTGGTCCACCAGGAAGGCAGGGGTCTGCCCCATTGCTACACCCCGGAGCAGAACCCAGAACACTCCTGTCCAGCACAAAGGACACCCCGGAATGAGGAGGCTAACAGAGATGCAGAGAGGTAGCAGGGGTGCGGGAGGCCTTCCAGGCGAGCTCCCCTCACAGGCCCCACAGCCCAGAGCTCCTACCCTCTCTACCTGACCTCCACTGCGGGGCCCATCTGAGGCTGGCCAGCACCCCAGCTTGCTCTCAGGAAGAAGGCAGAGGGTTGGGCCTTCTCCTCAGCTCTAAGCCCCTAGCAGTTTATGTTCCCAGTGACATCAAAGGAGAAATGGAAAATGTCAGTGTTTCTAAGGTTTTTGTCGCTCAAGCTCATGTTCAAATTCATTCGCAGTTCAAATTATTTTTAGTTGATTTGTAGTGAAGGAGTAGAGGAGATGGCATCCGTGAAATTCCGCAGGCCACCCAGCTTTGAGAATGGTATTGCTCTGCTAAGTCATTGACCTGGCCACCTGCCCAGGTGCCTTTAAGAAGAACACAGTCTATCCAAGGATGAGCCTCTGAGAACCTCTTGGATACAGCAGACCCCCTGCATACTATGATCCTCCCACTGCACGGTCCTTGACTGTGGTCCAGCTACAGTCACTCCTGGGCACTGTGAGGTTTACTAACATTTCCACTGATTATGAAAACATCAAGGCTCCCTTTAAGGAAGATCCTCAGTTCAGAGCTGTCAAGAGGACTGAAGAGAGAAGATGGGTTTCGAGAAAAGTCGTGAGCCTCTCAGCACTAGAGGCAATCAGGCAGATGCTGGCTCTTTGTGGAAAAGTAAACAAAGAAAAGCAAACAATCAAAAAAAAAACCAAAAAAAAAACCAAAAAACAAAAATGCAAGCCCTGTTTTCTTGTCTTGATGCTTTGGGCAAGTGTATTCTTCTTTATAAATCTCCTTTTCCTTTTTGTTTCTGCAGAAACATCCTGCAAAGCCTTTAAAGGATCCTTTCAAATGTGGTCATTCCCACAGGCAGCTGTTCATTCCCACAGCTGTTCCCTGGGGGAGCAGAATAATGGCCCCCAAAATGTCCCCTTTCGAATCTCAGAGAACCTGTGAATATGTTACCTCAGATGACGAAAGAGGCTGTGTTAGGAGTGATTAGGTTAAGGATCTTGAGACAGAAGCTGATCCTAGATGATCCCTCAGGTCCTCGTAAGGGACAGAAGGAGGCGGGAGGGTAGAATCAGATTTGAAGATGGGACACCGCTGGCTGTGAGGAAAGAAAAAGGCCTGTAAGCTAAGGAGTGTGCAGATTCCAGAAGCTGGAAAAGGCCAGGAAAGTGTTCACCCTGAGAGCCGCCGGCAGGAACGCAGCCCTGCTGACACCTCGACGTTAGCCCGGTGACGTCTGTTTCGGGTTTCTGATCCCTCATTTCGGCCACAATAGGAAACGAACCTTCGAGATTTTGGTGTCTCCATCACAGCCTCTAGCACATTCCACTGTAATTCTCTATGCGCTGATTTCCTAACTGGGCTCCTTGGGGTAAGAGCTGTGTATTAATTAGTCTTTCTCCCACGGTGCTGGCACAGAACTGGGCACGTAGGAGGTGCTCGGGGTGAACTCTCTCCCAAATGGGCCAACCTGTCACGCATGAGCCGGCACCCAGACAACAACCTGGCCCACAGCCCCTTCAACACCTGCTGTGGTCCTGCGGAGCTTCCCCCTGTTGACCCCACTACTCTTCAGAGAGCTCAGTATTCATCTTTCTTATTATAAAGGTTTTCGAAAATCAGGATTTGTCACACATATTTAATTATTATGAGCCACAGGTGTTCATCATTTTTTGTCTCTGAGCAAGCGTGGCTTTCCTGTCTGGGTCCTTGAAGCTTGGGCCAGGGAGTCGAGACACGGGCTAACAGGAAGGAGAAGGGGCAAGGAGAGAAACCACCTTCTTAGGTCCCTAGAGCAGGGCAGATTTCAAACACTGCCTTGGCCAGGTGCGGTGGCTCAGACCTGTCATCCCAGCACTTTGGGAGGCCTAGGTGGGTGGATCACCTGAGGTCAGGAGTTGGAGACAGCCTGGCCAACATGGTGAAACCCTGTGTCTACTAAAAACACAAAAATTAGCCAGGTGTGGTGGCGCACGCCTGTGGTCCCAGCTACTCAGGAGGATGAGGCAGGAGAATCGCTTGAACCCAGGAGGCGGGGGTTGCAGTGAGCCAAGATCACGCCACCGTACTCCAGCCTGAGCAACAGAGTGAGACTCCATCTCAAAAAAAAATAATGATAATAAAATAAAACACTGCCTTCAACTCAAATGTTCTGTTCAATCCTGGGAGCCACCATTAAGCAAGCGGAGAGAGTTAAGTAGAAAGTAACTAGGGCAGAGGGCAGAAAGAGAGGTGCCGGGGCGAAGAACTAGAAGCCAGCCACATGGAAACTGGATAAAATACCCAGGGGTGTCCAGCCTGGAAAAGAGAAGATTCAGGATTGCTGGTTACAGTGTTGAACCAGTTAAAGGGGGGACACAAGGACGAGGGAGGAGACTTTGTCCTGGGTGGTTTCAAAGGACAAAGTGAGGACAAATTGGTAGGAAATACAGGGGGTTAGATTTTGTCTGTGTCCAAGGAAGACCTTGGTCAGCACCCTCCAGGGTCGGAGTGGCCACCACGTACGCCACGTGCTCCCACCGGGGGAGGAGCTCAGGCCGAGACCGAGCAACCACAGCCGGAAGGAGCTCCAGCTTTTGATGGAGACAGACCTGAGGCTGGAAGATGCTCCTTCTACCTCACACGGTCTGCGGTCGGTCACCCCTGCCCTGGATTGCGCTGGGTGGGTGTGGGTGTAACCTGCTGCCCAGGCATGGGTCACATTGGCCATGGCCTTGTGGAGCTGAGCTGCACTGGGAGGAACAACCATCTGCAGGCATTGAGTTGGTTGGGTGCTTAACGCCCTGGGGTCAGTCTGAGTCCTCAAACAAACGTGTAATACCAGTCATCCTAGCAGCAGGCTTCTTGCAGCTTGTTCTTCCAGGGGAGGAGCCTCTCCCCGGCCCGCAGGTGCTTCTTCGGGTTTTATTTTCCCAGCTGTCTTTGGAAAAGCTCGGTTATAGTTTCACTAATAGTCCTTACAGGAGGGCTGGTCCCTGCCCACCTGACGGGTCCCAAGTGTGTGTCTGGTCCACCCCTTCCTTCCTCTTCGTCTGGACACCCACACCTCCCCCTTCCCAGGGCATCCCCTCCAGGCCTTCTGGCCTCTCCCTCCTTCCTGCCCTTCCTTCATTGCAACTTGATGCTCCGGCGTCCGTTCCTTCCCTGAGAGGTGGCCCATTGGAGGGCCCTGCGAGGTGACTCTCCTCTGAGAGGTTAATAATGCTGTGCCGGGTCACCTGGTCCTCCACAGTGGAGAAGGAGGGACCTCACAGGTCACACTGGCCATATTCAGGCTTCAGATACAGGATTAGGGTAGATGGAAAAGTGGGAAGGCATTTCAAGATGAACATCCTGTCATGTTTGAAAGTGGGGTTCAGATCATCCCTCTGCTACTGACCAGCTGTGTGACTTTGAGGGAGTCCTTTCCCCTCTTGGGCCTTAGTGTCCCCATCTAAAATGAGGGTCTGGACCAGAGGGCCCTTCCGACTCTGACACTCCGATACCCAGAGTCGCGTCTCTCCCTACTCCTCACTTTCCTTCCCTGTCCAGTCCACCTCCATCCTTTCAAAGACACACCTCATTTGTCACCTGTCCCTTTGCTCTCCCCCAGGCTGCACCCGAATGGCTGGTCTTGCTAATCTCCCTTCTAACACTCAAGCAGCTGTGGAAAGGGCCCTTTGCTGGAGCGGGTGGAAGAGGGTGCAAGTGTCCGCCCCAGCATCCCTGTCACCATGAGCGTCCCCACTGCCCTCACCACATTTTGCAGAAACGCACCTTGGCTGGTTGTTCTCATGGCTCCATTGGAGGAGCTCTGACCTCAGGTACAATAGCACCTGCTGACCTAATGTGTAACCCTAAATGCTACAGGGAGAGACCAAGTCCTGGGATAGCCTGCCTCGCAGTGCCTTTTGGGTGCCCCAGTGGACCTTCGTCACGCAGAGCTTTACAAGTCACAAAGCACTTTCTCACTCTGATTGTTCCGAGAGCGCCTAATCCCGGCCATCCACAGGCGCAAGAGTAGGGTTGCAATAACCCAGGACCTCCCATTGTTGTGCTAGGAAAAGTGAGATTCTGTGAGGAGGTGCCAGAGAATGTGTCTTCCCAGTGCGGGCAAGAACGTGGCACCCACAAAGCTGGGGAGACAGGAGGAATGAGGACCCCCCAGTTGCTTCTCACAGCTTGACCCCGGCCAAGTTCTCTCTAAAGTCAGTTCCCTCAACTGCAAAGGAAAAAGGTTCATTTCCAGGCCATTGACATCCACGTGCCCCCTACTACCGCTCCGTGAACTCAAGAACGTTCTCTGCTTCCCTGGGGCCCCCGGACCACTCAGCTCGACTTGCCCTGAGGCTGTGGCAGCAGGGAGACCAGAGCCACCTGGGCAGCTCAGAGACTGGGTGTGAGGGCCAAGAAGCAACAGATGCCCCTGCCTCGATTGCTCCCCAGACCTCCCTTAACGAGGAGGGGCCTGCGGGAGAAGTGGGGCTCATCCCAGGAAACCAGGCCACACAGCTTCCCGCGGGTGTCCTCCTCATCAACACAGGCCAGCACTTGGGACTCAGTGTATAGGTTGCGTTATAAGAAGTCACTTAAATACCCAGCTGGAACCCGTCAGTCTCTTCCTTTCTTCCTGAGGAATTCCTGATTTTGCTCAGATTAACCAAGTGTTTCCTTTGTCGGGCATTGAAAGACTCTCTCTTTTTAGGCGGCGTGATTTCCTAAGAGGAGGCCAGCTCCAGTGTGGTGAGTCTGTATTTTCTGGAGAGGGGAAGCCCTGCCCCTCAACGCTTGGCCGAAAGGGCAGGGTCGGACTCAAAAGGCCCCCTGATGTTTAAAAGCTCAGGTGAGACAAATACTATTCAGGGAGAGATCCTGGAAAGAGACACGCAGCTCGTCCACTCCTCCTGACGGCCTAAAATACGTCCTCAACCAAGCTGGACGTGAGGGGCTGGGGTCACATGGTGGAAAAAATCTGAGACGACCCCGTGGAACTCACGGCTCGGTTGTTAGGATGCCTGTCGCTGGGGACGTTTGGACCAAGTGACAAAGCGTCCACTGTGCAAGGACCCTGAGGAGAAATGCTCCTCCGGCCCCCTCCCAGGGTTACCCCACCCCTCTCCCGCCCCTCGCTCCTGCATCTGGCCATGTAAATATTTGGTATCTCCTTTTCCCCACTGCCTGCTGGAAAGCTTAGAGGCCAAGGTATGGCCCACTTTGGTGAGTTCCCCTCCCTGTGCCTCCATCTCTGGCTGTCTCACCTCTGTTTCTCCTGCAGGCTCAACCTCTTCTCCCAGCCTTTAAACACTGAGAGCCGGAAACCTCTGCCCCACCCTCCTTCTGAATCTCAGCTAGTCTGGGCAGTTTCCTGCTGGCCATTGCTTCAGTTGCCTTCTGGATCAGCAGCCTGATTGGCTGCGAGGAACAGACTCATCGCAGACGCTGGCCTAGCCTAGTTGGGGATGGCTGTGCTCGTGTACCTGCCCACGAGCGAGCGTAGAGGCAGACCGTCCAGGGCGGTGTAGCGCCTCCACCGCGTCTACCATCTGTGGCCTGTGGCATTTGTCCCCACGGCTGCAGCTCCTCCCACCTCTGCATTCCAGGCAGGGAGAAGAGTCGGACAAAACTGCATGCTAGCCAACTCTATCCCTTAAAAAAAATAATAAGTGGATATTTTTATTGCCTAGCATCCATACAGACAAGTGTATAAATCACGTGTGCTGCTGGCTGCAGGATCACAAAATGAATTTTGAGCTGCTTGCTTTTAGCCTCTTTCCTAGCTCCCTTTTAGTCTCTCACTTTTGCCTTTCTTCCTTTGCTTCCTACTTTTATATTTTATTTATTTATTTATCTATTTTTGAGACAGAGTCTCGTTGTGTCGCCCGGGCTGGAGCGCAGTGGCGGATCTGGACTGCAGTGGAGTGATCTTGGCTCACTGCAACTTCCACCTCCCAGGTTCAAGCGAGTCTCCTGCCTCAGCCTCTGGAGTAGCTGGAACTACAGGCACCTGCCACCGTATCAAGCTAATTTTGGTATTTTCAGTAGAGATGGGGTTTCACCATGTTGGTCAGACCGGTCTCGAACTCCCGACCTCAAGTGATCCACCCGGGTCAGCCTCCCAAAGTGTTGGGATTACACGCATGGGCCACTGCGCCCGGCTGCTTCCTACTTTTAATTTATTCTATCTTGTTATTATTATTTTTAAAATTGCCTCAAATCCTTTCTGCATTCAGGAGGGGTAAGAATAAATTCACAAATAGGTGAACGAGTGGATGGGTGGATCCACTGTACTCTGACATGACCAGGAAGCTGATTCGGACAGTCCCTAGTCCTGAGGACCACAGCTCCGTTCCAGACAGGAGGAAAGGCCTCCGAGGAGAGATGGGATGGGCTGGTCAGAGCAGGGTAAGCCTGGGGGATCGTCCATATCAGCCCGGACACCAGTTCGCACCTCCTCATCACCTGTCATCAGGTCTGCATCCACGCTGCCAGCCACTTGTTCATTCCATCTGCTTGGTTTTAAGAAGCACAGCCACGATGCTCCTGTCTTCAGAGTCCTCTGCTGTGAGGAGCAAGCTCGTCATTTCCCTTAATTTGCCAGGAAGGAAATGGCTCGTGCTGGGGAGAACAAGGTCTGTCATTCCAAGGACTCAGGTGGCGGCTCTGACCGCGGAACCTAGGCTCGTTAGCATGAGTTGGGCGGCTGTCGGGGCTGGGCGCATCAGTGCTGTATTGACGTGCGTGTGGCGGGCAGTGCAACAAGAGGGTCGGAAATGAGCCAAGGAGGATGCAAGCATGAACTGGGAACAAGCGTTGCCTGGCCGACTCCTTTCCCCACGTCCTCTCTTCTCTCCTTCCTTCTTTCCCTTCTTTCCTCTCTCCCTCCTTCCTTCTTGTCCTTCTTCACCAGATGAGATGGGGTAAAAAGATGTATTTTTTTTCATAGACTGATAGCTGTTGTAAGTGGTTATCTCACGTGATGTCCCCGCTGTATGGACGGGACACCGATACCCAAAGGCAGACGTGACTTGCTAAGGTCCATGTTCTGGGTCTCTAGACTTCCATGTCTTTCTGGAACCTGTTCATCGGGCTAATGGCACTTCTCTGTTCCTTCTTGGATTGTTCCCTGAGAGGAATCTGGGATGGGGGAGGTGACGAGGAAGGCAAGTTTCCCAGTGAGGTGGCGGAATGGGGCTCCCGGGATTGAGCCCACGTGCCCCTGTGTTTCTGTGTAACCTTCAGTCACACAGGGCATTCAAAACAGAGCTGTTCCTTCACGTGATAATCAAGGAAAACACAATTGCTCTTACAGCTCCTGACCTTTAATTACATGTGGTGACGCGCTGGCAGCTGCTCCAGCCATGAGGACTGTGAGGTTGTTAGTTTTATCATTTCAAAGGCTACTCTGCTTTATTGTGGCATAAAATTTGGAAGTCTCATATTAAAATGTACAATTAAATGCAACTTGAATAAATTGCTTTAGGCCAAAGAGAACTTTTCCCTTCTGCTTCCTGCCCCCAGCCCTGTCCCCCTGCCACCCCCACCTGTTAACTGCCTGCTTTCAAGCTCTCTGAACCTCTCTGACAGGGAGGAATGAGGGAGTTCTTTGAAAAACAACCTCAGAAAGACAGGTGGCAAGCTTATGGGTTGGGCTCGGGCTGCCCTGGAGGCTGGACTGAGCCCGCGCACCCGTGTTTCTGTGTAACTTTCAGTCACGCGGAACATTCAAATCAGAGCTTTGAATGAGAAGCACTGGCGGCTTCTCAGATCTGTGAGGCCAGGTGGGCTGGTCTCTTTTTTCTTTTTTGAGACAGGGTCTTGCTCTTTTGCCCAGTTTGGAGTGCAGTGGTGTGATCCTGGCTCAGTGCAACCTCTGACTCCCAGGTTCAAGTGATTCTTCTGCCTCAGCCTCCCAAATAGCTGGGACTATTGGTGTGCGCCACCACACCCGGCTGATTTTTGTATTTGTAGAAGATGTTTCAGCATGTTGACCAGGCTGGTCTCGAACTCCTGACCTCAGGTGATCCACCCACCGTGGCCTCCCAAAATGCTGGGGTTACAGGAGTGAGCCACAGCCCCCGGCCCTGGTCTCTTGATAAAATAAACGAAACCCTCACACTCACTCCCCTTGCTGATTCCCAGTCAGCCGTAGAAAGAAGTCCAGGTGGCTCACCCAGCATGCAAGGGCCAGGTGATCAGCTCCCTGCGAAAGCTCAGTCTCCCGCCATAGCCTCCCTTCCTGCCTCCAGGCCTTTGCTGAGCCCTGCTCTGCAGCTGGATGGCCCACCCACCCCTTCAGCCCTTTCAGAATCCCATTCACCCTCCAAAGCTCTGCCCCTACGCCCTGCCCCTCTGCTTAGTCAATCCTGGCGGGCGAATCTTTCCCTCCTCTGGAGCTTCAGGACACGTTGCTTAACTCTATGTTTAATTTTTTGAGGACAGGCTTTACTTTGGGGCGCTTTATGCTCCTTGTGTGTCTTAGTACCCCATGACTGGGCTCTCGGGGAGGAGGCTGAAGCTGGTTCCTGTTATCTCTGCAGACCTTGAGCGGAGTGCCCACCTGGAGCCCAGCCAATGGCCAGCAAGATCTGCTGGGACTTTGCTCCCTCTAGACTGTGAGTCTAGCCCCTCCCTGCGGTCCTACCAGCATGGCTGACCCCATGGCTGAAAAGAGCACATCGCTAGGGGGCTAATTCCAGGCAGTGGAGGCTCCTCTTGAGAGACACTACAGGGGCTGGCATGGAGGATGAGGTCTTTTTTTTCTTTTTTTTTTTTTTTGAGACGGAGTCTCACTCTGTCGCCCAGGCTGGAGTGCAGTGGCCGGATCTCAGCTCACTGCAAGCTCCGCCTCCCGGGTTCACGCCATTCTCCTGCCTCAGCCTCCCGAGTAGCTGGGACTACAGGTGCCCGCCACCTCGCCCGGCTAGTTTTTTGTGTTTTTAGTAGAGATGGGGTTTCACCGGGTTAGCCAGGATGGTCTCGATCTCCTGACCTCGTGATCCACCCGTCTTGGCCTCCCAAAGTGCTGGGATTACAGGCTTGAGCCACCGCGCCCGGCCGAGGATGAGGTCTTTAACATAGAATTCGGCCGGGTGTGGTGGCTCACACCTGTAATCCCAGCACTTTGGGAGGCCGAGGTAGGCAGATCATTTGAGGGCAGGTGTTCGAGACCAGCCTGGCCAACATGGTGAAATGCTGTCTCTACTAAAAATAACAAAAATTAGCCGGGCATGGTGGTGGGTGCCTGTAATACCAGCTCTCTGGGAGGCTGAGGCAGGAGAATTGCTTGAACCTGGGAGATGGAGGTTGCAGTGAACTGAGATCGTGCCACTGCACTCCAGCCTGGGCAACAAGAGCAAAACTCCGTCTCAAAAATAAAATAAAATAAAACAAAACAAAATAAAATAGAGAGAATCCAAGGAATGTTTTTTCCATTATAAAAAACTTGTCAGCTGCGGAAAAATGTGAAAAAAAGACAAAATTATAGAGGACAGAAGGGAAGATGGCTCATATTCCTGTCACCTCAGCACATGCCTGCAGGGTGAGGAGAGCTGAGTTCATCCCAGAGCAGCGAGGTGAGCTACGTGACCTGTTCCTGTCCACACTGAACCAGGGACCAGCTTGCTTAGATTGGGTTTCTGTAGTCTTTTAAAAAAATATATAATGTTTTCAGAAAGGACTAATTTTTAATGTCATAGAACATTTCACCAGCAAAATGGTGGTGCTCAACTTTCTCCAGCATGATTTCATTTGATGCTTGATTTGTGTGTGTGTGGTAAAATCTACAAAACATAAAATGAATCAATTTTTCCAAATTTTTATTGTGGTAAAATACACATCAAATTACCTTTTTTTTTTTTTTTTTCTTTTTAGACAGAGTTTTGCTCTATCGGCCAGGCTGGAGTGCAGTGGCATGATCTCAGCTCACTGCAACCTTTGCCTCCCGGGCTCAAGCAATTCTCCTGCCTTAGCCTCCTGAGTAGCTGGGATTATAGGCGCGTGCCACCAGTCCTGCCTAATTTTTGTATTTTTAGTAGAGACGGGGTTTCACCATGTTGCCAGGCTGGTCTCAAACTCCTGACCTCAGGTAATCCGCCTGCCTCGGCCTCCCAAAGTGCTGGGATTGCAGGCGTGAGCCACCGCGCCCAGCCTTTCCTTCTTTGTTGACGTTGAATAATATTCTGTTGCATGACTAAACCACATTGTGCTTATCCGTATGCCTCTGTCGGTGGACACGGGGCTGCTTCCACCTTTTAGCTATTGTGGATAATACTGCTGAGAACACAGATGTATACATATCTGTCCGAGTCCCTCCTTTCAGTTCTTTGGAGGACATGCCTAGAAGTGGAATGATGGGATCGCGTGGTCATCTATGGTTAACCTTTCAATGAACTGCCACGCTGTTTTCACAGCGGCTGTACCATTTTACACCCCCGTCCACAGCACACAAGGGCCCCAGCGTTCCACATCCTTGGCAACACATGTTATTGTCTGTTTTCTGGACAGCAGCCCAAATGACTGTGATGTTGAGCATCTTTGCGTGCGCTCATTGGCCATTCGTATATCTTCTCTGGAGAAATGTCTGTTCAGATCCTTGGCCCATTTTTAAAAGCGGCTGTTGGTCAGAGAGTTGCTTCCTCGTGTGTGAACTCCTCTCTCCCCCACCCACTGCTCCCAGGCTGACACTGTGACCAAACAGCCTCCTCGGGATACTCATGACTCTGAACGCATCATCGTCTTGAGGAAGGGATGCTGGGGGCCAAGGGCTGTCTTACGAAACTTGCCTTTGGAGAAACACCACTAATGACCGGGTATGGCAGGACGTGAGTCTGGGAGTTGTCACTGGGGATTTTAAGAAGGTGACTGTTTGCTTCTTTGTCCCTTTATTATTATTCTACATATTTTCAGTGTTTCTGGCTTCATTCTTCCTGTATGAGGATGGTGTGTAGTACTTTATGGAAACCAAATGCTACCCCTTTGGGATAAGTAGGAATAAGTCATTTCCTCAAAGACTGCCTTCATGCTGCTTACAAAGCAGCAACAACCCTGTAAACAGGGAAAGATGGGAGTGGGAGGGGCATTCCCACTTCCAGGGCATCCGCGGTGATCAAGCCCTGAGCTGGGCATGTCACACACGACTCTCCTTCTAATCCTTTCATCAGTCAAGCGGGGCAGGTTGTTATCTGAGCGCACACATGGGGACGAGGAGGCTCAAAGTGGCAGGTCAGGGATGGACAGGGCTGGGATTGGGAAACCATCAGGGAACCTGAGCTCCTTCTGTGACAGGAAAAGTCCTTTTGCTCCTGCTGAGCGCTAAGGGGCCTTAGGGGCCTGGTTCAAGAAGAAATAGCCTTCCCTCCCCTCACTCCTCTCTCCTCCCCTCCCCTCCCGTCTCTTCCCCCTCCTCTCCTTCCCTTTCCCTCCCCTCACTCTTCTCTCCTCCCCCTCCCCTCCTGTCTCTTCCCCCTCCTCTCCTCTCCCTTTCCTTTCCTCCCCTCCTTTTCTCGTAGGTCC
>NW_012118932.1:3681114-3700893 GCF_000951035.1 Colobus angolensis palliatus
CTCCTCTCCTCTCCTCTCCTCTCTTCTCTCCTTTCCTCTCCTTTTCTTTCCCTCCTTCTCCACTAGACATTGACTCCACTAGACGTGTCACTCAGTCTATAAACATGTTTCATTCTTTACCATTAAAACATTCTGTGTGGTGTACATCCTCCGTATGATATATGATGGTGGATACACGTCAGTACACACTTGCCAAAGCTCATCGAATGACAGCACCAGTGTCCCACACGGGCCTTACGCTGGCGGCTGATGGTTCATGTGTTCGAGCCCCTCAGAGTGGGTTCACTTCTGTACACCAGCAGCTGGCTCAGGGCCTGCCGCTTACCGGATGCTGTTATTGAGTGAATGCGGGGCTCCCCGGCGACCCATCAGGATGGTTGTGGGGAGGGCCTGTGTGGTGCAGTTCCAAGGATGCAGGAGAGGAGAAGGCTTTGGAGTGGATGGGCCTCACATGGGCAAGGACAGGCACCATGGGACCCAAAGGGTGGAGGAGAGCCCAGTGTGGAGGGCCCAGGGAGGCAGGTTTCAGTTGAAGAAAAAGATGTAAAAAATAGAACCTTATCGAGACCAGCCTGGGCAACATGGCCAAACCCTGTCTCTACTAAAAATACAAAAAAGTTAGCCAGGCGTGGTGGTGTGTGCCTGTAATCCCAGCTACTCGAATGAGGCAGGAGAATCGCTTGAGCTCAGGAGGCAGAGGCTGCAGTGAGCCTAGATCGCGCCACTGCACTCCAGCCTGGGAGATAAAGCAAGAGTCCATCTCAAAAAAAAAAAAAAGAGAATCTTATTTTTATATTTCAAAATAGTTGTTCTAATTACTTACTGGATGTAACTCAGCAATGCATGTTTGTTTTAATGAAACATAAAACAACACATAGTTATAAACACCCTTGTTTATCACTGCTCCCTGCCCCCACTGCTGTGACAATTTTGTATGTGTCCTTCTAGATCTTTCTCTATGCATTTATATATAGATACAGACAAAGACACTCGTGTGTGTGTGTATGTGTGATACACACACACACGGACAGACACACACCATATAGCTGGGTGAAATTACTCTCACCTGCATTGTTCTTTCTTGTTCCTCTTAAGCTGTGTCAGGGAAAGTTTTCTATAAAACGGAATACGTCCAGGGAGACTCAGGTGGCCGAATGCTCCAGCGCAGTCCTGTCGCGAGAGGCTGTCTGCGCGCCAGAGGGATCCCTGTGTGTCTTTGAGATGCGCTGCTCTGAGGAACAACCTGCAATTCCTCCTTCAGAGAACAGCCAGGACCCTGGGAATGAGCTGCGGACCCCTGGCTGCCCCTTGGCACCTTGGGGCTCTCATGGCCTTTTCTGCCTCCTGAAGGGAGAGCAGATGGAGGGGCACCCGGGCAGGAGAGAGGTGGGAGGGAACCAGACGGAGAAGAGAGCCCTGGACGACCATCTGAGGCTGACTCTGAGGGCACCGAGGGCCATTCAGTGGGAAAACTGATGTTTCGTACCATCTTCTGGCTTTTTGTGTGATCCTGATTGACAAATAGAAAGATTGTTCTCCTAGCTCTTTCCCATGTGTTAAGGTATAACTGAGGAGTTGTACATTTACGTCTTTTTTTCTTAAGCCAGTACGTGCAATTGTATTATACATATTAATCTGTGACTTGCTTTTATGCTTAATACATCTGATATGCTTTTCTTCTGCAATTAAAGATGTATCTGTCTCATCTTTTAAAACTGGCTGTTTGGTATGGATTTTCCTGATGCGCGCAGTCACTGTCCTACAGACAGACATCTGAGTTGTTCACGGCGATCTGTGGCTACCAGCCGTACTGCCTGGAGCATGCTTGAACGTATCGCTTTGTGCACATGCAGCATCGTGTCTGTGTATGTGAGGGTTTACACATTTTGAGGTGTTTTTTTTTTTTTTTTTTTGTAGAGATGGGGTCTCACTCTGCTGTCCAGCCTGGTCTCAAACTCCTGGCTTCAAGGGATCCTCTCGCCTGAGCCTCCCCAGTCACTGGGATTACAGGCGTGAGCCACCATGCCTGGGTTTTTGAATTTTGATAGCTATTGGTCTACCAGTTTATATTCCCATCAACAGAGTGTGAGACTGCCATCATCCTTACCAGCCCGAGGCATTTTCCACCTTTTTTATTCTGCCAGGGGGCGTAACGGTGTGGCCACAGCGTCCCCACCCTTGAGGGGAAGAGAGCAGGGCTCCTAATGCCAGCTATGGAGGGTGCTGCGGAGGGGTCTGCCCCACCGAGGTGAGAGGTGAGGCTGGGTCTCACGGCCTCCAGTGCCCGAATCTGTGTTTGTTAACTACAATAGAGACACACTCCAGGGTGGGAGAGAGCAGAGGCCCCTGAAGCCCTGGGCAACCCCGGCTCTTCTGGTTCTCCCAGGGGGCTGGAAAGTGAGCCCTGAGGTTACAGGGCCTGTGGGTGGTAAATCAGGCTTTTCCTTTCAATAATAATAGACGTTCTCTCCCTTCATTAGTGGAACGGAACGGCTGTTCTGGGGGCTGACGGGGTGCTGCTTTGCTGTCTCTGCAGGAGAAGGTGCTTCTGTGGGGAAGAGAGGGCTCCATGTGCGGAAACCTGGAGTCCTGCAGCCCAATCTCCACAGTACCCCCGGCCTGGGGGACTGCTCCGTCCTGCATGGCCTGGTTACTGCGAGGAAACCCATGTGCTGTCACGAGAGCCAGAGAGAGTCCCCTGTGAAGGCTGGACACCCCCCACAGCACACTTCCTACAGCATGGCTCCACCTGGGCCTCTCCCTCCTCCAACGCTCCTGGTGGCTCCCTACTGCCTCCTGAGGACGTTACTCTTCCGGAGTATCCCAGTCCTCAGTGAGGCCCTGCCACACAGTCTGGGCCCCAGCCACATTCTCCTGCTCACTCTGACCTGATGGTTTTTCTTTACCCTCTTCCCTCACCTTCCAGAGCCTGCTCATCTTTGTTTGAGACAGACTCTCGCTGTGTCGCCCAGGCTGCAGTGCAGTGGCGCCATCTCAGCTCACTGCAAGCTCCGCCTCCCGGGTTCACGCCATTCTCCTGCCTCAGCCTCCCGAGTAGCTGGGACTACAGGCACCCGCCACCATGCCCGGCTAATGTTTTGTATTTTTTAGTAGAGACGGGGTTTCACCGTGTTAGCCAGGATGGTCTCGATCTCCTGACCTCGTGATCCACCCGCCTCGGCCTCCCAAAGTGCTGGGATTACAGGCTTGAGCCACCGCGCCCGACCATAGGAGAATTTTTATGTTAAGAAAAACCTTTTGTTCTGTGAGTGACCTCACTCCTCTCATCTTCTCCCAGTGCCGCTCTGCGTCAGTCTGAACTTCCGTCCACGGGGGTTGTGTGCCTGAGGACAGGAGCCAGTGGTGTGCAGATAGCATGGAGCTCACAGGCTGGGCTTGGACTCTGACTCTGTCACTTAGCATGTGGCTGTGGGGAAATTAGTTAACAGGCCTGGGCCTCAGTTTTTCTGCCTGTGAAATGGGGGTAATTACTGCCACTCATAGGACTATTTGGCGGATCAGTAGTTCTCAATCATGAGTGTGTGGTGCGTGTGTGTGTGTGTGTGTGCGTGCGTGTGTGTGAACTCTCCCTTCCTGGGGACATTTGGCAATGTCTAGAGACATTTTGTTTGTTACTTTTGGATCAGGGGATACTGCTGGCATCTAGAGGGCAGAGGCCAGGGATGCCATCGTGCCTCCTATGACACATAGAACAGCTCCTGCAATGAAGAATTTTCTGCCTCCAAATGTCACGTGGTGAGGCCGAGAAAGCTGGTGGAGGTGAAATGATGGACAGCTGCAGTGAGGTACCCAAGGGGTCTCTGGTTCACAGCAGGTGCTTCCCAAATAGCCATCTTTAAATGTAGCCGATTCATGCCTGTGCTGTCCACCACTCCCAGCACAGTGCCTGACACAGAGAAGCTGGGTGCTAGGATTAGGGAGGATGGAAGAGGAAAAAGAGGGATATTCTTATTCGTGCAGGTTCAATGGAAAGAAAGTTAAAGTGGCCGGGTGCGGTGGCTCATGTCCGTAATCCCAGGACTTTGGGAGGATGAGGCGGGCGGATCACGAGGTCAGGAGATCGAGACCGTCCTGGCCAACATGGAGAAACCCCGTCTCTACTAAAACTACAAAAACTAGCTGGGCCTGCACACTGGTGGCGGGCGCCTGTAATCCCAGCTACTCAGGAGGCCGAGGCAGGAGAATCACTTGAACCCGGGAGGCGAAGGCTGCAGTGAGCCAAGATTGGGCCACTGCACTCCAGCCTCGGTGACAGAGTGAGACTCTGTCTCAAAAACAAAAAAAAGTTAAAGGACTTGATTTGGGAAGGTGGAGGGACCAAGGCTGTAAGAGGGCAGGTGTTCTCCAGGTGGGAGCAAGGCTGGTGGGTGAAGGGTTGGAGCCGCAAGCTGTGTGGAGCCACTCCAAGCAGTGCCTGCCCCTCCGGGGCTCCTGTTATTTAATGGACAGACACTTTTTGTTTCTGACGCTGAATCACGGTGCCATGGTGAGGAGGAATGTGGCATGATTCAGGCTGTAGGCCTTGACCATGGCAAGCCACCCAAGCAACTATTTCAGTAATAACACTACGCACTTTTATATCTTCCTTTCATCGCAGATCTCAAAGCACAGCGCAAATATTAATTAAGCCTCTTGGCACTCCATGAGGCACTGTGTGTAAATATCACTCTCCCCACTTAACTGAGAGGGTAAACTGAGCCAGGCAAGGGCAGGCTGGCTTCAGCCTGGGGCAGCTCAGGCCTTGTTGAGGCTCCATCTCGGAGGAGAAGCTGGGGTTTGGAAGCCTCCCCACCCCTCCAACTATGACTCCTGTATCCTCTTCCCCAGGCCCTTTTGGGGATACCACAAATAGAAACAGTTTTGTCCCCACTGGGGAAGGGGACAGACAGAGGCAGCAGGGTATGGGCTGCACTGCAGACGTGAGGGGCATAGGGAAGCTCCACACGCCCAAATAGACCCCTTGACTGCCTGTCCCCAAGCCAGAGATGTGTGTGCCTGCAGCTCTCAGAGCAGCAGTCATGGCACAGACCCCAGCATCGCAAGGAAATCGGAAATGCTCTTTTTAAAGGGGACGCAGTGGTCATAATTATATTTTTCCTTGGAATCTAAAATAAATGCTTCTTCCAAAATGCTAACAACAGGTGAATCATGTTAATTGTCTGTAAATTTAAGGCCAAATAAAAAGTTTAAAATAAAAAAAGAAATAGAAGAATACTTGAGTTTTCTAGAACCACAGGGAGAAGCACTTGCCAATACTTCTAGGAGCAAAGAAACGCCCCTGAATCCTGCCCCATGCCTCTCTCGGGGTCCTTGTCCATGTCTCCTTGGGCGGGGCAGGGCAGCAGGGGTCCACAGTCACTTAGGGAGGGGTTACGGGGTCGTTATAAACTCCCCTCTCACAGCAGCCAAGGCAGTGAAACACTGGGGGAAAGAAAGAAAGAGGAAAACGTGTCCTGAGCTTTTAAACACGGTTGAAGCAAACCCCTTACATTTAGGGATGCCAGCTGTGTGTCCCCTGTAGTGCCAGCCCAGGACATCCAGGCGCTGCACTGTGGCCCACAGTCCCCCCTCCCAGGGCCGACACTGCCCTCTGCAGTGACTCATGCCCAGGATAGTTTAAATACCGGGACAGCTCAGGCAAGCCACACTCATGCTGCAGCCTTGAGCCGTCCCTCGTCCTCCTCCTCTCAGGCTCCCTCTTGTCCACGGCGGGCGGGCGCCGAGCTGCTGGTAAGTAGGCGAGCCACCCCCTCCCTCCTCTCTGCTTAGAGGACCCGGCCAGCCCCTTCCCATCTCTGCTGGACTTGCTCCCCTGGGAGACCCCAGAAAGGAGCAGGGCTGACATGGGCCTGGGGATGCTCTCGGCACAGGGCCAGGAGAAGCCTGCGCTTGGAGGGGTGCAAGGCTGTCTCCCTCACTGCCCGGACACCAGGACCACCAGCCGCTCTGCTGATGCCTCAACAGTCTCTTGGCCCCTTGCCCTGAGCAGCTCATGATGTCATCCTGGGGTGCTGAGATGTCTGAGACCAGCAAGTTGGGCTGAAAGTGGACGAAATTATCAGCCGCTTGTCACTGGACTGACCTTTCTGGAATCTAGATCCACTGGGGGAAGAACTTTTCTTTTTAAGGCTCAGATTATTTGAGCCTGTGCTGTCTTTCCTGGCACTTACCCTGGTGGCCCCAGTGGTCTGCCCCGCATTTCGGTCTGTCCAAGACTTTCCTTCATGGGGGTTTCCCAGGCAAGACAGCTGTCTTCTTTACATAGACGCGTAATTCCTGCAGGTGTGACTTCAGCAGATGTGCCGGTCCCTGGTTTGCAGTTCCAGTTTGGAATTCAGGCATGGGCTCAGCGTTGTTCGGGCTCTAACCGTGTGGCTTAGGGGACACCATGCCAGCAGTTTCCCCTCTCTTCCGCTGGAAGTGTCGGCCTCTGTGGAGCCTGGCGGCTTTGAGCAGGGAGTCAGAGCAGGAGATGCATTTGTGATGAGGGGCGTGTGGATTTGAAATTGTGATGGCTGCACCTTGACCTGTGTCTCTGCTCAAATGTAGAGGCAGGACCTGGGGCCAAGAAACCAACTGTGGAAAACCAGAACTTTCAAGACTCTCCCACCCCTGCCAAAGTGCAAGAGCCATTCCACCTCCCGGGCCCAGTGGGTCACCTCGGTGCAGCTGCACTCTCTCTGGGACGACATGTGTGCTCCAGCTGCAGGTGCCGGGTGCCTGTCTGCCACGTGCCAGCTTCTCCTTTGAGGTTATCTGGGATACATCACTTTATCTCGGGCAGCTCTCAAATGTGCTGGTGCACTGGCTCCTTAATTTAGAAGTTCTCTAATGGCTGGCACTTCCTTCGTCCTGCATAGATTGAACATCTGGGGTAAATTCAGGGCCAGACAGTCCAATTTGTCTGTGGTCTTGAGTCAGCTGGGCGGGCTCAGCAGTGATGAGGCAGGCATGTGAGAGGGGTCGGGGCCAGGGGAAAGTTCTGGATAGATTCTGCAGAAAGTCAGGTTGTGGAAGCTTCTTCCCCAGGGCTAGGGAACACTCCTTTAGCTTGCTCAGTAAATGGAGGGGGTGGTGAGGCGAGGGTAGGAGTAGATCCAGCCATGGAGAAATAAGAAGAGATGGGGGAGAAGCTGCCCCAACTCAGTCCTGCCAGTAAGCAGACTATGATCACACATGGCAATTTGCTGCCCTGAATCCTGACCACGGAAGAGTCACTGCTGCTTCAGATTTCATGCCCTCTCTTGGCTTCGGGACACAGAAATTAGAATCTGCTTCTGATGCTTTTATTGGATCGGGGCGGATCCATTTCTCTCTACTTTGGGATCCCAGGTGCCCACCTGAGAAGGGGGCTGTTTGTAGACCGTGGCTAGTCTCATAAGAGCCCTCTTGGGCAGTTCTCCCTGTTCTGCTGGGCAATTTGTCAGTGTCTCCTGCCACCCTTGCCAGGCTAATGACAGTCCTGCTCTGGCCTCTGTAGGAAGCCAAACCTGGGAGGATCCCCAACAGAAGGGCTAGAAAGGAATTGCGCTTTTTAACCGATTTTCTTTTTTAAAACAATAAGCAACATTTTGGCTTTGAAGGGCTGTGAGAGATGAGAGATGGGCTTCCCCGCTTGATCAAGTAAGGGTGAGGGTGTGGCCAGTCTGGCTTCGGAGTTCAAGGATGCTTTCTGTTTGGGGTGGAATATACCCAAATCAGGGGCTTGTAACCTCGGCCCCAGGTCCTGCCTGTACATTTGAGCAGAGACACAGGTCAAGGTGCAGCTGTCCCAATTTCAAATCCACACACCCCTCATCACAAATCCATCTGCAGCCCTGACTCCATCTCCAGCCTTGTTGTTGAGATTACAGGAGTCAACCCCTTCTGGTGACCCCCCTGTCCCTTCCCCCCCTTCCCTACAGTCCTCCAGGAGACCCAGGTGGAATTGAACACACACTGGCATCAGAGCAACCTTAAAGAAGGAATCCCTGAACCCACGCAGCCTGGTAGTCGGTAGAAGCACTTGCCCTTGGCGAATCATGCTGGGCAGGGGGAAGGTGGATTGTATGAGCCTCAGTTGATTTAAGCTGGGGGGTGCAAAACCACCTCCTCCCCAGGCCCAGGCCCTGCCGGGCATGTGGTTGACAAGGTCCCGAATCCTGGTGATGAGGCTCAGGGGTTCGCCAAGCTCTGTAGTTAGGGGCCCTGGTCGGGTGTCAGAAGTCTCTAATGGACTGTGTGACCTTGGGCAAGTCCCCTCCTCCCTGGGGACCCCCTCAGCTTTCCCAGCTACAAAATGAGCAGACAGTTTGACTAGGTGCACTCAGAAAGCTCTTGCACCTCTGATGCTCCAGGCTGTAAGTACCGTTTCTGGAAGCAGCTTCTATTGCCAGGTTCAACTCAGCACAAACCGCAGTTCCTAATGGGGATGCAGAGAGAAGTATTGGTAGAGGGTGGGGCCAGGCCTGTGGCAGGACCTGCGGCCTCTCCCATGCTGGGTCCTCTTGTTCTCAGCGGTCAGCGACGAAAGGTCCAAGCCTGGGTTCTCGGCTAGTCTAGACCTCACGTGGTGTTTCTGAGCATGTTCTGTGGACTCCTGCATTGGAGTCATTTGGGAAGTTTGTAAAACATGCAGAATCCTGCGCCCCACTGAGACCTAGGGATCGGGATCTCTGTGGGTGGAGTCTCCAGAGATTCTGATTTTACCCAACAACAAAAATAACGATCGCCACAAACGTTTATTGGGTCCTCACTTTGTGCCAAGAACTCACCCAAGTGCTTCACATGCTTTAACTCATTTAATCCTCGCAGCAGCAACGCTATGAGGTCAGTTCTGTTAAACAAGTCAGGCGATTTTATGTGCTACCTCAGGAGAGGGGACGTTTGGTGAGATGGGGAGGTCTGGAGGCACTGAGGTCTGAGCTTCAGGCCACGCCTCTCAGGAAGACCGACCGGCCTGAGCCCCCAGGAGCACGTGACTGAGGACAACACCGGCTGTGGACAGTGGGGACAGACCCTGGCTGCTCCAAGCCTGACATCTTCCTTGGGAGCCCTTAGGCTAGTTGGGTGACATCTCTCTGTAGACAAGGCCACGACTGGGTAGCCCTCTGTGGGGAGAAGGCAGAGGCTAGGGAGAGACAGCCCCTCTCTGGGTCTCAGTTTCCCCGGGTGCACTGGGAGGGGGCAGGACCAGAAGCTCCCAGAGGCCCCTCCCAGTCCCTGGGTTCCAGGCAACAGGTATTGGCTGCGTGCAGACATGCTGATTCCTGAGTGGGATTGTCCTGGCTAGGAGACCTGGAGGCAGGTGGACCTGAAAAGATGGGCACGGGTTCCTCAGGCCTCAGCACGAAGCTGGAGCCAGGCCGGATGGCCCTGCTGGAGGTCCAGCAGGTCCTCTGCGGAAAAGAAGTGAGAAGCATGAGGGGCTTCAGGCCAAATTTCCTTCCTGCCTCACATCAGAAGGAAGCAGAGCTCCAAAGGCCCTTGGAAGTCTTTACTGAAGGGGAAACTGAGGCCTGGCGAATTGCCCTAAGCTCACACTTCAACTTAGTGTCAACCAGAGTAGAATGTTGGTGTTCCAGGCTGCCTGCAAAAGTTACGCTCTGTGGCATTAAAATAAGAAGGAGTCTCCTTCCAGGGAACCTCGTGTTCAGGGAATGTGAATGATGATATTAAACTAAAAACGTCCCAACCCACCAACCAACAAAGCCCAGGGCTTCGAGGCTAATTATGTGTTTGCTCATGAGTCACGGTGCTTCTGCTGAGACCCGAAGCCGGAGCGCCCTGGTTCGTGCGCTTCTGCTCACGGGGAGGGACTGCCTCAGAGCGCCCAGGTGAGCTGTCAGGCTGTCCTTCGGTTTGTCTGCTCGGCTTGCTGACTTCATGGGCCAGTGACAGACGCCAGGCTATTCCCCCTTCCCAGGAGCTGGACAGGGCTGGACTGAGTCACTGAAGTGATTGAGGATGCTCTCGGCTGCCTGGAGAAGTTATAATTAGGGCAGCTTTGTGGCCTTTTAACCGCCATCTGTCACAGCTGCCAAGCGGCACCAGGCAGCGTGGGCTATTAGGCCTCCATGTGCTGGGCTCCTGGAGGCTGCATCCACTGCGCGAGCTGGCACCATGCGCTGAGAATCCAAGGGCCCAGCTGTCTGTCCTGGTTCTGTGGCCCCTCCCTCCCCTGCGGGCTTTGCAGCTGGGTTTGAGGGGAGCTCTTTGGAGGTCATGTGGAGCCCTGGGCGCCAGCCGCAGCAGTCAAAAGTGCTGGAAAACAGGAAACTGCTGCATGTGGTGCTGGGGTGGGCTTTGCAGATGTGAGGATTTATAAAGAGGAAAATCTGCAAATTCTTGCAATATTTGTCATGCTGAGTGTGGTCCATTTTAGACAGTGGTGGCTGTGTTCCCGCAGGGAATTATCTCTGCAGTCCTCCCAGGTCAAGAGGCACCTTCCTCTGGCACAAGCCTGGACTGGCTTGATGCCCCTCCCCAGCTGGGGAGTACAGACTCAGAGAAAGCCACATAAAGATGGGTCCTCAGAGGGTGCCTCGCCCTACACTGCCATTCATAGATGGGAAACTCAAGATTGCCCTGGGCTGCCCAGGTGACGTGCACTTAATTTAGTCTCTGACACTTGGGCTGTGACACCGTTTTGAAGCACGTTAGGTATATGAGTGTATATTAAATATAAGCGCCAGCTAGCTTGTCTCCAGGAGCACTTCAAGCTCCACCTTTTGTACGTCAGCCCAGGCAGTAAATATCTCACATACACTTCCACCAAAGAGGTGGGCAAATACCCACTGTCCACACAGACGCCTAAGAGCACAGGCACTGTTGTCTTGGTGGACAGATTGTTTTCTCGTGCCCTGGAACTCAGCCTTAGAATCCTAAGATCTTAGGAATGGACAGGACACCAGTTGTCTTCCAGTCCAATGTCCTACCAGGCGTGGGAATCTTCTCTACAGCTGGCTTACCAAGTGGTTGCTTTAGCCTCTGCTGGATTGCTTCTGGTGACAGAGAGCTTACTCCTCTGTGAGGCTGCCCATTTTGACTCTGGATAGGCCGTCTTCTGTGGTGAACTGAAATCTGCTCCTCTATAACTTCCGCACCCGTCTGACCTCTGGAGCCACACTGAGCTGGGTTTTTTCTGTATCCCGTGGCAGCCCTTCAGGGATGCTAGAAAAGTGAGTATGGTTCCTCACAGCATCTCTTCCTCTGGTTATTTATTCATCCACAGCTCCTTCACTTTAATTTTAATTTGATTTTTTTCTCACCATGTCTTAGGGTGCTGACACAGTTCCTTCAATGGATGCTCAGACATTTTGCTTTCTAGACCCCCTCACCACCATCCTCTAGAATTCTTCAGGAGGTCAGTTTGTCATTAGCCTTTTGAAGTTCAGAGTGGAACTGAGCCCAGCACTATAGGTGTGGCCATGTCAGGGCAGTGTAGGGTGAGACCATCACCTCCTTTTTTCCACATGTGATACTTTTATTAATCCAGTCTCAGACCACACTAGCTTTTGTGGGCAGCCTCCTTCCTTTGTTGTCGTTAGTAAAAAGTCCTAAGTCTTCTCCTAGTGTGAATATTGAGCCACTTTTTTGTGTGCACTCTCTTTAGGCAGCTCATTTTCTGTTGTCAGCTTCTGGACCTGACATTTATCTATATAAATTTATTTTTTTAGATGTGTCCCTAGCGTAATCTGGCCCCATTCCTTTGCATCTAGATGCCATTGGACAAGTATTCTTTTTGCTTTCTTATTTCCATTGTTCTATATACTTAGTCAAGTTCTTAACGGAAAAGTATGACAGGTCAGGGCTTGCATAGGCTGTGAACAAATAAACAAATTAAGGTCTCGGCTGGGTGCGGTGGCTCACGCCTGTAATCCCAGCACTTTGGGAGGCCGAGGCGGGTGGATCACGAGGTCAGGAGATTGAGACCAGCCTGACCAACATGGTGAAACCCCGTCTTTACTAAAAATACAAAAGTTAGCCAGGTGTGGTGGTGGGCGCCTGTAATCCCAGCTACTCGGGAGACTGAGGCAGCAGAATGGCTTGAACCTGGGAGGTGGAGGTTGCAGTGAGCAGAGATTGTGCCACTGCACTCCAGCCTGGGGGACAGACTCTGTCTCAAAAAAAAAATCAAGGTCTGTGTGGTTGGGGAATGGGCTTAGGTTTTTATCTCAGAGTAAGCTTGTTGGGGAAGGGCAGGGAAGGGATGCGTGGGGCTGAGGCCAAATTGGGAAGCCTGAGTTACTCTGAGACGTGGGCCAGGCTCCAGACCCCATGAATTCAGAGCCACAAACAGAGACCAGAGAAATACCTTCGTTACCCAACCATTGATGGCTTCTATGCCATCATTTGAAATTCCTTTCTCTGACTCAGGAGTTTTGCTCATGGAAAGGGAAGCATAGCATTAACACTCAGAGTACTTCCCTAGGGGTCTGGAGACCTGGGCTTTAAGCTCAGAGGCCTTTCCTTGCTTCTTGCATCCCCATAAAGTGATGGAAATGAGTGGCCGGCAGTGACTGCTGAATCTTCCGGGAGTTTGGGTCTTTGCACCTTTGGTGGAAGTTGGAGATACTTTCACATATACACAGAAATTCTTAGCCCCTTGACTATGGATGCCAAGACCAGGAGCACTTTGAGGCCCTCCTGACTTTAGGAGTCTGTAGGGTCCATGCTGTGGACAAGCGAGGAACAACGGCACGCATTTGCGCAGCACTGGCCGGGATGGCCCTGCATTCTTTCCCCATTCGCTCCTCACAACAGCCCCAAGAGCGGGGCAGGAGTTACCATCCCCTCTTCACACAGGAGGGAGCTGAAGCTGGCAGGCCTCAAGCTTCATTCAAGGTGAAACTGCTGGTGATCCTTAAATATTCATATAGGGACCAGCACCCATGTCCCATATCTCTACATTTTACACACACACGTGTGCACACACACACACAGAGTTATATATGTCATTGTCATCAGTGATTTCAAACACCAACATTTCCATGAACTTACCTCCATTTCAGAACATCACCACGTCTGACCTACCATCTTTTAGCTCAAAGTACATCTCAGTAGGTTTTCTGAAACTTACTCAAGGACTCCGCAGTGTTTCTTGTGGAAACTGGGACTTATACCCACAAGACTAGCTTCAGGCGTCAGCTAAGCCACAGCAGCCTCTCCCGGCAAGGCAGGACGTGGTGCAGACACGTCATTTCCTTTTCCTGGGAGGGTGGTTTGAATTCGACCTAGATGAACCACAGGTGAAAGGGTTAACAGAGGCCTAAGTGATGGTTGGTGGTCATGGGCTGGGTGGGGCAGACCCAGGCGAGGGTGAGGAAGAGCTGCTTCCACTGTAGTCTTTCAGGCAGATCCTAGCTCTGTGGTCCTAACTCTGCTGCTGCTGCACCTCCCGGCAGGCCACCGTGTTTGTGGCCTCACCATCTTCCCCCAGGTTCAGCCCTATTTATTTGTTCCCATTGTCTCCGTGTTCCTCCTGACAAGGCTGTGTTTAACCAGCACATTCAGATGATGTGAGGGATACAGAGATGAATAAGATACAGTTCCTGCCCTAAGGAACCTGTAGGGATGAAAGATGAATTCTGTGTCCATGGAAAGAATATTGGCTGGGGAAGGAGACAACAGGGACACGGTGAATGCCATCCAAGGCCACCGTGGCATGGCCAATGATGGAGACTGGGAAGATGACTTCATGGAAGGGTAACTGATTGACTCATGGAATCTGGGAAGTGTCCTAAAGGTGATTGCACTGGAGCTGGACTTGGAAGCATGGGACAATTTTGTATAAGGACAAGGCGCACTCCAGGTAGGGAGAATTGCCTGGGCAAAGACATGGAAGCAGAAAGGCAGGGGCAGAGGTGCAGAGGCTTGCTGGCCAGAGCAGATGGAGCATGAATTCAGCATGTGATGATGGGGTTCAAAGCCAAGCCAGCATTGGCACTGCAAGTTGATGTTGGCTTAAAACTTGCCAGTGTTGGTTAGGGGACCCTGACTAACGTGTGCTCTCTCCCCCTGCAGAGGCTATGCCACTGAAGCATTATCTCCTTTTGCTGGTGGGCTGCCAAGCCTGGGGTGCGGGGTTGGCCTACTATGGCTGCCCTAGTGAGTGTACCTGCTCCAGGGCCTCCCAGGTGGAGTGCACCGGGGCACGCATTGTGGCCGTACCCACCCCTCTGCCCTGGAACGCCATGAGCCTGCAGATCCTCAACACACACATCACTGAACTCAGTGAGTCCCCGTTCCTCAATATCTCAGCCCTCATCGCCCTGAGGATTGAGAAGAATGAACTGTCACACATCATGCCCGGGGCCTTCCGAAACCTGGGCTCACTGCGCTATCTCAGCCTCGCCAACAACAAGCTGCAGGTTCTGCCCATCGGCCTCTTCCAGGGCCTGGACAGCCTCGAGTCACTCCTTCTGTCCAGTAACCAGCTGGTGCAGATCCAGCCGGCCCACTTCTCCCAGTGCAGCAATCTCAAGGAGCTGCAGCTGCATGGCAACCACCTGGAATACATACCCGACGGAGCCTTCGACCACCTGGTGGGACTCACGAAGCTCAATCTGGGCAAGAATAGCCTCACCCACATCTCACCTAGGGTCTTCCAGCACCTGGGCAACCTCCAGGTCCTCCGGCTCTATGAGAACAGGCTCACGGATATCCCCATGGGCACTTTTGATGGGCTTGTCAACCTGCAGGAACTGGCTCTGCAGCAGAACCAGATCGGGCTGCTCGCCCCTGGTCTCTTCCACAACAACCACAACCTCCAGAGACTCTACCTGTCCAACAACCACATCTCCCAGCTGCCGCCCAGCATCTTCATGCAGCTGCCCCAGCTCAACCGTCTCACCCTCTTCGGGAATTCCCTGAAGGAGCTGTCTCCGGGGATCTTCGGGCCCATGCCCAACCTGCGGGAGCTTTGGCTCTATGACAACCATATCACTTCTCTACCCGACAATGTCTTCAGCAACCTCCGCCAGTTGCAGGTCCTGATTCTTAGCCGCAACCAGATCAGCTTCATCTCCCCGGGTGCCTTCAACGGGCTCACGGAGCTTCGGGAGCTGTCCCTCCACACCAACGCATTGCAGGACCTGGACGGGAACGTCTTCCGCATGTTGGCCAACCTGCAGAATATCTCCCTGCAGAACAACCGCCTCAGACAGCTCCCAGGGAATATCTTTGCCAACGTCAATGGCCTCATGACCATCCAGCTGCAGAACAACCAGCTGGAGAACTTGCCCCTCGGCATCTTCGATCACCTGGGGAAACTGTGTGAGCTGCGGCTGTATGACAATCCCTGGAGGTGTGACTCAGACATCCTTCCACTCCGCAACTGGCTCCTGCTCAACCAGCCCAGGTTAGGGACGGACACTGTACCTGTGTGTTTCAGCCCAGCCAATGTCCGAGGCCAGTCCCTCATTATCATCAATGTCAACGTTGCTGTTCCGAGTGTCCATGTCCCCGAGGTACCTAGTTATCCGGAAACGTCATGGTACCCAGACACATCAAGTTATCCTGACACCACATCCATCTCTTCTACCACTGAGCTAACCAGCCCTGTGGAAGACTACACCGATCTGACTACCATTCAGGTCACTGATGACCGCAGTGTTTGGGGCATGACCCAGGCCCAGAGCGGGCTGGCCATTGCCGCCATTGTCATTGGCATTGTTGCCCTGGCCTGCTCCCTGGCTGCCTGCATCGGCTGTTGCTGCTGCAAGAAGAGAAGCCAAGCCGTCCTGATGCAGATGAAGGCACCCAACGAGTGTTAAAGAGGCAGGCTGGAGCAGGGCTGGGGAATGATGGGACTGGAGGACCTGAGAACTTCATCTTTCTGCCTCCACCCCTGGGTCCATGGAGCTTTCCCGTGATTATTCTTTCTGGCCCTAGAGAAAGGTGCGCCTACCTCTTCTTGACCTGCCTGATTCTCCCGTAGAGAAGCAGGTCGTGCCGGACCTTCGTACAATCAGGAAGATAGAGTCAACTGGCCATGGCAAAAGCCCTGGGGATTTCTGATTCATACCCCTGGGCTTAGGGCTCCTCCTCCAAATCCTCGCCAGCTGTCCTCCAAGAACAGCCTTCCCTGCGCCCAGGCCCCTTCCTGGCCTCTGTAGACTCAGTTAGTCCACAGCCTGCTCACTTCGTGGGAATAGTTCTCCGCCGAGATAGCCCCTCTCGCCTAAGTATTATGTAAGTTGATTTCCCTTCTTTTGTTCCTCTTGTTTGTGCTATGGCTTGACCCAGCATGTCCCCTCAAATGAAAGTTCTCCCCTTGATTTTCTGCTCCTGAAGGCAGGGTGAGTTCTCTCCTTAAAGAAGACTTCAAACCATTTAACTGGTTTCTTAGGAGCTGTCAAGCAGCCTGGTTTTGGAGATGCTGTGAAAGAGAGAAGGAAAATCATGCCGCTCAGTTCCTGGAGACAGAGCCGTCATCAGCATCTCACTTGTGATTTTTATCTGGAAAAGGAAGGAAGACCCCAGCACAGCAAGCTCAGCCTTTTAGAGAAGGATCTTTCCAAACTGCAAACTTTGCTTTGAAAACTTTAGCCCTTTAAGGAATGAAATCATGTAGGATTTTGGAATTCTAAAAACATTAAAATCAGCTTATTGGTACAGGATAAAGAAATCTGGTGCCTGGGGGTCCTTGTGTTCACCCCCAGAGTTTTGTTTTAAAATTTTTAATGGAAGCGTATGTGCAGAAAAGTGGGTACAGCTTGGTGGATTTTCACAAACTGAACATACCTGTGTAATCAGCATTCAGACCCAGACACAGAGCATCACCAGTATCACCCATCCTGGGCTTTTCCCAGAGGAGACCGGGGCTTCTGGAGATGGACTTACCTAGGACCTGCTCCCCGTGAGCCAGGACGGTGTCCCCACAGCCAGCCTGTGCAAAGGCCCAGTGGCCAGGGGTGGAGGAGAATATGTGGGTGTGGACAGGAGGGGAGACTCCGGCCTGCACAGGAGATTTGATTAGCTCTAGAGACCCTGAAACCTGGGGCACCCTGGCTGGTTGGGTCAGAAGCATCCTGACTGCAGAGGTCTGTGCAGCCACACCCCCTTCCCTGCCAGCAAGCTGTCTGTGGCTCATCGGAGGCCCCTCCGCCTGGAGCCTTTTATGGGCATGACATGCCTGTATCTGTTTTTAATTTTCATTCTTCACTTAGGGGAAGTGAAATAGCTCAGAGATGAGATCCTTTAATTGAAAACCAAGTGTAATGGAATCCAGTGTCTTTCTAATATGGTAAAATTCTCCGTCAGCATCACAGTCAGCTGGCCGCTAAACTTCAGCATCTCACTTACAGCAGGCAACACGGGGGTACAACGGCAGGTCACACTGGGTCTGGGGGCTCCCTGGAGCTCCTCTTGCATGTGGTCTGGTTAGGAGTTGAGTTGTTTGCTCCAGGGTTATTCTCCTCCTTGAGTCACAGTCACACGAATGCCTGCTTTCTCTGGCCTTCCTGCTACAAACATATTCACATGGCGCTCAAGAAGTTAGGCTCATGGCAACATGTGGCTTTCTCCGGACAACTGGCCCAGTTTACAGTGAAATGGAGAATTTTGGGTCTCCATGTCTGCCCAGGAAAGAACTTCGGCTGACTCCGCGGGGACTTGGAAATCCACCACCAATCCTGACGGGCTCTGACTAGTTCCCTGCTCCGCAAGACACTGTGACATCCCCCAGGATCGGATCACAGCGCTGGCCACGTTTCCCTTCCACTTCCTGCACAAAAAGTGTCCAGCGGGATGTTTGCAAACTCTAGTGCACTTTGTAGCTTTTCACCCTCTGTCCCAAGGAACTAGGAGAGATGAGGCTGGTTAGAGACAAGAGATGTCATCTCCCCATGGCAAATCTGGGTCCCCAGGGCATTTCCAAACTATTGGTAGTACCCGGAGGACGTGCACCAAGCCTTGCCAGGGCCAACAGGAAGTGAGCCCAGAGCACGGCACAGGAGCGTCACCCGCTGATGGTGGCCTGCTGTGCCAACAGGAGCAGCCCGGCCCGTACCCCTCCAGACAGGAAGCATGGGTTTGCCCACATTCCTCGTCCCCAGACCTGTTGGGTGCTCCTGTGAGTGGCCTCCAGATGTCTCTGTGCATAGGCACAAGTGGGCCAGGACTGGAGAGACGTGGGAGGCCTCCTCATCCAGTGGGCCCTGCCAGTCTTAACCCAGAACCCCTGCTATTCCTGGCAGTAGCCATGACATTGGAACACCTTCCTCTCCAGCCCAGAGGCTGACCTGAGGGCCTCGGTCCTCAGAGGACACCACCCAGGGGCACCATAGGTGAGGGGTGAGGGCCCCTTTATGTGAACCTCTTGCCTCTTCCTTTCTCCCATCAGAGTAGTTGGATGGAGCCATTGGGCCTCCTTTTCTTCAGTGGGCCCTTCAACCTCTCTGCACCGTGTTGCCTGGCTAGGGAACTACAAGAAAAGCTGAGTGGAGTCTCCTTTCCAACAGGATGATGCATTTGCTCAATTCTCAGGGTTGGAATGAGCCGGCTGGTCCCCCAGAAAGCTGGAATAGGGTACAGAGTTCAGTGCACTTTTCCCCTCTGTTTACAGCTCCTTGACAGTCCCACGCCCATCTGGATTGGGAGCTGGGAGTCAGTGTTGGAGAAAAGACAACAAAAGCCAATGAGAACCACTGTTTTTTAAGAGGGCTTACTGTGCACAGGTACCCTTCAAAGCACTGGGTGTGGATTCTCTCTCTAGCCCTCAGCACCCCTGCGGTAGGAGTGCCACCTCTACCAGCTTGTGATGGGGTACAGAGGCACTTGCTCTTCTGCATAGTATTCAATAGGCTGGGAGTTTTATTTATCTCTTCGAACTTTGTACAAGAGCTCATGGCTTGTTTTGGCTCATCATTAAACCAAAGAAAATGGAAGCCATTCCCCTGTTGCTCTCCAAAGTCTTGGTCATCGGAACCTCACTTGGCACCATATAGATCAAAAGCTTTGTAACTACAGGAAAAAATAAACTCACCCACCCCTTAAAGAATAGAATAGCTGGTCCCTCTCATGGGAATTGGGCTGTATGCATATTGTTCTTCCTCCTTAGAATTTAGAGATAGGCGAGCTCTTGGAACTTTTCATGGATACAATTTCCACAACCTTTCAGATGCCAACGTAAAGCTGTTGGGAAAGAATTTCCAAACTCAGGAAGTTTACAGAGAACAGACAGCTAGAGATAACTCGGGAACCAGAGTTGGTCGACAGATATTAGATGTATCCTAGCTTTTAGCTATAAACCACTCAAAAGATTCTGTCCCCAGATCCCACAGTCAGAGCTGGTTTTGGGTTGTTGGGAAGGCAGTGGTGGCCTTGGGAAGGGAGCCACTGCTGTGGTTCAGAGAGGGTGGGCTGGCAAGCCACTTCCGGGTAAAACTCCTTCTGCCCCAGGTTTCTTCTTCTCTTAAGGAGAGATTGTTCTCACCAATGCTCTGCCTTCATGCTGCCTTCAAAAGTAGATCATGTTTGCCTTGCTTAGAGAATTACTGCAAATCAGCCCCAGTGCTTGGCGATGCATTTAGAGATTTCTAGGCCCTCAGGGTTTTGTAGAGTGTGAGCCTTGGTGGGCAGGGTTGGGGGTCTGTCTTCTGCTGGATGCTGCTTGTAATACATTTGGTGTACAGAATCAACAATAAATAATTTACATGGGCTGTGTGTGCTCTCTATGGACGTCTTGGGTAGGGGGTCTCACACCTGTGGATTCTGCTCTTGCTATGTTTGTGCAAGGTTGAACTGGACAGATCCTCACAGAAAGCAGATTCTGGG
>NW_012118932.1:3701158-3707454 GCF_000951035.1 Colobus angolensis palliatus
GGGACCAAAAAGAAAATAACAAATGGTACCTATAGGCCACCGTGACTGGAAAAGACCTGAAGAATAAGTTCAACCCATTTTACAGATGAGGAAAAAAAGAAGAAAGAAAGAAAGAAAGAAAGAAAGAAAGAAAGAAAGAAAGAAAGAAAGAAAGAAAGAAAGAAAAAGAAAAAATGAGTAGGGACCAAAAAGAAAATAACAAATGGTACCTATAGGCCACCGGGACTGGAAAAGACCTGAAGAATAAGTTCAACCCATTTTACAGATGAGGAAAAGGAGCTCAAGACAGGAAATGAAGGTCCTATAGTCACCCAGTAAGCCAGTGGTTGAGCCAGCCCTGCAACCCAGGCCTCAGGCTCCCAGGCTAGTTCTTTTATGCCACCAGGAAGGCACTGACATTCAGTCAGCATCTGTTCAAAGCACACGAGTGTATGCACACACACATGCACGCAGGCAGGTGACAGGACTAGCTTGCACACCTCTGGACTCCGATAAGTACTTAGCACCAGGCTCAGGAAGTTCCAGGCTCTCGGGCGACACTGTCTGAAGGAAGGTGACTCCCTCCAAGTGTCCAGGCATCCCCAGAACTCCCTCAGGCCTCTGGGTTCCAGGGGTGCCACAGCTGCTGGTGCAGGCCCAGCAGTTAAGAGAGGGGTGATCTGCTGTCCCTGTCCCTTTATCCTACGATCATACCCAGGAAAAGGGCTTCCAATCATATTTACCTGGACTCTTCTAGCGCCTTAGATCCCTTCTGCCAGGTGGAAGCCTGTCTTAGGAGATTAAGTCCGACAGGGGTCAGTCGTGGTCACCATGTGACAGGGCTGGGCCCCTTCAATGAGCGGGGCGGGGCTTGGTCCTTCCCTAGCCACGGAACCTTAGTACACTCGAACAGCTTTCTGGAATTTTGGATAATGGGGAAAGGAGTTAGAATCTCCATCCCTTCTCTTTCAGAAAATCCTTGGAATTGTTTTATTTGTTTGTTTGAGGCAGAGTCTCGTTCTGTTGCCAGGCTGGATTGCAGTGGCGCGATCTCGGCTCACTGCAACCTCCGCCTCCCGGGTTCAACCGATTCTCCTGCCTCAGCCTCCCTGGTTGCTGGGATTACAGGCATGCACCACGACGCCCAGCTCATTTTTGTATTTTTAGTAGAGACAGGGTTTCACCACGTTGGCCAGGATGGTCTCGATCTCCTGATCTCGTGATCCGCCCGGCCTCCCAAAGTGTTGGGATTACAAGCATGAGCCACGTCGCTTGGCCAATCCTTGGAATTTTTAATGCAAGTCCCCTTCCACAGATGTTTCACCCTACACACACACACACACACACACACACACACGCTCTCTCTCTGTGTCTCTCTCTCTCCTACCTCCCCAGGCCTTCTGCCACACCCATTCCACAGACAAGAATGCAGAGGCTTGTAGAGATTAAATCACTTGTCTAAGGACTGACTAGTTAGTTGAAGAGTCCGAATTCAAACCCAGATCTGCCCGATGCCAAATTTCTCTTGTTCACCAGGCCACGTTGACCAATGGACAAACGGTGTTGCTGGAGGTGAGTGTGGATGGCTTGAGAACCTTGAGTACAGGGCAGTGCCAGGTTCTTCCCAGGCCTGCTTGTGAATGCCCCCATGCAAGCCATTTTTCCCAGCCACTGTCCCGCCCTTGCCAGCCTGGGGGCCGCCGAGGGGGAGCTGGGCACACTTTGTTCACTGCCTTTCTCTGTCCGAGAGGCTCCTGCTCTCCTCTGCCAGGTGCATTTGTGGTATATCACCACTGAAACACACTTCCTTGCCACACCCTATTAGACCTTTGCAGTTTGGCTGATGCAATCAGCTCACGTGCAAAAGAAACATTATTTTGCACTCATAAAAAGTGTGAGATAAAAATACCACGCAATGAGTGAAAAAGCCATCAGTCTACTTTAAATGGTAGACTACTGGCACTGAAACGATGTTAGATTTGCTCGTCCAGGTCACCCCTTCACCCTGCACACCTTCACACACCCACTCCTACGCTCTCAGCACACACCTACACACCCTCACTCTCACACTCAGTGCACACTCACACCCACTTGTATGCTCACTACACATCGACACATAGTGCACACTCACACACCCACTCACCACACACCACACACCCACACACCCTCACACTCACACTCAGTGCACTCACACCCACTCACCACACCACACACATACCCCAACACACACTCACCTCATGCACACACACACCCACTCACCACACACCACACACACCCACACACCCTCACTCTCACACTCAGTGCACACTCACACCCACTCACCACACACCACACACCCACACACCCTCACTCTCACATTCAGTGCATACTCACACACACCCACTCACCACACACCCTCACACATTCACTGCAGACACACACACCCACTTCTATGCTCTCACCACACACCCCCACATACCCTCACACTCACAGTGCACACTCACACACCCACTCACCACACACATATACCCCAATGCACTCACACTCACCTACTGCACACTCACACACACCCACTCACCACACGCACCACACACCCACACACTGCACACTCACACACCCATCACACACCCCACACACCCTCACACACACTGCATACTCACACACATCAACTAACCACACACATCACACACCCACACACACTGTGCACACTCACTCACCACACACATATGCCTCGACACACTCACCTACTGCACACACACACCCACTCACCACACATACCACACACCCCCACACCCTCACACTCACACTCACTGCACACTCACACCCACTTGTATGCTCACTACACACCGACACACAGTACACACCCACATACCCACTCACCACACACCACACACCCACACACCCTCACACTCACTGCACACACCCACTCCTATGCTCACTACAAACCCACACTCTCAGTGCACACTCACACACCCACTCACCCACTCACCACACACATACACCCTGACACACACCTACACACTCACACACACCCACCACACACCACACACTCACACATATACGCTGACACATTCACACCTACTGCACACACATCCACTCACCACACACTCGCACACTCCCACACTTCCTGCACACACCCACTCATCACACACACCCACTCACCACACACCCACACACGCCCACACTCACTGCAACTCACACCCACTCACCACACACACCCTGACACACTCACCTACTGCATGCACACACATTCACCACACCCCCCACACTGCACACTAACTGCACACACACACACACAGCACACACGACATGCACTCACACACCCAACACACGCATCCCCCCATACCTATCCACACTCACCATATACACACTGACTCGCACATACAGCCAAACACACACATTCACCACACAGTTACATATACAACCCCCCACCACACACACACACATACACCCCACACACACCATACACACCATCCCCACACACTCATCACACACACTCACGCACAGTCATCACGCCGACACACACCACTCACAACCACACACATTCACCACACACCCACCCCCACTCATCACACATTTTCTCACACTCATACTACACACACAACATACGCATATACATACCCACTCACACTGACCACACACACACCCCTATACCCATTCACACACCCACTCACACACCCACTCACACATACACCCACTTACACACACACCCCACACCCACACACACGCTCACCACACACCCCTACACACACACACACACACATATACTCCTACACCCACTCACACACACACCCACTTCACACACACCCACACGCACGCACTCACCACACACACACTTCGCGTGTCCTGCAGCCCTAGTTCCACATCTCCAGAGACGGGAAAATCCCTCCCTTCCAAAGCGGCATCTTTCAACCTCAGACAGCCGTGAGTGTGTGAGCGCTCCTCTCCATATTGGGCCCCAATTCATCTCCCTATAGCTTTTCCCCCTTCTAACTCAGGAAGGGTTTAGAGAGTTCATTCATTAAACAAACACACACAAGACAAAGCAACAAATCCACGGGCCTGAGGCTGAGGTCAGGCTCCCAGTGCTTCTGCCTCTGCCAGCAGGGGTGGGTGTGAGCGTGGACCCCCTCCCAGTCCTCACCAACCCAGCCGCCTGCGGGAGTCTCTAGGGCTTGCTGTGTCCCTGAGGTCCTCAAGGTACCAACCCTGTGACCTCGGTGGGATTTTGGCCCCGCGAGGGCTCTGTAGGTGGGAGGAGTTCAGGGTCATTTTGTAATGTTCCGAGGCCTTGCCAAGGCCCTCTCCCGTCCTGTGACCCTGGTGACATTCTGGGACGCTGGGGCCACGTGAGGGGAGGAACCACTGCCTGGAACTTTGATCGGCGCTGGGGCTGAATTGAGCTGACCACAGGCCACACCAGCCTCCTCTCTGCTCCTCAGGAAGACAGGACAGCCCGGCACCACCCGCGCGGCCCTCACGGTAGGCTCCTGGGGTCGCTAAAGGGCTCCTGGGTCTGCAGGGACATGGGGGCAGGAATGGGAACTTGCGATCTCTCCATTTCAGAGCCTTCCCCAGCTCCAGGCAGGCTGCAGTTCCAGGGGGCCCCTGCCCTGGGAGGAGAAGTCCCCTAGGTGCTCGGCTAGGGCACTGCTGGGAAGAGGCAGGAGGCAGGTGGGGCGAGGGCCGGGGTTGTGAGATGCAAACCAGCTGGTCCCGGCCTGCAGGGAGCTAGTAGTGAGTAGAGGATAAGTAGGGTGACCAGATGTCCAGGTTGGCCTGGTTCTGCCTAGTTTATACTTGTCATCTTGGCATAACAATAATAAATAGTATTACTAAGTATTTATTAATACTATATTAATACTAAATATTATTAATTAATATAATTTTTGTCGTTTTTCGAGATGGGGTTTGTTATGTTGCTCAGGCTGGTCTTGAACTCCTGGCTTCAAGCGATCCTACCACCCAGCCTGCTGAGTAGCTGGGATTACAAGCGCACACCACGGCACCCAGCTCAGGCCCGAGGATGACTAGCTCCTCGTTTCCTTCCCAGAAACCTGCTGGCTCATATGATAAAGTTTATGGTCATATAAACCTGCAGGGAGCCACCTTTTATTGAATATTCAGTATTTGCCAGGCACTGTGTTAAGGGCTTTGTATTTACTCTCTTATTTAGCCTGCTCATTATTCAGTGGAGTGCTAATTTTAACCCTGAGGGCAGAGGTGATAATTAAGGGTGGAAAACTTGAGGCTTAGAGCATTGGAGTGATTTGCCCAAGCCCACATGGCTAGTAGGTGATGGCGTCAGAATCTGATCCCAGTTTGTGGCACTGGCGGAGCTGACGTGTTTTCCCCTGCTACTAAGCAGGATGAGAGTCAGGCCTGAGATGTGAAGTCACTGACAGCCACCAAACACATTCCTTTCAATTCAGCACACAGAGCCTGGCTGCCTTCTCAGTGCCCAGCCCTGAGCCGGGTGCTGGGGTGCAGAGCTGCTTGCAGAGACGCCGCAGCAAGCCTGCAGTACCACGGGCCCACTCAGGTGGGTGCAACTGAATAGAAAACAGCGGAAGAGCCCAACATTCAACACAGTACAAGAGGGATCTGAGGACCCAAGAAAGGGCTGGGTGCAGTGGCTCACACCTCTAATCTCAGCACTTTGGGAGACCAAGGCGGGTGGATCACCTGAGGTCAGGAGTTCGAGACCAGCCTGGACAACATGGGGAAACCCCATCTCTACTAAAAATACAAAAATTAGCCAGATGTGGTAGCAGGTGCCTGTAATCCCAACTACTTGGGAAGCTGAGGCTGGAAAATCCCTTGAACCCGGGAGGCGGAGGTTGCAGTGAGCCAAGATGGCGTCACCATACTCTAGCCTGGGCGACAAGAGTGAAACTCCATCTCAAAAAAACAAAAAACAAAAAACAAAAAACACGAGGATAGTCAAGGAAGGGGGAAGTGTGACTTCCACTGGCCTGAGAGGGTGGGTGTAAATTGGGAGGGTCGCACAGTGCCCAGTTCACAACCGCCTCTTAGTTCAACCTGTCAGCTGTCATCTCTTCCAGAAGCTAACACGGCTGGTAGACAAGCTCCCTTGGGCCTTTGCAACATCACTGCCAGGAAGGAAAGAGTCAAGTAAGCCCCTACTATGTGTGTGGAACTGTGCTGTGCATTTTACACATTTATCTCAATATTTAGAATAAAATAGGTTTCAACCTTACCACAAAAGTGATATGTTTCTTTCGTAAAAATGTGGAACATACATTTTTAAGCAGAAGGAAAAAATCAAAATCATCCATGAATTGCTTTTTCAGAAGTAATGACCACAATTTTTTTTT
>NW_012118932.1:3708002-3719954 GCF_000951035.1 Colobus angolensis palliatus
CCGCTTACTGCAGCCTCGACCTCCCAGGCTCAAGCCATCCTCCCCCCTCAGCCTCTCGAGTAACTGAGACTACAAGCGTGCAGCGCTATGCTTGGCTAATTTTTATAATTTTTTTGTAGAGATGAGCTGTTACCATGTTGCCCAGGCTGATTTCAAACTCCTGGCCTCAAGTGATCCTCCTGCCTCCGCCGCCCAAAGTGCTGGGACGACAGGCAGGAGCCACTGAACTCAGCCTATAATATAGTTTTAAAGATAGCGGGAGGGTTGCCATTATCTCCGTGTAGCATGATTCATGTAACCAATCCCTCGTGTTGGACATTTAGGTTGCTTCTATTTTGTTGCTGTGGCCCGATGCCTGTTACCTCATTTAAGAGCCACAATAGCCCTAACAATGCTGTGATTGAGGTATTATGATGGTTATTGTTATCGTGGTCGTCCTGGGTTTACAGACGCCGAGGCTGGGGCTCTGAGAGGTGGCTTCACTCCCTGGGACGCAACTGGGCAGTGGATGGGGTGGGCTGGCCCGGGCAGGAGCAGAGGCTGGGACCCGGCGCAAGCCCGACCGCCTCAGCCATTGGACTTATGTTGCTGGATTCCGAGGAGAGGGGACCAGGTTTGGGGAGCAGCAGGTCTTCTTGGAGGACCAGATGAGGCAGCCAGGGACTCTGGACGAGTCTCAGAAGCCCCACTTTGTGCTTCCAGCTGAGCTGGAGCCCAAGTGGCCAAATCTGGGCCCGCTGGTGAGGCAGACATCCGTGGAGCCGGCGTCAGGGAGCAGCCCCTGGGTGTCTGGGGCCAGGGTTCTCGGCCCCGTTCTAGGTCCCATCACCCTCTGGAAGAAGTGAGGCTTAGCTCTGTGGTGGATGACAGACTGGCTTGAGGCATGCACAGAAATGTACCCTCCCAAGAGCCATTTGAGGAGAGGAAGGAGCTCGTTTGCACCCGGCCAAACCCTCCCTATCCCCTCCAAAAAACCATTTAAAAAGCCAGACTTCCTTGGCTTGCTGAAAGTGTGGAGCATTTTTGTGGGCATTTGCTGGTCTTATTCCCAGACAAGGAGCAGCAAGCCTCTGGCTGCCGCCCCGCTGTGGCCCTTGGGGCCAGTCTCCGCAGTTCCCAGGGAGGGGCGTTTCCGTCTCCAGAGCTCCCCAGTGACCTGCTTTCTTGAGGGCAGGCTGGGGAAGGGGCCCAAGTGCAAAGCCTCCCAGCCAGAGCCCTCAGAATCTGTGCTCCCCTAAACCTTCTAGCTCTTTCCCTTGGCCGGAGGAAAGCGCTAGAAGGAGTGCTGTGGAGTGGTGTCTCACTGGCCACACTGGGGTGGTTGCATGGTCTCATGGGTTTTCTCCCTGGCGAACCCGTGACGGCTTCAGCACAGAGCTGGGGCTGCACTGCTCGGAGTATCGGGGTCACTAACGTTGCCGAGCACTTGCCATGTGCCAGGGCCTGAACTTGGAGCTTTCTGTGCATTTTCTCGTTCCATCCTCACAACATCCCCACCAGGAAGGTAGTGTTGCGCTCACTGTTTTGAAGAGGAGGAAAGCGAAACTCAGAGAGGTTAAGCCATGCAGTCAAAGCCACAGAGCTGAGCTGGCGGGGAGTTAGGACTTGAACCCAGGCTGTCTGACTCGTAGCCACTCCAGAGTGAGGTGAGGGGGCTCGGGCGGGGAGTGGACCGTCTATAAATCGTCAGTGTTCTGTGCCCTCACTGTGAAATCATCCCTGCCTCCCCACCCCCTGCCCCAGTAGACCGAGGCAAGAGGGGTCTCGCCCTGAACTTAGAGGGCCCTGTTCTGGCCCTTCTCCCCCCATGAGACCAGCCCCATGGGGTGCCAACGGCACATGCCCATCTGGAGGCTGAGCCCCCATTTTAAACCACGCTCTGGGTACCCAGAACCCCAGTCTGTGTGGGCTGCCCCCTGGGTCCATCTTCCCTAGGTTGACCATGCCCCAGAAGTGCACAGTCTTCGGCCTGTGGGGTGCCCAGGGGCGATGTGTGTGGGGTCTCCACTCACAGTGCACGGGAGTCGGGGGGATGAGAAGGGAACAGACAATGGGCGGAGCTCCAGGTAGACGATGTTCTCCCTGGGACCTGCAGATACGAGGAGCGGGCCTGCCCACCCCACCCACTCCACTGCCCTGGGACAGAGCCTGGTGGTGTCACGGCAAGGACCCTGCAGAGCCTGGGCTGTCAGGACTTGCTTCTGTGTGTGTGCCCTTGGGCCAGTCACTGTAGCTCTGGGGGCCCCAGTCTCCCTGTCCTGGGCACTTCTAGGTTTGTGCTGAGGATCAAGATGTATGTGTGGGAGCTTTGGGAACCGGCAGGTGGGAACTGACCCCTCAGCCAAGCCCCTGCATCAGGGAGATGTCTCTCCCTCTGCCTGCGTCTCCCGAGCCTTAGCTGATTTGCCTGCACTTGACTTTCTGTGCCACCAGTGCCATGGTTTTGATTCAAGGCTTGAATCCTAGAGCTCCTTCCTTTGTTGGAAATGTGTAAAGCACATTATTTCTAAATGACAGTGGATTAAAAGTGAGAGGCACAGACCCAGGGAAGCCAGGGAGCACTCAGCTTGCTCAGCAGAGAGGTCTACTCTGCCCGGCGGGCTTGAGCGTTCCACGGTGCAACTCCGGCTTTGGCCTGTTTTCCTGACAGGAGTGATGAACAAAACCAGGATATCTGGGCTCCACAAGCCAAGCCCTGCTGTGAAGAGCCCGGGGCCTTGCCTCACTCTCCCTGCGAGGAGGCCAGATGGCCTCGGGACCTGCAAGCCCCAGCATTGTCTGGACCATCATTCCAGGGGAGTACTTTCTGGAAATAGCCTTTGAGAAACAATGACCAATGGGGCTAGCAAGGAAGGGAGACTGGCACCATGATCCTATTACGGCATGTTAAAAATCAGAATTCGCCAGGCACAGTGGTGTACGCCTATAGTCCCAGCCACTCTGGAGGCTGAGGCAGGAGGATCACTTACCTCCAGAGGACTGAGGCTGCAGGAAGCTATGATCGTGCCGCTGCATTCCAGCCTGGATAACAGAGTGAGGTTCTGCCTCAAACAATAATACAATTAAACAAAACTGCTCCCCTCTTACTCTCGGGAGGAATCGAGGCAGCTCTGGCAGCCTGGCTGGGGATCATTCATTCTGGGTTTGCCCATCCCAGGGGAGGTGGCTCTGCCTCCCATGCTGCTCTTCCCAGCCTTGGAAAACTCCATTCAACAAAACCTGCCTGAGCCCAAAGGAAGCCACGCTGCTCTGGGCACAGAGAGACGAGTACACAGAACAGACTGCCATGAAAACCCATCATTTCGGTGCCTATACTGAGTGTTCAAGTGGAGACACGTTCTCCAGGTCCTCCTTCCTAGGGTCCGGGGCGGCTTCTTTCAGGACCCCTAGGGGTTTTGCGTAGGTGCCTCAGGGGCAGGCCAGGTGCTAGTGGCAGCTGTGTGCCTGTGTGGTGTGTGTTGGGGGACAGTGGCTACCCCAATCCTCTTCAGCCAGACCCACTGCTTTCTGTTTCTAGTCTCATGCTAACTCTGTAGCTGGGGTCTAGGGACACGGAGCCAGGAGGCACACACTTGCCTGAGGCTTGTTCCATTCTCTCACATGTCCTAAGTGGCAAGGACATTTTCCTTTTCCTGGAAGAGGTGATTGCAGAAGTCAGATTCTATTTATTTATTTATTTATGAGATGGAGTCCAGCGCCCAGGCTGGAGTGCAGTGGCACGATCTCGGCTCACTGCAACCTCTGCCACCCGGGTTCAAGCGATTCTCCTGCCTCAGCCTCCCGCGTAGCTGGGATTACAGATGTGTGCCACCACATCTGGCTAATTTTTGTAGTTTTTAGTAGAGACAGAGTTTCACCATCTTGGCCAGGCTGGTCTGGAACTCCTGACCTCATGAGCCACCTGCCTTGGACTTTCAAAGTGCTGGGACTAGAGGTGGAGCTCTCCAGCCGCTCACACCAGGCGGGTGTATGCCCGGCCGCAGGAGTCAGATTCTAATCCCAGGCCAGCGGTTATTACTGGTAGAGACTTTCCTTACCACCTCCCCAAGCTCACTTAGCTATGCATGCCTTAGAGCAGCCTAAAGGAAGGTGTGCATTTTCTCAGGGAGAAGTTGTTCCTTCTCTACTGATGAGGCAGAACATTCCTGGAAGGACTGAGAGTCCCTGAGTGACTGAGTGGGAGAGTAAAGGGGGCTCCCCTAAGCACTGGGTCCTAAGCCTGTGAGTTTAATGGGAGACCTTCAGCCAGAAGCAGAAGCTCCAGGTGGAGGAGTCACCAGCAGAGGGCAGCAGAGAGACAGCCAGCGAAGAGTGCTTGGTACCCAGATTCTGCAACTGGGGAACCCCTTTCGCAGACCCCTTTTACTAAGAAGAAGTTAATTAAGAAAAATTAGGATTATGCTGTGAAAGGGCTTCTTTCTTTTTTTAATTTTTGGTAAATTCAAGTGTATTCCGTCTAAAGAGCATTTTGTTTTTAATTTGTTTTTTTTTTTTGGTGTTCAAATAACCTTTTCTGTAATAAGGTAGCTTGTGACCTTTAACGATAGTTAATGAGGTTGATTAATTACTCACTCTATGCCAGATCCTGATGTAAAACTGTTACCTATGTGTACTCACTGAATCCCTAACAATTACCCTCACGTGGCAGGGACTGTTATAATCCCCATTGTACAGATAAGGAAACTGAAGCACTGATGGATTAAGCAACAAGCCCAAGGTCACATAGCTGGAAAGCGATGGACCTAAGATTTGAACTCATGGAATTAAGACCACTACAAGCCATGTGAATAAGTGCTGTGCGTGGGAACAGTGGCGGCCTGGGGGGCACACACCCTCTAACAGGGCAGGGGCCACGAAGCCCCAGTTGGTCTTGCTATGTGGAAAGGCGGGCCCACTGTCCCCAGTTCACTCTGAAACCTAGACCTTTACCGCGACTTTTTCCAGTTTTTACATGTTGGCTACTGATTCAAATATGAAAAATGTCACTGAGGAGTAAATAAAACATATTTGTGAGGTGCATCACCAATCTGTGACCTGTGAGTAGATGCTAGAAAATCTACTGTTTTTTAATTTTTTTAAAAAACAGTAAAGAAAATCTAAAGAATTTTGGAGAGTTTTAAAGACATCTACTGTTCTGTAGAATCCCCAGGTCTGGGGTCCTTCTGTCCACGTGACGTTGGAAAGCTCCTCGGGCCCCGCCGTGGAGGAGTGGGCAGAGGTGGGCAGGGGGAGGGCATTTCAGCAGCAGTTTCGAGGAGCCATCTCGTCTCTGTGGCTGCTCTCCCCTCCACCAACCGCGCAAAGAGCAGGTGCCAGGATCTCCGCATCATTTGGCTCTGATGTGTGCTGAGATATGGAAACTCAGGAAGAGTTATGGTCTAGGAACTTCCAACTCAGGAATAATGTCCATATCCTATATATTATCTTTAAAAATGCCACAATGCCCATGGTTTCCTTTTACGCCTCTCTTCCATGCCTTTTTGTCTCTTTTCCGCTTCTTTCCCCAATCTGGAAAGAACACAGAAAGCCCTAAAGCCCTGTGTCTCTGTCCTGCCGCATGTTCGAGCTCGCGGTCCAGTGCCCTGGTCACTGTGCCATGCTGTGTGATGATCAAGTTTCCCTTCCTGTTTTCTCTCCATCCTCGAATCTAGAAGATGCTCCCTGGAGCCTGGCTGCTCTGGGCCTCCCTCCTGCTCCTGGCCAGGCCTGCCCAGCCCTGCCCCGTGGGTTGCGACTGCTTTGTCCAGGAGGTGTTCTGCTCAGACGAGGAGCTGGCCGCCATCCCGCCGGACATCCCGCCATACACCACAAACATCATCTTTGTGGAGACCTCGTTCACTACAGTGGAAACCAGAGCCTTTGGCAGCAACCCCAACTTGACCAAGGTGGTCTTCCTCAACACTCAGCTCTGCCAGTTTAGGCCGGATGCCTTCGGGGGGCTGCCCAGCCTGGAGGACCTGGAGATCACAGGCAGCAGCTTCTTGAACCTCAGCACCAACACCTTCTCCAACCTGACCTCGCTGAGCAAGCTCACCCTCAACTTCAACATGCTGGAGGCTCTGCTCGAGGGCCTCTTCCAGGACATGGCTGCCCTGGAGTCCCTCCACCTGCAGGGGAACCGGCTCCAGGCCCTGCCTAGGAGGCTCTTCCAGCCCCTGACCCATCTGAAGACACTCAACCTGGCCCAGAACCTCCTGACCCAGCTCCCAGAGGAGCTGTTCCACCCACTCACCAGCCTGCAGACCCTGAGGCTGAGTAACAACGCACTCTCTGGCCTACCCCAGGGTGTGTTTGGCAGACTGGGCAGCCTGCAGGAGCTCTTCCTGGACAGCAACAAGATCTCGGAGCTGCCCCGTCAGGTGTTCTCCCAACTCTTCTGCCTAGAGAGGCTGTGGCTGCAGCACAATGCCATCACGCACCTGCCACTCTCCATCTTCGCCTCCCTGGGGAATCTGACCTTTCTGAGCTTACAGGGGAACATGCTTCGGGTCCTGCCTGCTGGCCTCTTTGCCCACACCCCACACCTGGTCGGCCTGTCTCTGACCCATAACCAGCTGGAGACGGTCGCTGAGGGCGCCTTTGCCCACCTGTCCAACCTGCGTTCCCTCATGCTGTCATACAATGCCATTGCCCACCTCCCAGCTGGCATCTTCAGAGACCTGGAGGAGCTGGTCAAGCTCTACCTGGGCAGCAACAACCTGACGGCCCTGCACCCAGCCCTCTTCCAGAATCTGTCCAAGCTGGAGCTGCTCAGCCTCTCCAAGAACCAGCTGACCACACTTCCGGAGGGCATCTTCGACACCAACTACAACCTGTTCAACCTGGCCCTGCACGGCAACCCCTGGCAGTGCGACTGCCACCTGGCCTACCTCTTCAACTGGCTGCAGCAGTACACCGACCGGCTCCTGAACATCCAGACCTACTGCGCCGGCCCTGCCTACCTCAAAGGCCAGGTGGTGCCCGCCTTGAACGAGAAGCAGCTAGTGTGTCCCGTCACCCGGGACCGCCTGGGCTTCCAGGTCACGTGGCTGGACGACAGCAAGGCAGGGGGCAGCTGGGATCTGGCTGTGCAGGAAAGGGCAGCCCGGAGCCAGTGCACCTACAGCAACCCCGAGGGCACCGTGGTGCTCGCCTGTGACCAGGCCCGGTGTCGCTGGCTGAATGTCCAGCTGTCTCCTCGGCAGGGCTCCCTGGGACTGCTGTACAATGCTAGTCAGGAGTGGGACCTGAGGTCGAGCTGCGGTTCTCTGCGGCTCACCGTGTCTATCGAGGCTCGGGCAGCCGGGCCCTAGTAGCAGGGCATACAGGAGCTGGGGAAGGTGGCCTCTGGGGCCTGACCAGGCAACAGGTGGGGGCGGAGAGGAGCTGAGTCTCTGAAGCCTTGGCTCTTCACATGCAAGGGACAGGGTTGCACCCCCAAGGTGAGGGAGTGGAGTCTGGTCTGCTCCAGTAACCAGGGTCTCCTCCTCCCCCTCTTCCTTCATTGCTTCTCCCGGAGTGGGCGGCCTAACAAGGCCATCCTTGTGCTTTGCAAAGCACCCTCGAAAGCTGCACGACGGCCTGGAGAATAAAATATCCTCAGCCCTGTTGCCTCCCCATTAGGTAACACCCACTCGCTCTCGCCCACACCTTGAGGCCTACTCACTGCATCCCAGCGATACAAAGTGGAGGCCACTGTCTTCTGACATCTGGCTCACAAGCCCAATGTCTGTTTCAGTTTATCTCCCTGGAATTGTGTTTTAAATTGGTATAGAGAAATAAACGAGGTGACAGAAGCAGAGATGATCAGAAAGCATAGGGGCAGGGTTCTGACTAGTGTGTGGGTGATCCTGTGGCCAGCACCCACCTCCACGCTGCGCCCAGGAGAAACTGAGATAAAACGAAGCCTCGGGAAGGGAAACCGCAGACGCTCGGCTTTGTGACACAGAGCCCGGAGGGGAGGGTGGGTTTGCCTGCTCAGCACACATGACGGCTGCTGCTGAGGAGAAGGAAAAGGTTTGAGGTGTAGGGGCAGCCTGGGCCGGCCGGGCAGCAGCTTTATTCTTGCAGCAGCTGAGTACAAGCGGCTCACTCACTAGCGTTGTTCTCCCTTGTTTTTTCATTTTTTTTCTTTTTTGAGATGGAGTTTCGCTCTTGTTGCCCAGGCTGGAGTGCAGTGGTGCGATCTTGGCTCACTGCAGCCTCCACTTCCCATGTTCAAGCAATTCTCTTGCCTCAGCCTCTCGAGTAGCTGGGATTACAGGTACCTGCCACCATGCCTGGCTAATTTTTGTATTTTTAGTAGAGATGGTGTTTCATCACCATATTGGTCAGGCTGGTCTCCAACTCCTGACCTCAGATGATCCACACGCCTCGGCCTATCAAAGTGCTGGGATTACAGGCGTGAGCCACCGCACCCGGCCTCTTACCCAGCTCGGCCACCCCTGCAACCCTCCTGGGCCGCCTCCTGCAGCTTCATCTCAGGGATCGCTGCCCTCCCATGCCCTGAGCAGCCTCCCATGCACCCCTGTGTGGATGCCTCTTCTTTGGTAGTGAGCTCAGCTCTCCTCTGTGCTCAACTCTTTTCAGGCCCAGGCTGATACCCCCTGCTCAGGGCCCCATGTGCTGTTGACCACAGACACGTCTAGCAAGGCTCTGTCCCCTACTCCCCCTGATTCCCATCAGCGCATTGACCAGCCCAGGAGCTGGGCGTGTTCTCCACTCACTCCTCCTGAGTCCCTGAATGCTCAGGCTTCCAGCCTCTGAGCCTCCCTCTAGCCACCCTTCCCCTTCTGCTCCCAGACGCTTTGTAGCCCTGGGCTGAGCCACTGCACAGCCTTCTACCTGGCTTCCGGCTGTATTGTGGCTGGCCTGGGAAAAAGGCTCGGGCAGGGAGGGAGAAGGGAACCAGACGTACAGCAGGCCCCCAGGAGCCCCTGGCCACCGGGAGAAATGAGCCACAAGGGATGAAAACGCAAGGCAGAAAGAGGTCAGCACAGGCCAGTGTTGGGAAGTTCAGAGGCGGCGAAGCGGCGGGAAGCACCGGCCACGAGAAAGGCTGCATTGGATCTTGGGCCTTAAGAAGGGCTCCGGGTAGAGCTGGAAACTTGTGCAAGAAGAGCCTGAGCTAAGGGATGGGGAAGGGCAAGGACGAGGGGTCAGGGCTGTGGAGGGGGGACGAGGAGGAAGACACAAGGCTGGAAGCCCAGACGGAGCTGATTCTGCAGGGCCCTGGGGTGGAGGGAGGAGTGTGCCTGTTGATGAAGGGGGCCCCAGGCAGTTACTGAAGGTCATGCAAAGAGGGACGTCATGCAAAGAGGGACGTCATGCAGAAGAGGGAGTAAGACTCCCAAATTCACTTGGTTTGAGAATGACCTTGCCCAGACCCTTTCAAGACTGGGGATCTTGGCCGTGGGCTCTGGCTCCCGCCTGGATGTGTTGCCACTCTCTGGGAAAGTGACTCCATGTCTAGCACGCAGCAGGAGCTTCGGAAATCCCCATCGCCCGAACGCCTGTCTGAGCAACAGACACGTACGGTCCGCTGGCAGGGATAAAGGGATAGGAAAATCCAGCAGACATTTCTCTCAATTAAATTTTCCCCTCAAAACATAACCCTGCGTTAAATTACAACATCAGAATTTTTCTCTGCCAGATGATGTTGGGGAAGCAGCATGGCCAACAGCCAGCTCAGGCCAAGGAGAGATGGGCGAAGAAGCAGCTCCCAGCGTGCCCTGCTCCCCGGGGCGCCTCATGCCCCGTCTCCTGGTGATGTGTCTGGTCTGGCCCAGCAGTAACGTTTTCTGTGGGTTCTGGACTAGAACTCAGCACACGCGGCTCCCACACCGCTTTGCTTTTCTTTTTTTTTTGAGACAGAGTTTCACTCTTGTTGCCCAGGCTGGAGTGCAATGGCGTGATCTCGGCTCACTGCGACCTCCACCTCTCGGGTCCCGGGACAAGCAGTTCTCCTGCCTCAGCCTCCTGAGTAGCTGGGATTACAGGCACGTGCCACCACACTCAGCTAATTTTTTTTTTTTTTTTTGCATTTTTAGTAGAGACAGGTTCTACCATGTTGGCCAGGCTGGTCTCGAACTCCTGATCTCATGATCCGCCCGCCTCGGCCTCCCAAAGTGCTAAGATTACAGGCGTGAACCACCGTGCCCGGCACCCACACCTCTTTTCTTCACATTCTTCAACCTTTGGCAAATTACAGCTCCTCTCTGGGCCCCAGTTTCCTCCTCTATATAAGAAGGAGATTGGCTCTCAATGCTGGTTGAACCCTTGGGGAGGCTTTTAGAAACCGGTAATGACAAAAAGCAAAACGCCGTGCCTGGGCCCCATTTTCTGAGATTCTGATTCAATTAGCCAGGTGGTGGTCATGTGACCAGAAAAGAGTCTCAATCCAGATCCCGAAAGCGGGTTCTTGGATCTCACGCAGGAAGGAGTTCAAGGCAAGTCACTGAGTGCAGTGAGAAGAGACATTTTATCGAAAGCTACTCCGTTACAGGGCAGGGCGTCTTCAGAAGGCAAGCAGAGGAACGCATTGTCTTTGAGTTTTTCTTATATAGGGGCCTTGTCTATGAAAGACTAAACTCAGCTGTGACTACATGTGGATGGCTGATACCACATGACAACATTGATTATTTTATTGATTTAAAGGAAACGATCCTTGACATTCAGCATATGTAAGCACATCAAAGCATAACTATAATTTTCCTGAAAGCATATATCGCTGCTACGGGTGTTGACGAAAAGAGTCAGAGTCTGTGAAATATTTTAAGAGATTTATTCTGGGCCAAATATGAGTGACCATGGCTCATGACACAGCCCTGAGGAGGTCCCGAGGTGGTCTGGTGCAGGTTGGTTTCACACATTTCAGGGAGGTAGGAGACATCAGTGAGACACATTTAAGAAATACATTGGTTTGGTTCAGAAAGGCAGGACAACTTGAAGCTGGCGGGGGGCTTCCAGGCTGTAGGTAAATTTAAACATTTTCTGGTTGACAATTGGCTGAGTTTAGCTGAAGACCTGGGATCAATGGAAAGGAATGTTCAGGTGAAAATAAAGGATTGTGGAGACCAAGTTTTATTGTGCAGAGGAAGCCCTCAGCGGACTTCAGAGAGAGAGAGCAGGTTATAAAATGTTTCTTATCGGACTTAAAAGGGTGCCTGGCTTAGCTGATGATCTCCCGGATCTGGAAAGAAAGGAAGGAAAACAAAGGGGAAAGGGATTCTCTATAGGACATGGATTTTCCCACAAGAGACTCTGCAGGGCAATTTTGAGGCAGGGCAAGGAAATATATTTTGGGGGTTAAATATTTTTTCCTGATTATGCCATAATCAGATTAAAAAGTAAGTCATGATATACAGGGTCAAATAAAACCCATCTGATGAGAATTTATGATTTGTAAGGCGCGACTCCCCAGACGCCTTAGGCAGAAATTTGGGGAAGATGAAAAATCAGAGCTGAGTCCTCACGGGTACTGGGACACCTGGACTCTCTGTGGCTGTAGGAGTTTGTCCTTGCGTCTTTGCAGGCCATTGCCGAGCTGCCTCCTTAGCTGTAAACATCTTACGACCATGGGTCATGATTGGCAAGGAATGTGCCTTACTAGCTTCAAGATGGAGTTGATTTTCAGATGATCTTACTCTGTCTCTTTTAGGCTCTTGCCTCTCTAACACTGAGGTTACCTAGATATCGTTTTGTACCTAGATATCGTTTTGTTTAAGTCTCCCCCAGTGATTCTAATACATGGCCAGGGTTGAAAATTGAGGGCAGAATTTTGTCGCAGGCACTATCCAGGGCTAGGTTCAGTGTAATTTGCACTGGGCAATGCTAGACTCCTCACACCCACCTGGTGTCTGCTCTGGATGAATTCATGAATGAAACAAGTGACAAACATCATGTATAAAAATATTTCATGGATTTTGTTTTTCTTTCTGGTTGATGTCTTTAATTTTTTTTTTTTTTTTGGAG
>NW_012118932.1:3720343-3721320 GCF_000951035.1 Colobus angolensis palliatus
AGTAGCTGGGACTACAGGCACGTGCCACCATGCCCAGCTAATTTTTGTATTTTTAGTAGAGAGGGGGTTTCAACATGTTGGCCAGGATAGTCTTGATCTCTTGACCACGTGATCCGTCCGCCTCGGCCTCCCAAAGTGCTGGGATTACAGGCCTGAGCCACCGCGCCTGGCCTGCCTCTCTTTCTTACAGTAAAGGATGGCTAAGTCATTCCAAAGCTTCTCCTTCCAGCAGGCAGGACTCCCTTCCAGGAAGCTTTGAATGTTGTACCTTCTTTAGTGATGTCCTGCTACTTGCCAGCCATGCAACCCTGGGCAAGTTACTCAGCTGTCTGGGGCTCAGTGTCCTCACCACACTTTTATCACATAGCACCCACCTCACAGTGTTATTGGTGAAGATAAAATCAATGCATCCATACAAACTACCCACAACAGTGACACATGGTACGTTCTCCAAAATTGTTATCGTGCATTATTATTTTTGTATCAGAATTGCATTGTTTGGGAGGACTGGAAATGCAGTTGACACAATTGTTCAGTGCTAACAGTGGATAGTGGAAAACCGGACGGTGCCCTCAAAGATTAGACAGTCTAGCGCGACGCGAGTCCAAGGACGAAGGCTTTCTGGCACCCTCAGCCGGCTTCCACCACGTGCGCATCTGCGAGCATTTTAAGTCTGCACCTGCAAGGGTCCCGAGCCCGGTCTCGGAGCGCCCCCTTGTGGTCTCACGGAAGAACGCGCCCCGGGCCGACGTGGAGGGCGAGGGAGGGGTTCGCCCAGCTCCGCCCGCAGGCGCCGCGCGGTATCTTATTCCGGGAAAGTCAGAACCGGCTCCCCCAGAAGGGGCACGGGCACATTGACTCGGTGACCCGGGGGATACTTGCCGGCGTGCATGCGGAGCCGTCACAACTTCTGTCTCCTGCACGCCGGAAAAAGCGCCAGGTTCGCTCAGCGCCGCTTCACCGAGGAGCGGCCGGGC
>NW_012118932.1:3721527-3727578 GCF_000951035.1 Colobus angolensis palliatus
TTCTTTGGGATTTTATCAAGAGTTGTCCAGCACTTTGGGAATCTTTTTTCCCTAGGCCATGCTTAGCCCTGATTTCAAAATGTCAAACACGGACAAAATTCATCCTTTACTCATTGTGAGTGAGTGAAAGCGACTTCAGTCTGTTAGTGAGGTCTTGGCCAAACATTCCACATGGAAGCGAATTCTTTTATTACAAGTTATCTTTGACTTCGAATTAATATTACAGATAGAAGGTTTTATTTTTAAATTCTCTGCGGGGTTTGATGATATTATCTGTGATGTTTTTCTTCAGGAGACTAAAGCGGGTGTTACAAATGATTTGCCATGAAATCATTAGGTCTGTGGGAGTGGGGTTCAGAATTCAAAGTAGCAGAAGGAGCAAAACCGCATGGACTTCATCAAAGGAGGCCTGCTGGTGTTTTCTGGCCCTGTTTTCCTCCTGGGGTGGAGGCTATGGGTCTGAGGCTCCCTTTCTCACCATGGCGTGAGAGATCCTTTAGCAGAGAAGCTTTGTAAAGGGGAGTAGAGATTCCAGTTGCATTTGGAGGGAGAGGACAGATTCGTGTATTAGTCTGTTCTCCAGAGAAAAAGAACCAACAAGAGATGATGGGATGACGGATAGATAGGAATTGGCTCATGCAATTGCAGAGGCTGAGCAATCTCAGGTTCTGTAAGCTGGAGACCCAGGGAAGCTGGTGGTGTAATTTCATCCAAGGCCCAAGTCCTGAGAACCAGGGGAACTGATGACATAAGTCCTAGTGCAAAGGCAGGAGATGAGATGTCCCAGCTCCAGCAGTGAGGCAGGAAGACGCGGGGCAGTTCCTTCTTCCTCTGCCTTTTTGTTCACTCAGGTCCTCAGTGGATTGGATGGTGCCTGCCCTGGCTGGGGAGCGGAGCTGCTGTGCTGAGTTCACCATTCCAAATGTCAACGTCATCGGGAAACGCCCTCAGAGACACACCTGGGAATGGTGTGTCATCAGGGTACCCTGTGGCTTACTCAGGTTGACACCTAAAATTGACCATCACAGTTAGGAAGCCTGATGTGTGGCACCGGTTCTGCCTCACTTGCGATCTGTGCCTGTGAACAAGCCACTGCCCTGCTCTCCAGGCCTCAAAATCTTTACTGAGTAACTAGGAGCTGAAAGCCTGGGTGGACGTGTGGATGCCCCACCTCCTGCTCCAGCCATCTGAGGTGTGCCACCTCTCTGGCAGGCACCCACGCCCTCACTTGGCCTGAAGGATGGTGGGCACCTCCCCAGGGTGGGGCCCAGCCAGAGCCCAAACTCTCAGCACTCTGAGGGCAGCAGAACCCCTTGGCCGCCACTCAGGGCAGACTGCAGCCATCTAGCCTGGCCCCTCAAGAACCTTCTCTGCACTCTCCTTGCCCACTGGTTGTGCTCAGTGATGATGAACTCACTCCCCCTCTGTGCAGCCCAGCCTTCCCTGGGCAGGCCTCCCTGTAACATTCCCGCTGGCCCTGGGCAAGTGGACACCCCTGCCCCCAAACAGCCCTTCAGAAGTGGAAGCAGTCTTCATCACGCTCAGGCAGTCCTCCCGTCCCCAGTCTAAACATCGCCAGGAGCCACTTCTCACAAGTAGCTGCTCACGCAACGCAGAGCCTTCCCTTCCACCATCGGTGTGCCGCAGAAGCTGGGATTGCGGGCCATCGTGAAGGATGTGCTTCCTTGCAGGGCTGGGGGTCCGGGGCCGAGGTCTCACCATAGCTGGGAACCTTTCCTTTTCCCTGAATCCAGGGATCCTTCTATTTTTTTTTCTTTCAACTCTGTGGCTGGCCTGCCTGTGTCCTTTGATTCCAGTCCTGTAGGATGGATTATTCCAGCAACAGCCTTTGCAAGATTTCTTCGCCACGCTGGCTGTCATGGAGATTTGAGAGACTGTGGAGTTGGCCTTCAGAGAACTGTTTCCTGGTCACGGACATTCCTGTGATTGGATGGGGAGCGTTAACACTCCTGCAAGGTTGGAAAAGTGGCCTGTGCAGGCTCTGGCTAAGCCCTTTGAAGCAGATGTACTACGAATCTGGAAGGCCTGTTGTGCTCAGGGCTCTCTGGAGATCTCACTTTATGAGATGGGCTACCAAGGTGCTTGGACACCACCTTGCCAGCTGCAGAAATGAAAATCCAGTCTTCAAAATGACAGGTGAATCCAAAGAAGAGACCATTTGATAACCTTGAGAGGTGCTGAAACTGCCTAAGTGATACTGACATTTCCTTCCTGCCCGAGGGACAAGCGTAGCCGCCGACCCCGGTACACTTGGCTGAAAGAGACCAGAATTAGATACTACCCCTCAGGATTCTGGACAACCTGTGTACCTGTTTGAACTGAGCATTCAGGGCAATGGGAACTTTTCCCAGAAATGCCTTGAACTGGAAATGATGACTTTGGAAAGCAATCTCCCTGGGAAGCTTCCCTCCTATGTCTCCTTTGGGCCAGTCAGTGGCACACAGGGGAAACTCAGTTCAGTGAGCTGGCCCAGGCCGGTTCTGCAAGCCTGCTCTTCCGGGAGCAGGGCCCAGCTGGAATAGATCCAAGCTCTGCCAGGCACCCCTCCGCCAAGGGGCTGAGTAGTTTTTATACCCAGATTTCAATTCTTCCTTGGAGAATCATGGGTTTGGGAAACTCACATATTTCCGCGTGGAGGCCAATTACATCGCCTCTTTAAAAGATGATGCATTTTCTTCTTTTGTAAACTTTTTGGAATCTCTCCCTGGAGCCACCAAGCGGTAAGCTTGTCTCAGGGCCTTTTGCATCCCCAGCCAAGCTCTCATCCGTGAGATTCCTTCTCAGGTGACCTCAGAGAATTCCCACGTGGGTGAAGTTGTCATCATCTCACTGCCATTCTGTGCAACAGCTGAAAGTCGCCCAAGGGCCCTGCTTTGCCTACAGCCAACCCTGCTGAGGCTTCGCCACCCTTAGGAGCATCAAGTGTCATTGAGGCCACTGAGCTCCATGACCACACTCTCAACCCGCCAACCTCTCTGCAGCCAGCGATACTCAGCCTACAGCCACACCCCCATCAACCTCCTGTGTGCACGCCAGCCCTCGATGACAGCGTTTCACATCCCCAGCTCCTTTCCAGCCACTGCGACCGTCAAGCTGCAGCCCTCCTCTCACCTGCAACCATGTCCAGAATGCCAGTCTGTGCGGTTTCTTGCCACGGTTCCAGTGAAATACAGATGGTCCCCCCCTGGAGATTTCAACTTATGATTTTCTGACTTTATGCTAGATTTATTGGGGTATTGAATGCATTTTTTGACTTACATTTTGGACTAACAATGAGTTGATCAGGATGTAACCCCATCACAGGCCTGCAAACCTCCCTTTGCCTGGACTTCGAGTTCCTCTCCAACAGGGAGCCCACACAGCCACCATGCACGCTGAGCCCATCCAAGAAAGAAACGCCCATTCACTACCCGTCCTGGGGAGGTGCCCACAGCCTAAAACATTGGAAAGGTTTTTCCAACAACAAACTCTCACGCGCTTGCGCCTGCCCCAGTTGTCAGCAGCGCAGAAAACACTTGGGAGACAACGTCAGTGACCCTGTCGTGACGATCAACACACCTGCTGGAGTTTGCTCTTGCACCCGTCCCCAGCACTCAGCTGCTCTGTGGCCTTCGCCAGCTGTGCCCATCAGCCAGGCACCAGAGGCTGCCCCTGAGCCCCAGAGATCAGGAAAGTTGCAGGGGAGGGAGCAAGCCCCAACCCAGAACTCTTTCCACACAAGGAATCCCAGGGAGTCCTCCCAGGACCGGACGGACACGTACCTCCTCCTGCCTGCAAGAGGGGACACGCAACTTCTCCAGAGAGGACAGGGGACATCTGGCTGAGACTTGGGGACTGAATGGGGGGGATTTTGTATTCAATCCCTGGACTGATTTTATTTTTGCTCTGACATATGTAAGCCGCCATTTTTTTTGTTTGTTTTTGGTGTGTGATATTGTTTTCACATCTCCGCAGCTGGCACACTTGTGAAGTCTCCTGGAGTCTTAAAAACTGGATGTTAAAGTTGGAAATCGGCGTATGCTAATAAATGGCAAGGCACGGCCCTAGCGCATTTGAGGTAAGTATTATTAGACCCACTGCATTCACCCACAAACACATGCCATAGCTAAATTAAAATATAAGAACGAACTCAATATGATGTTTGACTATCCAGCCTCTACCCTCTCCTCAATAGAGCTCTAGACCAGGGAAGTAAAAATATCTCCTGAGCAGCGAAAATGAATTTCCAATGTATGAAATGAAAGCTCACACATCTGCTCCAAGGAACATTCCTCCTTTCAGAATCTGTTCGCCTTCACGACAGACACAGGCCATCAAGTTTGGTCATGTGATGTCCAGGTGATAGCAGATTCAAGACAAAAACGATCAGTTGGGAGGAAGGTAGCGGTCCTGCTGGAGGAAGCCTTGCTAACAACAAAGAAAGTGATAGAAAATTGGCAAAATCCGACATGAACCCCCAAAGAACAGCTGGGCCATTTCACGGAAGGTACCTTGTAGCTTCTGAGGGCAGCACGCTACCGCAGCACGGGTAAGAGCTGAGGGAAAAAATGATGACCCCAGCTACCTTGGAAAAGGTCACAGCAGGTATAATACCGTCTCGGTTTGCATTCCCATCAAAGTAGAGCTTGGTGCAAGGACTTGGATGCAGTTCAGTTGGACCGTGGTCCCAGGGAGCAGGACCATGAGATGGGGAAGGGGAAACTAGTAGAGAAATGTGCTGGCTGTGGTGGCTGCTGCGGGGCCTTCCTGGGAAGCATCTGGAAGGTCTCCAGGGCTGCCTTCCTGAAGCACAGGAGGCTCGCATGCCTCCACTGGCTCCCATCGCCAGCTTCCACTCCCCACGCTTCCGCGCTCAGGCAAAGGGGCATCGGGGAACACCACCGGGCAGAGACAGCAGAGAGCTGGGCCGGGAGGTGGGAGCCGGGTGGAACCGCGCTGCACAGTGGCTGCTGAAAAGAGCGGGGGCTGAACGCATCCGCTGCCAGTACCCTCTGTTCAAAGCAGCGGCAGCAACTCTCACACGCTGAGCTACACTCGGCCACTCTAGTTCCACTCAAAGGAGTGGAAGTGCTGAAGTTTTATCACTTGACAGGCAAGTCCTCACTTGTCCAGAGGTGACTCAGTCATTCGGTTTGTTCCACAAACGTTTCCTGGTGTTTAGGTCAGGCTCCCCGGAGGCAGTTGTTGGGATGAGGGCCCAGATGCAGGTGATTTATTGAAAGGAGATGACCCCAGGTGGAACTGGTAAGGGAGTCAGGAGTGCGCAGCCCAGGTGGGCTGGGGGAAGCCTAGCTGATGCGGCTTCCCTGGAAGAATCAGCCCTAGCCAGATCCCGCAGGAAAGTTCTGGAGTATAAATTATTTCTGAGTTTGCCCCAACTCAGGCAAGGGAGCTGGGTGTTTAGACCCCTCCCCAGTTAGCCACGGCTAAAGGCTGCTCCCCACTTCCCTGCAATGGCCCGAGGACAGGGCCCCAAAGTAAGTCACAGGCGCCTGGGTTAGCCATGGAAGCCCCCCAGGGCTGGGGAAGGGCGGGACGCAGGAAGGGGTCTGGTGGGGGCTTGCAGGAGCACCACCAGGGTCCACCACAGGTCCCCTCTGTGTGGCCCTGGACTGGGGTGCGGCTTCTCAGTGTGTGCCCTCTGTCTCCTCGGGGAAGGACTGGATTTGGTTACTTCTGCCCCAGATGCACCGTCCTCTGGACGGGTGGGCCCCCCATCTGACCCTGTGACCTTCGGAAGTCACTGCCTCTTTGTGAGGGGGTTTGACTCTGGAAGAGCCCTGCCTCCTGCCACCCCGTGGCCACAGAAGATTCACTTGATGGGGTGGGGTACTGATAAAGAGTGCAGTGCTTAGTGACCATTTGGTGAGCCTTTAGATAGTTTGGATCCAGAGAGATGTGATGCAAATCCTATTAGAAGGCTGATGAGATCACGGAATTCTCTCATTAGTTGGTAGAGTGGAGGCACTTGAGCATTTTACGGAAATTCAATCCCAAGAGTTCAGGAGAGAGCTTGTGAGTGAGGAAGTG
>NW_012118932.1:3728258-3728788 GCF_000951035.1 Colobus angolensis palliatus
GTGTGTATGTGTGTGTGGGTGTATGTGTGTGTGTTGTGTGGTATATGTGGTGTGTGTGTGTGATGTGTGTGAAATGTGTGGTGTGTGAGTGTGCATGTGTGTGGGGTATGTATATGGTGTGTATGTGTGTGTGGCGTGTGTGTGGTGTGTGATGTGGCGTGTGAGTGCATGTGTGTGGTATGTATATGGTGTGTGTGGTGTGTGTGTGTAGTGTGTGATGTGTGGTGTGTGTGGTGTGCATGTGTCTGGTGTATGTGTATGGTGTGTGTGTCTATGTGGTGTGTGGTGTGTGTGTATGTGGTGTGTGGTGTGTGTGGAGTGTGCATATGTGTGTGGTGTGTGTGGCATATATGTGTCTGGAGTGTGTGTATGGTGTGTGTGTAGTGTGCGTGTGTGTGGTGTGTGTGCATATGTAGTGTGTGGTGTATGTGGTGTGTAGTGTGTATGTGGTGTGATGTGTGTGTGTAGTCTGTAGGGTGTGTGGGTGTATGGTGTGTGTGGTGTGTATGTGGGGTGTGTGTAGTGTGTGT
>NW_012118932.1:3729465-3755142 GCF_000951035.1 Colobus angolensis palliatus
TGTGTGTCTGGTGTGTGGGCATATGGTGTGTGTGTGGTGTCTGTATGTGGTGTGTGTAGTGTGCATGTGTGGTCTGTGTGTGGTGTGTCTATGGTGTGTGTAGGGTGTGTGTATGTAGTGTGTGTGGTCTGTGTGGTGTGTGTGTGATTTGTGTGTCTGGTGTGTGGGCGTATGGTGTGTGTGTGGTATGTGTATGTGGTGTGCGTGTGTGGTCTGTGTGTGGTGTGTCTGTATGGTGTGTGTAGGGTGTGTGTGTAGTGTGTGTGTGTGGTCTGTGTGTGTAGTGTGTGTATGTGGTGTGTGTGTGATTTGTGTGTCTGGTGTGTGGGCGTATGGTGTGTGTGTGGTGTGTGTGTATATGTGGTGTGTGGGCGTATGGTGTGTGTGTGTGGTGTGTGGGTGTATGTGTGGTGGTCTGTGATTTTGGGTGGATGTTTTAGGTGGTGAGAGTTAAAGCCTCAGAACCAAGGATGTGGACAAAAGGTCCCTGCCGCTGAGGGCGGGACAAAAGGAGTCTAAGCAGAAGAGCTGCCTTATATGTCGGCTTTTGCCCACTCGCATTGCAAAGAACACAAGACCAGCCTGGGCACAGAGTGAGTCGCTGCCGTATGGCGGAGGGCAGCAGTTGCTGTGTGGCATCGTTTCTGGTGTAGAATACACCATGACCGGATCAACAACGGGGATGGAGCTCGGCTTTCTGGAGCCCCTCTTGAAGGGGGTGGGGTTTTGAGTGATGGGATTTTTTTTCGGCCTCTCTCCAGCATCCAGAAAGTACACTGGCAGGACACCAGGACCTTGTGAGGCAGCGTGCTCCTGGCTGACCCACTCTGTGCCTGGGAAGGGACACTGCGCCCCAAAGAAAGCTTGGGACCTAGGTCGGGTCACGGCGGAAGCCTGAACGCCAAGCAGTCATTAGGCGAGGGGGGTGGTTTGGGGGAGGCCCGGGTGGCCTGCTGCAGCTTCGCCGCTGTTATTTATGGCCTCGCTGAGGCGTCAGTGACTGGGTTGACAGCTCGCTGTAAGCTGACCTGGCTGGCGCACTGCCTGCAGCCTTCTGCCTGCCCATCCCTCGGGGTGAGGAATGTCAGCTTCAGAGACAGTGACCAGACGCAGGAGGTGTGGAAGGACAGGTTCCAGAATCCTCACCCCGAGACCTGTTTATCCGGAGAGAGGCGTGTGTGCGTGTGTGGACACATGCTTGTACCCCCTCCTATTTACATAAGCAGACATTGGTGACAGAGACACAGCACAGTTAACTTGATTCTGACTTTTGGTACCGGGGAAATGAACACAAATAGTCCCAAATAGTAAGTAATTCCGAAGCAGTTCTTGGAGGATGTAATTGGCTCAGGAAATGGACATTGAAGGGATTTTGTTTTTGTCTTTGTGTTTATTTTTGCTGTATTTTGTGTGTGTGTGTGTGTGTGTGTGTGTGTCTTTTTATTCTTTTTTGAGGTGGAGTCTCACCGTGTCACCAGGCTGGAGTGTAGTGGTGCTATCTCGGCTCACTGTAACCTCCGCCTCCTGGATTCAAGTGATTCTCCTGCCTCAGCTCCCGAGTAGCTGGGACTACAGGCGTGCGCCACCCCACGCCCGGCTAATTTTTGTATTTTTAGTACAGACGGGGTTTCACCGTGTTGGCCAGGATGGTCTCAATCTCTTGACCTCGTGATCTGCCTGCCTCGGCCTCCCAAAGTGCTGGGATTACAGGCGTGAGCCACCGCGCCCGGCCGTGTGTGTGGTTCTTTAGGCAACAGAAGCACCAGTCTCACCCTATTTCATTTACCTGAGTGTTCGTTTGCTGTGCTTACCTCACCCTGTGGGTCCAGGGACCCAGACATGTCCTGGGTGCTCGGGGCTAAGCCGAGCTGCTCAAATGTCTACAGATGCTTCGGTCCACCCATGCGGACTGAACACGCAGTGGGACCCACCCCCGGGGTTCGTAGCAGCCCCGCTGTCAGTGGCCAGGGGGAGTGAGGGGCAGTGGGGTGGGACCAGAAGTCCAGGCCACAGGCCAGGAGCCATTGCTTCCTTTTATAGCCCGGGCTGTGTCCTCATTGCCTGGTCTGCCTCAGTGGATGGTGTGGCGCTCAAGTGCAATGAGGCAGGGCAGGGCTGTGAAGGCCTTGAGGGCCCCTGGTGAGGTCTGGAGGGATGTGAAATCCCCCTGCCTCGAGGGTCTTCCCGGAGGCAGTGCAGGCCCAGGAGGTGGGGGCAGCAGTGCAGATTCGGGGTCTGGGGCCTTTGGGCAGGCAACTCCCTGCAGGGTCATCTGGGGGCCCTGCAGAGTCCCAGGAGGGTGGAAGTGGGAGGTGGAGGAAGTGGCGCCCCACAGGATGGCGGCTGCCTGTTGTGTGAGGAAGCTCTGGGGTCAGTTTCAGAGGTAGAAATGAGTACGACTCTCCGGTTTTGTGAGGTCATCTCAGCTGAGGGGGCATCGCTGCCGCCGTGCCCCCCACTCCCTTTCATTGGCTTACTCCACTGACAAGCTTCTGCAAGCCCTGCAAGGGACCCCGGCCTCATCCGACCAGTTCATACACTTCAAAGGTTTACACGAGCACACTCTCACCAATACATCATGCATTTAAAATATACATATATTTCTTGGCCAGACGCGGTGGCTCACGCCTGTAATCCCAGCACTTTGGGAGGCCGAGGCAGGTGGATCACGAGGTCAGGAGATCGAGACCATCCTGGCTAATATGGTGAAACCCCGTCTCTCCTAAAAATACAAAAAAATTAGCCAGGCGTGGTGCCACGTGCCTGTAGTCCCAGCTACTCAGGAGGCTGAGGCAGGAGAATCGTTTGAACCCGGGAGGCAGAGGTTGCAGTGAGCACTCCAGCCTGAGCAACAGAGTGAGACTCCATCTCAAAAAAAAAAAAAAAACCCAAAACACCAAAAAACAACAACAAAAAACATATATTTTGTATTAATGCTGTGGCTCAAATATTTCTATCACCTGAGAGCCTCCCTCTTATTTTTTGGGTTTCATGAGATAAACCTTTGGTGAGTGCTCTTCGAGGGCCAGTGTGCCTGTCCCAGTGTTGTGCAGACGGCAGCCCCTGCCCCAGGTGCTCACTCTGCGGTCAGAGAGGCAGAGCTGTCAGCAGCAGGAACAGCCCGGGAGAAAATGCTCTGACGGAGAGAAGCACGGGGTCCTTGACTCCCGAGGGAGACTTTTGTCACCTGCTGCATACAAAATCACCCTAAACCAGAAAGCCGTAACACAACAGCATCCTTTATTCTCTCAGGTTTCTGTGGATCTGGATGCAGAGGGCACGGTGGGGACAGTGTGTCTCCGAGCCATCACATGCAGCCACAACCCCAAGACTCGAGGCCGGCCACTGGAATGACTTGAAGGGCGCCTGCTCACTCTCATGCCTGGTAGATGCTGGGGTCGGCTACGTGGTTTCTTCCAGTGGCCTGGGCTTCCTCGTAGCATGGAGGCTGGGTTCCAGGCAGGGGAAGGAGGAGGCCTAGGGTCAGGGGAATGCACGCCCCACCTCTCTGTCGGAGAAGAGTTGCACCGTGGGGGTGGGATATGGTAGCATATATAAGGGACCATCTTGGGAAAATACAACCCACTGTGCCCATCTAGGAGATGGGGCGAGGCAGTCAGGGAAGGCTTTCTGGAGGAGGTGATGGATACTAGGACTGAATCTGAAAGACTGGAGAAAGTAAGATGTGTGGGAATGGGGAAGGAGATTCCAGGTGGAGGGGTGGCGTCAACTGCAGGCCTGGGTGTTGAGGAAGCACAGAGTCTGGGTGACTACAAGAGGTTTCCTGATGTGGAGCAGCTTGTGCTGGAGACGGGGTGGTGACGACGAGGAAATCGAGGCCCAGAGCGCATCATTCACTTGCTCAAAGTCACTCAGCTTTGCCGTCAGAACTGGGGTGATGCTGTGGGGGTGACAGCCTCTCCAGCCAGCTCTGTTTCCCCCACACTATCCTCTCTCCCCTCCCTGAGGCCTGGCACATCACTGAGCCATCTGATACCACCTTGCCCTGTCCCACCCAGGAGGCTCAGCTCCGGGACATGACTTAGGCATTAATCAGCTTTTGCCTGGGTTGAGAAAACGTGAGACAGAGAGCTATGATCATGCCTGCCACGTCTACCTCTCCAGCCATCCTGCTCTGTACGCTGCTGCAAACCAGACATTCCTTCCTGGAGGGACCTCTCGCTTCCCATCTTCAAATCACGGTCTCCTCTCCGCAGCTGCTTCCTCTGGTGTCCCTGTGCTCACATCGGCCCGCTGCTCCCACACACATGTCCATTCTTCTCGGGTGGGCTTCTATCTCAGGGTTCCATTCCCCAGGTCCCTTGCTCCAAGTAGCTTTGGCCAATAGCAGGTGACGAGAGGGTAGGCGGAGGGGAGACGCCGGAGCATTTCTTCCCCCGGTTCTCTGCTGTAGGAAGCATCTCGAGCAGGGCTTGCGTCTCCCCGGAGCCAGTTCCCACTGCGCAGGTCTGCTCTGGCTTCCGCTGGGTGTGCAGCTCCTGGTTCCGGGCTCCACCTGCTTCCCGTTTCTGTCCCTTCTGCTCCAGATGGTGCGGCACCGTCCTCCCATTGCTCACCTCGGGGCTGCTCACCATCTCGTTTGCCTTCTCAGTGTTTATACCACCATTGCAACCAGTCCCCTGGATTAAACTCTCTCTGTTGGAAATACTAGCATGGCTCCTGCTATCAGCCCTGGCTGATACATTTCCTTCTAGGAGGATGGCACCGGGTCAGAGTGTTCAGAGTTGCTGACTGCCCTCCCTCCACCCAGTTAGTCACTGAGTCAGAAGACGGAGCCTCGGGAGTGTCTGACTGCCCTCCCTCCACCCAGTTAGTCACTGAGTCAGAAGACGGAGCCTCGGGAGTGTCTCTGAGCCCGTCCCACCTCTCCTCCCTGGCAGCAGCCTTGGGCGAGTCCTGCCCTGGTCAACCCCAGCAGCCTCCCACCAGGGCCAGCCCAGCAGCCTACCCTCCCACGGCTGCTCAAGCCCACCAGGCCATGCTTCAGACGAGGCTCTGTAACTTTGCAAATCAAGCATGCATGGTAGGGTCAGCCTTTCCACTCTGCTCCCAAGCTCCCTTCCAGCCCTGTGCCCTCCTCGACACACCCCTCCTCCCGCTGTACACCCCACACCCCATCACCAGGCTACCGGCCACTTCCCAAACACACCCTGCACACTGGTCTGCTTGCTGTCTGCTTTCCCTTGTCAGTTTTTATACCACCTATACCTATGCAGCCAGTCCCCTGGATTAAACTCCCTCTGTTTGCAATACTAGTGGGGTTCCTGTTGGGTTGGACCCCTGGCTGATCCACTTCCTTCTAGGAGGATGGCACCAGGTCCTCTGCCCGCTCATTCATGCTGTTCCCTTTGCCTGAACTGCCTTTTTTTTTTTTTGAGACGGAGTCTCACTCTGTTGCCCAGGCTGGAGTGCGGTGGCTTGATCTCAGCTCCCTGCAACCTCTGCATCCCAGGTTAAAGCAATTCTCTTGCCTCAGCCTCTGAGTAACTGGGATTACAGGTGCCCACCACCACGCTCAACTAATTTTTGTATTTTTAGTAGAGACGGGGTTTCACCATGTTGGCACGGCTGGTTTCAAACTCCTGACCTCCAGTGATCCGCCAGCCTCAGCCTCCCAAGGTGCTGGGGTCACAGGTGGAGCCACCACGCCCGGCTGGCCCTCTCTTTCTTACTAGTAAAAAGTCTATTGATTCTTTTGATTCTTTCAGATCTACAGCAATTGCTGCATCCTCTAGATGAAACACATCACTACCCATTCTGCCTTCCTTGGCCCTCCGTCCCTGCCTCTGTGAGGGCGCTTCTCACAGGTGACGTAATGTCTCCAGGACTGGGACTCTGTCTCAGTCCTCATGTATGCAGATTCCTAGCACCGAGGCCAGCCCTCACACAGGAACTCAGGAAATGTTGACTGGAGTGGAAAGTGCTCCTTGAAATCACCTCACCCCCACCCCAGTCCCTGGGAGATGGGGTGTGCTCCCAGGCTCTGTTTTCTGTTTGAACAGCCAACCAGAGAACGCGGGGCCTCCCTTGTCCTAACCCCAGGGCTGTGCGTTTCTGTGGCATTCTCAATGATCCTGGTTAATGTTTAATTCCAGTTTCTTTGTTTTCTGTAAAGTTGATAACAGTGCGGTGTAGCAGAGGATGGAAAAGAGCAAGACCCACAAGAGGAAAACAAACACCCACCCCGTTTTCACTTAATAATTAAAAGCCATTTCCCAGAGCTTTTTGGGAATGAATGGAAATGAATTCAGAATGTTAAAATCCAGCCCCGCAAAATGATATAACCATATAAAGAGCATTTGTGATACTTCCGTCACAGGCCCCCAGGGCCCGCTTGTGCACACCAGCCGTGTGCTGGCCTCTACAAAGATTCAGTCTTCCTGAAACTTCCATCAGTGTCTGATTCCTGCATCACAACACAGATGGCTTTCCGTGGGATCCTGGATAAAGCCTGAGCTCATCAACCTTAACTTCAACGCCCTCCCTCCTGGCCCTTTTCAACCTTTTCAACCTTGGCTGTCTCCGTGGGAACCCTCTTTTCCAGCCAGACATCCTGTTTACAGATCTCAGATGGGCCACGAGGTGGGTCTCACTCCTGCCCTCTTTGAGGACAGGATAGAGGAGTGGTTAGGAGTTGAGGTCCAAATTCAGGCAGGCCAGGGTTCATGTCCAAGCTCCATCACATCTGGGCTGGGATAGCCACACCACCTCCAGGAAGCCCGCTCTGGTTTTCCTGACCCATGGCCATGCATTTCTCCAGTGTCTGCCTGCTCCGAGTGTCATCACTGCCTCCGTGGCACTGAAATCTCGTCAGTCTTGTGATATCCATGTCTCTGTCCCTTATTCATGTGTTTGTCTAGTTTCTCCACCTGGACTCTAAATGCTGTGCCCACAACAGGCTACTATGGGTCTCTGTGTGTCCCAGACTGCCCGCATGAATAATGGCTGAGATAGTTTGGATTTTTGTTCTCTCCAAATCTCATGTTGCAATGTGATTCCCAGTGTTGGGGGTGGGGCCTACTGGGAGGTGAGTGGATCACGGGGGAAGATCCCTTAAGAGTAGGTTAGCATCATCCTCTGGGTGATAAGTGAGTTCTTGCTCAGTTAGTTCATGTGAGATCTCGTTGTTTAAGCATCTGGGACCTCCTCTTTCTCTCTCTCTTGCTCCCACTCTCACCATGTGATATGCCTGCTCCCCTTTCTTCTTCCACTGTGAGTGGAAGCTTCCTGAGGTCTTTACCGGAACCAGATGCTGGCACCATGCTTCTTTTACAGCCTGCAGAATTGTGAGCCAATTAAACCTCTTTTCTTTATAAATTTCCCAGTCTCGGGTATTTTTAATAGCAATGCACAAACAGACTAACAGAAAAAAATTGGTATAGTGAATAGTGTGTTGCTATAAAGATACCTAAAGATATGGAATGAGTAATGGGCAGAGGGTGGAAGAGACTGGAGGGCTCAGAAGAAGACAGGAAGATGAGGGAAAGTTTGGAACTTCTTAGAGACTGGTACAGTGGTTGTGACAAAAATGCTGATAGAGATAACGGGCAGTGAAGTCCAGGCTGACAAAGTCTCAGATGGAAATGAGAAAGTTATTAGGAGCTGAAGCAAAGATCACCTGTGTTACTCCCCAGCAAAGAGCCTGGATGCATTGTGTTCATGTCCTAGGGGTTTGCGGAAGGTTGAACTTCTTCTGTGGCAGCTGGCAGAAGAGATTTCTAAGTATCAAGAAGTCACATGGCTGCTTCTAACAGCCTACAATCAGATATGGGTGCAAAGAAATGACTTAAAGTTGGAACTTATACATAAAAGGAAGCAGAGCATAAAAGTTCATAGCCTAGCCATGCAGCAGGGAAAGAAAAAGCATTTTCAGGAGAGGAATCCAAGCAGCCTGTGTAGCAACCATTTGCTGGAGACATTAGCATGACTAAAAGGGAGCCAAATGCTAATATCCAGTACAATGGGGAAAAGTTCTCAAAGGCATTTCAGAGGTCTTGGAGATAGCTCTTCCCATCTCAAGCTCAGGGCCTAGGAGGAAAGAATGGGTTCAGGGGCCAGGTCTGGGGCACTGTTGTCCTGTTCAGCCTCAGGACACTGCTTCCCACATCCCTGCTGGCTCAAAGGTCCCCAGGCCCAGGTACAGCTCCAGCAGCTGCTTTGGAGAACACAAGCTGCCGTAAGTCTTGGCAGTTTCCACTTGACGTTAAGCCTCCAGGCACACAGAATGTAAGTGTGAAGGAGGCTTGGCAACTTCCACCTAAATTTCAGAGGATGTACCAGCAAGCCTAAGGGGGTTGCCCAGGCAGAAGCCTGCTGCAGGGGTGGAGCCCCCACCAGAGAACCTCTAGTAGGGCAGTGTGGAGGGGAAATTGGGGTTGGACCCCCACACAGACCCCGCACCAGGACACTGCCTAATGGAGTTGTGGGAAGGTGGCTAATGTCCTCCAGACCCCAGAATGATAGAGCCACTGACAGCTTGCATACTGAGCATGGAAAAGCCACAGGCACTCAACACCAGCCCGTGAGAGCAGCCATAGGCCTACGCCCAGAAAAGCCACAGGGGCAGTGCTGCTTAAGGCCTTGGGGGCCTATCCCTTGAACCAGTGCACCCAGGATGCTGGACATGGGATCAAGGACCATTTTGGAGCTTTGAGGTTTAATGACTGCCCCACTGGGTTTCAGACTTGCATGGGTCCTGTGGCCCTTTCCTTTGGGTTAATTTCTCCCTTTTAGAATGGGAATGTCTACCCAATGCCTGCACCACCATTGTATCTTGGAAGTAATTAATTTGGTTTGATTTTACAGGCATATGGGTAGAAGGAGCATGCCTCGAGTCTCAGATGAGACTTGGACTTTTGGATTAATTCTGGAACAAGTTAAGACTTGGGGGACTATTGCAAAGGCATGATTGTATTTTGAAATGTGAGAAAGACATGATATTGGGGGCCTGAGGGGGGGATAACGTGGTTTGGATATTTGTCCCCTTCAGTTATCATGTTGAAAGGTGGTTCCCATTGTTGGGGTGGGGCCTGGTAGGAGGCGAGTGGATCGTGGCGGAAGGCCCCTCATGGATGGTTAAGCACCACCCCTTGGTGATAAGTGAGTTCTTGCTCAGTTAGTTCATGTGAGATCTGGTTGTTTAAAAGAGTCTGGGACCTCCCCCAACCCCTTGCTCCTACTCTTGCCATGTGGTGTGCCTGCTCCCCTTTTGCCTTCCACCTCTCACCATGAGTGGAAGCTTCGCAAAGCTCTTACCAGAACCAGATGCTGACGCCATGCCTCTTGAACAGTCTGCAGAATTGTGAGCCAATTAAACCTTTTTTCTTTATAAATTACCAGCCTCGGGCATTTCTTTATACTAACACAATGGCCATAGAAAGAGCTTACCATTGGCTTATTTAACTTATCCTCGAGGGCAGTACAGCTTGGGGTCCACATACTCATGCCCAACTTCACTGGCCATTCAACTCCAGTCAAATAAGAGGACGAAAAGACAGAAACCCACCATAAGCTGCGACTGGAGGTGGCCATCCAGCCCACTGTTGGCACAGAATGCTTAGTGTGTACAGATTTGCTTCTGGTGTCCCTAAGATAGGCCTCTGACCTGTCTCTTTTCCCTGAGCATTCAGAATAATCATGAGTAAGATGGGAGTATGAATCTCAGCATGGAGGCCCAGTGACTGACACCTAGCTTTCAAACCTAACCGTCTTGCATAGGTTTCCTTGTACCATGTTCTGTGGTGCGATGTCCTATGTCTCTGCTCACTGCTTCAGCGCCCTCCCAAGCAGCCAGGATGGAGCCCGGCTCTGCTCACTGCTTCAGCGCCCTCCCAAGCAGCCAGGATGGAGCCCGGCTCTGCTCACTGCTTCAGTGCCCTCCCAAGCAGCCAGGATGGAGCCCGGCTCTGCTCACTGCTTCACCGCCCTCCCAAGCAGCCAGGATGGAGCCCGGGCCTCCACAGGCCCCTGGAGTGCTTGCTGCCTGACAGGTGGATCAAGAGCAGAACTCACAGTGCTGCCTCCCGGGGAGGAAGGGGGGTGTTTATGAGCATATGAGCTTTGAGGTACTGAGGATGACAGGCCACCCTAGAACCCAGGGAGCTTGGGCAAGTTCGTCCCCTTCTCTGGGCCTCAGTTTCGCTCATCTGTCCTGCAAAAGAATTGGATCAGATAATCTGGGACATTCTGTCCAGCTCTCTGATCCAGAGATTTGGGGCCGGGTGGGGGATGTGAAGTGGTCTTCCAAGCCGTCAACACAGCCTGATTGTGTAGGCCTGCACAAATGGTGTGTAGAGTAGTACTTTCAAACCTTAATGTCAGGTGAATCACCTGTATCTAGAAAAAATGAAGATTCTAGGAGAGAGTGGAATAGTGGTTACCAGAGGCTGGGGGTGGGGGTGAATGGGGAAAGATTGGTCAACAAGTACAGAGTTGCAGTGAGGAGGAAGCTTTTGTGTTCTATGACACAGCAAGGAGACTGTGGTTAACAGTACTGTATTGTACATTGCAAAGTAGGTAGAAAAGATGTACAATTTCTTTAGCAAAGAAACGATAAATGTATGAGATGATGGATAGGCTAAATACCTTGATTGGATTTTTACACAATGCATACATGTATCAAAACATCACACTGTACCCCAGAAATATGTACAATTATGGCCCAATAAAAAGCAAAATAAAATATGTAGATTTTCACTCAATGGTTCTGAGGAGGGGTCTGTAAACCTGCATTTCTAGCAAGCTCCCTGCTGATCCCGTAGTGCCGGCTGAGTCGGTGCCTTGATTAGGAGTGTTTGGCACTAGGTCCCCAGGTGTGATCCCGGGACGGCAGCATCAGCATCACCTGGGAACTTGTAAGAGGGACTAGGGCCCAGCTACAAAAGTATTGGGTCAGAAACTCTGGGGTGGCGCCCAGCAATGTGTGATTTAACAAGCCCTCCAGGCGACGCCCATGACGCTCAGCTCTGAGAACCACTGCTTTAAGAGAACAGCTTCTAAACTGGGCGGTGCATAGGCAGCACCGAGAGTTTTAAAAAATACTGGGGCCCGGGGCCCGCTCCCCGGGGTTCAAATGTAATCGGAATAGGTGCCTCCCGGGCATTGGGATTTTTAAAAGCTCCCCAAGTGATTCTAATGTGAAGTCAATGAGCCTTAGGGCGGACAGAAGATGAGGGCTGCGGGGCTCCCAGGCCGCGAGCCTGCGGTTCTTCTCGCAGCGCCTTCCGGACATCGGCCACTAGGGCGCGCTGTGGCGCCGCTGGGAGGCCGGTTGCGGCTCAGCCTCCTCTCGGCCGCGGCTGGAGGAACTCCGGGCTGGGAGGCGGCGCGAAGCACCCGGGGCGGGAGCCTCCGGGAGCGGCTTCTGGCCCAGGCCTGCCCGCCCCCGTGCATCTGCACCTAATTAATGCTGGCCGCGGCCTCGCCGCGCTTGACGTCAGTGATGTGCTCCGTGCTGGGGAGACGCGGCCTTTGCAGCCGCTCGGCACAGGTTGCTTCACCCTGGTCAGCCCTGCTGCCCGCCCCCTCCAGGCAGGACGCCGGGCTCACCTCTGGGACCGAGCCCTTGCTTATGCTGCTCAGATGACACTCACGGGGGAGGTGCTCCCCATTTCCACCCGGCCGGACACCAGTTTTCTTTTCCATCTTCCCTGGCTGTTCCCTGCCCCTCCCCTGCCTTTTCAAAACCCAGAGGGTCCGGGAAAATCCCACAGGCCTGGGGATTTGCCAAGTCAGCTGCAAGAACCACCTCTCATTTTTCCCTTTCTGGGTCTCTCCTCTGCTCAGTTCCTTTCCTGTTGCTGCTCCTCCTTTTTCTCTCATCTGAACTGCATGGATCAGATACTTCCCGCCTATGTGTTCTCATGCACAGAGGTGGAAGACGGATGGTAAAGGGGGGATTGCCTTCTTTACCAGTACAGATAGGACTGCGTTTGTAAGGAGCATTTTGTATGTTGGGGGTGAGGAGGTTGCTGATGAAACTTTAGTGTTCTCTCCCCTACAGCCACATTACTCCCTTTAAGCAGCGATGGGAGTTGATTCTGGAGAAGAGAACTCAGCCGAGTAGAGCAATGCTATCTTGTCTAGCTGCCCCAGCTGGTTGGAAGCTTCTTGCATGGCTGGAGGAGTTTCCCAACCAGGACGCCAGAACTATCTTTTCTTTTCTTTTTTTTTTTTTTTTTTTTTTTTGAGACAGAGTCTTGCTCTGTCACCAGGCTGGAAGTGCAGTGGCGTGACCACAGCTCACTGCAACCCTGACCTCCCAGGCTCAAATGATTGTCCCACCTTAGCCTCCTGAGAGGCTGGAATTACAGGCACGCGCCACCACGCCCAGTTAATTTTTTTTGTTTGTTGTTTGTAGAGACGGAGTCCCACTGTGTTACCAGGCTGGTCTCAAGGACCTTGGCTCCCGAAATGCTGGGATTACAAGCGTGAACCACCGTGCCTGGCCTAAGCTGTCGTTATCACAAATGTTCCTCGCCATATTTCACCCCTGCCCATCCCTTTATCCCCATCCCCAAACCCCCAATCTGATATTTGTGTGAGATTTCATTTGGAGGAGTGCCATGTACGTAAAAGAAGCTTGAACACCCCTGGTTTGGATGATGGCTGATAGCCTCCCTGGCTTTGCCAGCCCATAATTCTAAGAGGGGCAGAGGAGATGATGCTGGGGAGTAGAGGGAGGCTTCCCTTCTGGTTCCTGCCTGGAGCCCCGACTGCAAGGGTTGCTCCTGGCTTCCCTCATTTGAACCCCACCCCTGGCTGGCCAGTGACGGCAGCATTCCCTACAGCCCCAGGGAGGGAGAGGCTGCCCGCGGTCGGACAGGGACACAGACTGTCAGCACTGGGCAGATGGCACAGAGCCAGCCCAGCCAGGTGGGGAACCTGAGACCCAGAGAGGGGAAGGGACTTGCTCAAGGTCACACAACCAGTCCCTGGCAGATCCCTTTCCAAGCTAATTCCTCCGAAGCTCCTGCTGGGCTCCTGCCGGGGTCTCGAGTGGGATACTCCTGGGCAGCCCTGTGGGAGTGGCGGCTGGGTTCCACCGGGAGTGGGGTTACTTTGAAGAACAGTAGTCTCTCCTTGAATCCAGATGAGGGACCCCTCCTGCGTGGCAGATATGGTTCCAGAGCTCAGCCTGACCCTGAGGCTGTCACAGCGGGGCAGGGGCTGAGGGTGGAAACTGCCTCTGAAGGGCTCAGAGGGCGTTTAGCCTGCCAGGCACAGAGCCCCCGCCGGGGACAGAAAGCCAGGAAAAGGTGTGGGACGTCAGGAAGAATCCTGCTCCTTCCAATGTAGACTCTGAAAGTAAAGGTCCAAGCTTTGAATTGGATCTCAGCTGGGGCTGGGGGCTGGCCAAGAAGATTGGGGCGGCCACACATTTGGGCAAGTTTCCCTACTGCCTCCGCAATGCGCCTGGCCGGGGCCCAACTGCAAATCAGAGACCCATGAAACATCAGCTCAGGGAGCATCAGGAATGCATGCTCGAGCTTCAAGAGGAAGAAACCCCGAGGGGAGGCCGGGAGGGAGACGCGTCCAAGGTCACGGGACAGTGAGTGGCGGAACTGGAGCTTGGACGTGGGCTCTGGACTCTGGATGTGTGTCACCGCCACTGTCCTGACATCCATGTGGACAGATGCCCCGATCCCCCTCTGCAGGGGCTGCTTTCTTTTTCTCTCTTTGGGGTGTGTGTGTGTAGATATTTTTTGTTTTGTCTCTTAACCTCCAAATCCTATCTGCTTCATACAACTCAGAGAAAAAGTCTACAACCTCAGTTACCCATTCCAGGCTCGCTGTCAGGGAATCCTTGTTCCCGTCTCACCCACATCCCCCACGCTGGAGCTTAAGTCCTTCCAGGTGGGGCTGGCAAGAGTCTGCGGGACTTACTCCAAGGGCCCCCGGGGAAACGGGCTGGGCTGTTTGGGGAGGAATGCTCACCCGGCAGTGTGCAGGCCTGGCAGGGCTGCCTCTAAATCCAAATTGCAGTCCCCAAGCACACGCGCTCGCTCTGCCTGAGATCTCAAATGAGGCTGCTTTGGCGGGAGTACCGATTCTAGCCAGTGAGTTATCATCTGTTTACTCAGAGAAACTGCTTGTTCATTTCTGCTGGTGGGAAGGGAAGGAGGGAGGGAGGGAGGGAGGTGAACGTGTGTCCTGTGAGCTGCAGAGGTAGCCGGCAGGGATGACTTATACACTATACACTCCCCCTGATGGCTGACCTCCATTCACTCTTCCTCCCCGCCTCTGTCCGCCTGATGAGAAACAGGGAATGTGCTCCCTCCCACCTGGGAAGCTTCAGATTCATTTTCTGCTCAGACACCATTGCTTGCAAAATTCCACCCGGAAGATGAGGGAGGAGGAAGTATTGCTGCAGCATCCTGCTCTGTGCCTGGTTATATTACTGGATCCTTGTGTTGCAACCCTAAGATATCAGGATTGTCTCCATTTCACAGATGAGACAGAACGGATGCTCAGGAGGCTTAAATTGTCTGAAGTCACACAGCAGATGGGTAGAGCTGGGACCCAACCCCCGTCGGGCTGGTGCCAACTTCATGCTCTTGGGGCAGTGTTTCTCCAAGTGTGCATCTTGAGCTACCTGCATTCATTATAATTACTTCCTCATTCAGTCTCTGTTGTTTTCAACAGGGAGTTACCGACCTAGGCATGGCTCCAGGCTCATGGGATTCAGCAGTGAGAAGGACAGGTCCTGGCCCTTCTGAAGTTCCTTTATTACGGGAGGCCAAGAACAAGCAAGTATAAGAAATAGGCCGGGCGCGGTGGCTCAAGCCTGTAATCCCAGCACTTTGGGAGGCCGAGACGGGCGGATCACGAGGTCAGGAGATCGAGACCATCCTGGCTAACCCGGTGAAACCCCATCTCTACTAAAAACACAAAAAACTAGCCGGGCGAGGTGGCGGGCGCCTGTAGTCCCAGCTACTCGGGAGGCTGAGGCAGGAGAATGGCGTGAACCCAGGAGGCGGAGCTTGCAGTGAGCTGAGATCTGGCCACTGCACTCCAGCCTGGGCGACAGAGCCAGACTCCGTCTCAAAAAAAAAAAAAAAAAAAAGAAAAGAAATAAGTTGCCTGGGTGCTGTGGCTCATGCTTGTAATCCCAACACTTTGGGAGTCTGAGGTGGAAGGATCACTTGAGCCCAGGAATTCGAGACCAGCCTGGGCAACATGGTGAAACCACATCTCTACCCAAATATACAAAAATTAGCTGAGTGTGGTGGTAGCCCCAACTACTTGAGAGCCTGAGGTAGGAGGATTGTCTTAGCCCAGGAGGTTGACATTACAGTGAGCCATAATTGTGCCACTGCATTCCAGCCTGGGCAACAGAGAGAGAGACCCTGTCTCAAAAAAATAAAAAAGAAAAAAGAAACAAGTCAATTATCTAACAGGTGAGAGTACTAGGGGGAAAAGGAGAGCAGGGTGAGGTGCTGGGGACTGACAAGGTTGTATGTGTGTTGCAATTTTAGATAGTCAGGATAAACCTTACCCAGGTGAGGTTCAAATGAGACTTGGAAGAGGTTAAGTGTTTTGCTATTGAACCTGTATTTCCTGCAGCCGCTTCAGACCTCCTTGTTCAGAACCTGGCAGGGAGATGAGGCCCAGGAATATGTATTTTAACAAATCCTTTATCCACACCGCACTTTGGAAATCCCTGCTGTTTACCCTGGTGCTGCTTCTTCTACCTAACGGGTCAGGAAATATTTGTTCAAATCCAGGAGTGGCTTTAGGGATTCAAGAATGATGTGGGAATCCCGAGTCTCGCTGACGATTTCCTTCATGACTTGATAATTGGCCAATACTTAGTAACTAAACCAGGCAAAATGCACCCATGACCGTGACTGAGTCTGGAAAGCTCTGTGCCAGGGCAGGACACAGATATGCAATCACAGTGTGGCACAGATTACTGAAGTACAGGTTGGTGTCTTGAGGAGCACATAACTTAGAAGGCTGGGGTTCTACCTCAGGCTCACCTGTGGTAAGCGTGGGCCAGTCAATTACTTTGTGGAGTTTCAGCTTCCAGGTTTGGGAAATGGAGCTGTTAGACCTTTCCCTACTTACCTTGTAACACTGCCACTACCTCTACTACCAGCCAATCTATGTATCCATCCATCCATCCACCCATGCATCCACCCATGCATGCATGCATCCATCCATCCATCCATCCATCCATCCATTTATCCACGCATGCATGCATCCATACAACCATCCATCCATCCATGCATCCATCCATGCATCCATCCATCTATCCTCACCACCACCATCAGTATCCTCATTTCATTATGTCAGCATTTCTGGTGTGGCCTATTTTCAAACCAACAAAATTCCACTCCAGTAAAATAATTTGGACATGCCTAACACTGTAAAGGAATTTGGCCTGAGAAAATAATGAAGAAAAACTGTATAGAGAGGAATTAACTCTCCATACATTGGATATCAAAATCTTTAATCTTGGAAGATTAAATCTTGGAAGATCTTTTCAATGAAGTCCAAAGGTGGGTTCCTGCCACTGGCTTGGGGGAGCCAGACAAGTGTCTTGTAACTTCAGTTGCGGTGAAAACTGCTGTGAAAGGCAGCTTCGGATTTCCCCTGATGGCGGGCAGCCCTGCCTCTGTGCCCAGCCCTATTAACTGTTGGCCTCCCAGTTGCTAAAGCCAGCCAAAAACATCCCCTGCCGTTTGAAGTGCTTATTGGAAAAGCAGATTTCATCTTGGCTGGGGCTCTGAGCCGTTCCTTGTGTGGGGTTCTCCCCAGGGCTGTAATTGAACACAAGAAAGCGTCGGCCTACTTTTGGCATTCCTGCTTTCATCTCAAAGACACATTTAAAAATTTGTATTTAAAAAACGTCAGGGAAAGCGGCCAGCATGGCTTATGCGGCCACTGGTGCCAGAACACCCAATACAGTTGCTCCAGGAGCAAAGGCTGCAGAGGATGAAACTGGAGAATTAGGACCATACCATGTGGCAGTACTCCACACCCGGCTTCCGGGAGCTTGCCTGCATGGCCTGAACAGTGAGGTGCTTTTGAGGCTGGGCCTCTGTCAGATCTAGGCTTTGCAGAGCAGGAGTTTGAGGGTTCAGATCAGGTCCCCCTCACAGCAGTCCAACTGGGTGAGAATTTTCTAAAAGCTGGAGGAACAGGGGGGTCCAAGACCTATTCGACACTCACCCCAGGGTCTAGGCAGCCCGGCCAGCAGGAGATGCACCATCTTCCCAAGCCCCACCCGTTGTGCTGCTGGGGAACGTGGTTCCAAGGGCTTCTATCTACACTGGTGACTGTGGGTGGGAGAAAACCATTGAGGAAAAAGACCTGCTCCTCTGGCAGGATTCTGAAAACAGTAGGTGTCTCACGGATGTATGTTAGCTTGCTCTCACATGTAAAAGGATTGCAGTTAAGCACAATGCAACCTTCTTCTACAGCTCTTAGCAACATCTTCTCTGGGGGCCATTGTAAAGCTAAACCACCAAGCTTCGTGGAGGGCTGAAATAAAATAGCTTCCTGGAGACAGGAGAGCCTTCACAATGTAACCATACACTCAGAAGCCTGGTCTCTTAGGGGACCACCCGCTTCCCTGCACAGGGTTACTGTGGCACCATCAGCTTGTGGTCCACTATGACCCTCTTAACCTTATTCAGGAATTTTTGTTTATAGGGAGTCATCATTCTGTATGCAATTGGTTTTCCCTCTGAGCACAGGATCCTGCACTTATTCTTATTTTATACTAAGGTCATTGATGGCTTGTGCCTTTTAAAGAAGAAAAAAATTGGATGCCTACAACAAAGAAAATACATCCAGTAAGATTATTAAAATAGTTATCTTATTTTCAGGACCACAGGAAGAAGGAGGGAAGTAAATATACAAAACCTAGAGCTATTATTAAATTTAACTCTGAGGCTCTTGGCAGCCAAGACAAAAATAAAACAGGGAAAGGTATATGGAGTTCTTAGGAGAGAGAAAATTCATCTGGCTTTGAGCTCTAAAAGAGATTTCCTAAGGGGATCCTGTCGAGTGATACAACAGACCAGTGGGTTGACACCAGTTTTATGCAAAATGGCCAAGTAGTTTTCAGCTGGATTTTTTTTTTTTTTTTTTGTCATGCCCCTTAACCATCATTTAGGGCATCATAATGACTAGTCTGGGAAGTGAAAATGATCTTGAGGGGTAGAATAGAATGTAGGAAACTCCAAGAGAACTGATAGAACCATCTGGCCTGTTCATCGTGCATTCCATACTTAAGAGTACTTTGAGTAGGAGTTGGGGCAAAAAAGAAGAAGGGCTGACTGCAGAGGTATAAACAACAAGACAGAATATGTCTCAGGAATCATTAACGCTGCACCACACCACTACCCCACCCGCCCCCCACCCCACCCAGCAGAAAATGAATCGCCTCATTACATCAGCGAACACCTAAGTTTTGGTGTTGGTGTTGATGCGCACATATGTAGGCATGTGTGCGTGTGTGGGAATGTCTGTGGGTATGCACGCGAGCCCTCTTCCCCTAGCCCAGCACACCCCCCACCACAGAGCAAGAGAGCAAGGCTCGCAGCATCCTGGAATCAGCTCTTCTCTAGTTGATTTTGATAACCAGCCAAAAATACAGGATCTTTTCAAGGCCTGAAGATCATTAACTCTTTGGAAGAACAACAGGGGAGTTTTTGAATGCTGGGACTGACAGCCTGTTGGTGATAGGCTTAATTACTCCAATTAAATATTCAGGAGCAGAGCCAGGCAAGCCAACAGAATTAGGGGAAGGCATCTTTGCTCCGTGGCTGCAGAATTCCCTGCTAGGCGGCATTGAGCTTCCCTAGGATGAACGCTAGGTTCCCAGGCTCCCGAAGTCCTGCCTTTTGATGGCATTTTCTCCCTCCTGGGAGGCACTGACTTTAAAAAGATTTATCATTAACTGAGGACCTAGTGTGTTCCAGGGCTGTGCTAGGCCCTGGAAGCTCTGAAAAACAAGTTCCCTTCCCTGGAGGAAGCAGAGGAATCTATTTCCCCAGCTCACACATCTAATTACCAGACAGTGTAATCCTATATGGGATGAGAACTAATAGGAAATGAAAGTTAATTCTCAAATTCTACTTTTCCCAGACTGTGGGTTTCCTTCCCTGGAACTGCAGGCCCGTTTTCTTTCTAGATCATGACTGGGACCATTACTGACCTTTGGGGCGTGGCATGATGTTGGCATATATGCTGCACGTTTGGTTACCACAAAGTCCTTTCTGAATTCTAATACCGGGGACTTTCCTTCTGGGTGGAAAGTTTCTGCCATAGCTAGGGTGGGTCGAGCGTGGGCACTGAGTAGCCACAGTGGTGAGGGGTGGCTGCCCTTGCATTCTCCTGCTCAGTGGCCTGAGGATCGATCCCTGAGAAGCCACTGCCCACGGCCACAGGACAGGACAAGCTTCCTGACCCATGTGGAGATGGAATCCAAGCCTTATTCTCCTTACATCTGTGCTCCAGCTAAAGAACAGCTGACAACCCCAAACCTTATCTCACAGAGGGCACTTTTTGGTCTGCCCGAGATCTGCAAGCGGGGGGACGGAGCTAGAATCTGGGTCATGTGCTTATTTCCAGCCTTGGGGTCTCAGCCATTCCCCCCACAATACTTCCGTGTACTGCCATGCCATCAGCATCAAGAGGTGCTACAAAGAATTTTGCTTTTGTTCTTTTGCAATACACAGCAAATAATTTCTTTTCAAACCCAGTTGTTCTTAATCATCTTCTGCCTCAAAACACCTGGAGGACTTTCAGTGCCGTCCCTGGTACCAGCAACAGCATCACCTGGGAACTTGTTAGAAATGCAAATTCTGGACCCCACCCCAGGGTTACTGAATCAGAAACTGGGGGTGGGAACAAGTGGTTTGAGCTTTACTGGGCTCTGCAGGTGCTTCTGGTGCAAACTCATCTTTGAGAACCACTGAATAAGAATAACTCACTCTGACGGGGGTTCTCGGTCAGGAGAGGCTTCCTGGGGCATGTGTCAGAATCTCTAGAACTGAGGATGGGAGTGGCACACAGGTAGTTTGAAAAAGCCAGTAAACTTATTATACTCTCTTCCCCCCACCCTACCCTATTCTGAGAATCATTGATGTAGAAACTAATTTTGCATTGGAGGAAATGTCTCATCCAACTCTCTCCGTATTTTGATGATGTTTTTAAGCTTCAGAAAGTTTATTACCCCATTGGGGTGACTTGTGTTTCACCTCAAATCTCCTTCCATGGTTGTATATACAAAGAATTAATTGATACAAGCTGGGGCTTAGAAAGCGAGAAGTTTCTCCACAGTGATTTTGTCTTGTTTGGCTCGTTGATTAGGAGTTGGCTGGATCAAGGGTCGACCCTAGGAGTTGGAAACCCACCCTCGAACCATGTGCCCCCTTGCCAGCTGCTGGGGCAGGGGTCTTCTGGCTCCAGCAAGTGCTGAGGTTAGGAGGGTCGGGCGGTCAGGCATGGGATGCTGCTTTGCTTACAGCCAAGCAACCGTGCGGCGTCTGCATGCGTATTTTTTCACAAGCTTCCTAAAGGAAACAGATGTCAGCAGCCTCTTTTTTTATTGCCACAACAGGGAGAAGACACACCTAAGTTGTTTGAATTGTTTGCAAACAGTGGTAGGTGTGGGCATTTTTTTCTCTAAAAAGATTATATTTGGGAAGCCACCGCCAGGATTTGAGGGGATGCTGGGCGTGTTAAAAGTAAGGAGCGTTTACTTTAATCCACCCCATCGCACTGCGGTCTGCAGGCGTTCATGCCGCCTCTGCTTGCCAGGAAAACACCCAGAGGAAGGAGACTGGCTTCTTAGAAAGTGTGTTTTCCTGTGGAAGTGGCCCACAAAACCTGCTTATCTCGGTGACAGGCTCCTCCTCCTCAGAAGGTGGCATTTCCCTTGTGGCTGCACAGGCAGGAAGCAGGTGGCAGGGAGCGGACCCACAGCATCCCCCACAGCGGGCCCTGGGGTTGCCACCAACCGTGGCTGGGAGCTGCTCTCATTGACCGCTCAGTGGCTCTGTGTCTCTGGGAACCGGAGTAAGCCGATGGGCTTGGCGGATCTGGAGGGTGGGGGCTCCGCTGAGTGCCGCTGCTTGCTCTGGGATGGGGGACTGATCCCCTGGCCCAGCAGGAGCCTGGCTGGATCCCCCTTGCCCTGGGGGAAGGGAAGCCCCTTGTGTCAGGAAGACTCTGCCTGAACTCTGACCTTTCCCCTCACTAGAATGCAAGCCCCACAGGCAGGAGATCCTGTGGATTTCGTTGACTCAGCTATCCCAAGCATCTTGAAGGGTGCCGGGCACACACTGGCTTCTCAATACATGTTTATTGACTGAATAATTAGATTCCTCTCCCATCTTCCACCCCCCAGCCTCCTCTTAAACCTGACAAAGAATTCAAGGGCTTGTGTTGGGGCTGCCAGCTGCTCTTCTGGTGCCCTGAGGACGAAGAAGGGGTCTGAAGGGAAGACCGTCACCCTCTTGCAGATGTTTCCAAGAGGCCGCTCAGCATGAGAGAGACAAGGGGAGATCCCAGTTCCAGGAACACCTGGCCAGTGTGTCACCTGTTTCTTGGAATTGACAGGACCAGTCCAGCCCTTTCCCCACTCTCCCCATCATGATGGACGGGAGCCTGGCCTTTGAGGTAAGGACAGATGGGGTCACAGACACAGGCCTTTGAAGACATCTGGAGCCACTGCTTCTCTGGCTGTTCACTTTCAAACCGGCACTTCACCCAGAAGTTGAAGGACCATCTGACAGATGCATAAGGGGTTTGGTGTTGAAGAGAGTTGGGCTAGAGAGTGTCGCAGAGCCCCGGGACTCCTGTGGGTTTAGGATTCTGGCTGAGGAGAGTGTGGCAGGGGCTCCTCACCCACAGGCTCCAGGCTGTGTGATCCGCGGCTGAGGATCCAGACCCTTAGACTTGAGGCACCCTGCCCGGGGTCCCATTTCAGGCAGGACTTTGCCTCCACAGCCCTACAGCTCTGCCTTGGACCAGAAGATGGCAAACAATGTAGACTACTAGTAATATTGATAGGATACTAGTAATTTGCAAAGAAAAATATTCCCTGGGCCTTGCTGAAGCAGTTGAATTGCGATGGTGCCTATGAACATTGTAGGGCCATGTGTCGTTGTTTTCAAGCTTCCCCTTTGCCTAGAGGTGACAACCCTGGTTTCGTGGTGCCCTCCTTAGTGAGCCTGGCAACAAATATGACAACATGAGGGTCACTAGGAAAGAGAAAAACAGCACAGAATAGATACAATTGTGAAGGGTACCCTGGTCTTCAATTAGAGAACACTGGTCATTTTACAAGAAGACCTAAGCCTAGCCTCTTCTAAGCTCAGTGAGAGAGGGAAGAGCAGGAAAGAGACTGGCCAGAGGTTGCCCAGGGCCCCAAGGCAGCCCTGGGATTTGATGGCTATAAATATAAGTGTATGAATCAGAATAGCACTGGGCAGGCTAGGCACGGTGGCTCACACCTGTAATCCCAGCATTTTTGGAGGCGGAGGTGGGTGGATGACTCGAGCACAGGAATTCAAGAACAGCCTGGGCAACATGGCAAAGCCCTGTCTCTACAAAAAGTGCAAAAATTAGCCGGGTGTGGTGGTGCACACCTGTAGTCCCAGCTGCTCGGGAAGCTGAGGTGGGAGGAACGCCTGAGTCCAGGAAGTTGAGGCTGCAGTGGTTGGTGATTGCGCCACTGCACTCCAGCCTGAGCAACAGAGTGAGACCCCATCTCAAAAAAAAAAAAAAAAAAAAAGCACTGGCCATCCGGCCTGTGCCCATTTAGGGTGAGGTCCTGTGGTTTCAGGTCCTGTGATAATCTGCCCATTTTGCCATTCTTTAGTTCATCATCCAATAGATGCCTTTTGAACACCTAGTACATCCCTAGCACTGTGCTAACACAGGGGGGCAATGGCGAACAAGAGACAAGGTTCCTGTCCTCATGGAGCTTATAGTCCCACTTGCCTTACACCAACTTGCTGAGCCTTCTTCTAAGGTGATGCCTCAGCTTCCTATTTCATGAAGAAGATAAAAGCAATCAGAAGAGATCCTCATGAGCCTCTGTCCCCACCTCACCCCCTACTTCACCACATGCCTGTGTTTTGTGTCTGCCCCTCTCCTGTTCTGTGGATGAACCATCCATCCCATGCCCTCCTGTCTGCTCAAGGACATCACTCCAGTGTCTCCCTTCTGTCCCTTGCACCATCAATCTTTCCCTGTCTGTGGGGTCTCTCCTAGCAGCATGCTACCATGCTATCATCTCTCCCATGTAAAGATACCTTCTCTTGACCCCACCTCCTCCCCCAGGAGAATGGCCCCAGTTCTTACCGCTTTCCAAAATGATTGTCTGGACTCATCATCTCCAAATTCTCTCCTCCCATTCTCCCTTGAATCCACCCCGATTACACTGTCATCCCTGACACTGTTCTTGTCAAGGTCACCAGTGTCCTCATTTTGCTAAATGCAGTGGACATTTCTTGGTCCTCATCTTGCCTGGCTGTTAGCATCATTTGGCACGGCTGGTTCCTCCCTCCACGTTGAACACTTTCTTCACATCCACCTTGCTTTCCTTCTCCTTCTGGCTGCTGCCTCTCAGACTCTTTTGCCATCTTCTCTTCAGATTCCTGCAAAGGAACAACAAAGAACATCAAGATTCAATCCTTGGAACTCTCCATCACTCATCTTTAAATGAGACTTCTCTGCTGACTCTCAGAGCTATGTATGCTGAGAATCCATCGCCTCTAAGACGTCCTGCTTGGCAGGTAACAGACATTTCATCCTGAGCCGAGCTCCTGCCCACCCCACCCACACACAGACCCCTTCTTACCCACGGATCTCCCATCTCAGCCAATGGGAGTCCAAAAATCCTTTGTGTCCTCTTTGATTCTTCTCTTAGGCTCCTATCTCCCTTCAACTGAGGCATCGCTTCCAAATCAGACACTTCTCGTTACCACTATCGTCCTCCCCTTGTCCAACCCACCATTGGCTCTTGGCTGGAGTGCTACTAGTCTCCTAACCTGTTCTCATCATTTCCCAGTAAGTTCCCACCCTGCCTTCAGATTCTTCTCCACACAGCTTCCAGAGTAATCCTTTCAAAAAGTAAGTCAGAGCCCATCTTTTCCCTCCCGTCTCACTCTGTCAGCCACATTCATTCCAAAGCACCGTGTGGTCCGTGTCCCCGTTCTCTCTGGTTCTCTCACTGGTCTCCTCTGTGCTCACTCTCCTGCCTCAGGACGTTTGCACTTAACTGTTTCTTCTGCTTGGAACTCTTTCCCTCCAAGATCTTTACTCGTGTGTCACCTTACTGATGCCTTCCTCCCTGACCATCCTATTTAAAATTGCAACCCATTCAACACCATTCCTCCTTCTCCATCCTTGCTCTGCTTCCTCCATTTGACCTGTCACTCTTTAATCCAGTGGCATTCCGATTCCGTGGTGGCCGGGGGCAGGACCTGAGGAGGTGTGTCATCTGTAGAGAATTTAAAAATAATCGTGAAATAAATTCAAAGTGGGTTTGCTCTTTATGAGGCCTGCACACCGGCAACTCTAAATTCCGTTATCAGTACACCTTCCTGCCAGGGTGGGCCGCCCCCGCGGATTCTCCTCTATCTTAATACACTGTGTGTTTCCCGTGTTTATTTTGCTTATTGTTCATTTCCCTGCCCTAGAATGTAAGCTCCGTGAGGGCAGGATGTTTCGTCTATTTTGTTCACTACTGTGTCCCTCGTATCTGCCACACGGTGCGTGCTCAGTAAGCTTTAGTTGAATGAATGAAGTGGAGGGTGGCTAAGTTCCCTTAGTTGGGGGCTATCAGGAGGGCTTCCTGGATGAAGTGGTATCTATATTGCCTGTCCTTAAAGAGGAGGAAGGTGCTCTAGGCAGAAGGAACAGCAGGTACAAAAGCAACTTGACTCTCAGGGTCATTAGCTAAGAGTAGGAGTCAGAGGGATGAGTGGGTGTCGTTCACCAGAATTTACCCTTCAAAATGACAGTGTTTAGTAAATGAATGTGTTCCTCTATTACTAGTTGGTGGAGGGTCCTTGTTGACATCTTGCAGAGGTCTGGCTGTCACTTTGAATCAGAATGGCTATTCCCCACTCCTGCTGAAGAGCTCCAGGCCTGGCGGGGGCGGGATGGCGGGTTGTGGTGGTGGTAAGGGCTGTTCCCCAGCACAGTGTTAGAACTTGACTCATCCTCTTGCTTGAAGTGTGGGAGCTGGAGACCATTCAGGAGGCTGTGGTTACAGTTCCAGACAGGGTCCCTAAGAGCAAGGAGCCATTCCCAATGCTTCCTCCTTAGGGAAGCCTTCCCTACTTTCTCTTCCCTCTTCTGGGCAGAGTTTGTACCTTCCTCCTTTTGGTTCTCTGTTTATTTCTTTAATTTAACACTTACAAAATAATACTGTCTTTATTTGTTCCATGTTTGTATCTTCTACTGAATGTGGCTTCAAAAACAGAAAGCACAGAACGTGGCACATTGGAGGAAATCAGTAAGTGTTTGCTAAAGGCGCAACAATGAAACAGAACAGATATCGTATACAGTGCTATGCGAATGTTGAAAGAGTATAATTGTTGGCCGGGCGCGGTGGCTCAAGCCTGTAATCCCAGCACTTTGGGAGGCCGAGACGGGCGGATCACGAGGTCAGGAGATCAAGACCAT
>NW_012118932.1:3755353-3770768 GCF_000951035.1 Colobus angolensis palliatus
AAAGAAAGAGTATAATTGTTATTGTAGTGAATGCTAATCAGAATAATGAGGGTGACTAGTCCATAATTACATAGAATATACCTTTTTCTGCAAGGTGATGTGTCACTTAACTTTGTTCCTTAAAGCTCCAGAGGCCCAAGGCCACCCACAATTATTCAAGTATTATCAATGTCGAGGGCCTCTGAAAGCATCAAATATGTCATAGCTTCCACAACACTGTGAATTAGACTGAAAGTCAGCATTTAAAAAAATAAAGTGATATTGACTGAAACATTGGTTTTATATACATGCCACATATGAGATGTGGTTGCCGCTCACACGCCAGCGTACTGGTTCATCTGCAATGGGCAGGTGGGCCACACCCCACTGGGGAGAAATCTTACGGGCTTCAGAAATGTCTAATGAAATAAGATTTTTAACTAGTTCAAAATCAGAGTTCAGAAACAGTTCAGTTAACATTTAAGTGTCGAGCTAAGAGAGGAGGTTGAACAAAATTCATTTTGAAGCTTTCTAGAGTTTTTAAAGAGCAAAACTTTAGACTTAAAATGCACCGTTTTATTATATGCAATGCCTGTGAATATTAAATGTATGTTAAGTTTTTCATTTAGCAGATTTCTCCCCAGACTTTTAAAACCAACACCAAAAAAAAATTTACATATTCTCTCCTCTCCCCAAAGCATCCTTCCTGTATACAAATACCCTTATTGTGAGACCCTGTTGCTCTAGGTTAAACCAGTTCTTCTAAGAGCAGCCCGTAGGATTCTGCTCCAACCAGAACAAGGCCTTGGCTAATGTCACTGCCTCTGGTTGACTGAGCCGGGCTGGGAATCTCATTATGGAAGCTTTCCACCTCCCTTCCGAGCCAGCCCTCTAGCGGAGGCCAAGATTGCGTCATCTGTCCTGGGCCTCATCCCGCCTTGCCCCAGGCCTGCTCACCTACTGTTTCAGCAGCATTCCAGCAGCCAGGACGTCAGTTGCTCCCCCATCCCAGATGGGGAGAAACGTTCGCGGCACATTTGCCTCAGGAAGACTGCACTTGGCTTCCCGGTGTCCCTTCACGTGGGACAGACTGGATGTGGGCCGTGAGGTTTAGGAGGCTTTAGGAGAAGGAAGGTCCTCTCTCAGGAGTGAAATGATCTTATCTGAGAGGATGGAAGTGAAGTGAGGGGGTAAGCATGGGTCCAGGGCTGCGATTGTGCCCCCTCCTCACCCATGCTGACATGTGCTCCTGCATAAGCGCCCCTGGCCTCTACATCTCTTGGTAGGTTAAAGCTCTATTTTAGTCTCAGCCAGCAGTTTTTCTCACTGGTAAATCTAAGTTCTCGGACTATTCAATGGGTTCTATTTTTTTTTTAATAATTAAAATTTTTTCCAGTTAATTCATAATCACTATGAAAAAAATAGGCAGGACATGTAAACAAAAGGTTAAAATATATACAAATCAAAGAAGGAAGTACACCAGACCAGTTATCAGGCAAGCTTGCCAGACATCAATCCAGCAAGAAAACGATGACGTGCTTTGAAAATGCCAAATCTGGCCAGGCACAGTGGCTCAAGCCTGTAATCTCAGTTCTTTGGGAGGCCAAAGCGGGCAGATCACCTGAGGTCAGGAGTTCGAGGCCAGCCTGACCAACATGGAGAAACCCCATTTCTACTAAAAAATACAAAATTAGCTGGGCATGGTGGTGCGTGCCTGTAATCCAAGCTACTCGGGAGGCTGAGGCAGGAGAATCATTTGAACCCGGGAGGCAAAGGTTACGGTGAGCTGAGATCGTGCCACTGCACTTATCCTGGACAAGAGTGAGACTGTCTCAAACAAAGAAAAGAAAAAGAAAAAGCCAAATCCATTTCTTCTTCTTGCCTTTACTCCTTTGGGGACCTCAGGTGTAACCGCTGGTGTGCTGTGAATGACAGAGTATCACTGCGATCTGGTGCCTGGCTGTGAATGACAGAGTATCACTGCGATCTGGTGCCTGGTATGAGCTGCATGAAGGAGTAGGAGTGCACTCACCCATCTGCAGGGCCACGGTTGGTCACTGTCCTACGTCTTCCCTCCTTGCTCCCAGGGCTAGTCCTGGTTAGGTGTGGGCGGCAATCTGGGGACAGCAGTCAGCTTGCTGTCTGCTCCACTCGGCAACAAAGTGCCTTCCTCAGCACGCACCCCAACGGAGAAGGAACAAATGGTCTTCTGTTGGAATGGAGGAGAGGATTTGTAGCTGTTCTCAGCTGCCTGTGGGTTTGCGCTTCCCACCTGCCTGCCCAGGCCTCATCCGATGTATCAGGAGTCCTCTGGGTAGGCACCAATGAGGCAGCCTTTTAACTAACCCGGGGTGCCACCGAGGAGCTGGAGTGCGAGCTCTTTGGCCCTACGGGAAGCTCCCCTGGGAAGCTGCACTCTTATTCTACCTGTGAATGTTCTTTCACCCACTTCCTGTGGGCGCTGGCTGGATCCTCTGTGAGCAACCGTGTTCGGCATGGTTCGATGTGGAACAGCCCTCCCAGCCACCCAGGGAAACCTCTCCATTCAGTTACCTCCTGGCTTCCCGCAGCATAGCCCATTAGCCTTGTCTGGGGGGTCTTATGCATCAGGATTTATCATTGTGCAGCACCTGCCAGGGCGCTTGCCACAGGCTTTGAAGGTCCCTCTGCAGAGGAGCTTAGGCAGGAGCAGGGGGTGCATGGAGGAGGCTTTCTGTCAGTGGAGGAGCATGGGCTATGATTTGCATAGCCTGCTGTCTGCTCCACTGCAGACCTCATCACTTCAGAGCACTTTCTTTCCTATTTTATTTTAAAAATTTTAAAAGAGACTGGGTCTCTTTTGTTGCCCAGGCTAGAGTACGGTGGTGTGATCATAGCTCACTGGAGCCTTAAACTCCTGGGCTCAAGCAATTCTCCTGTCTCAGCCCCCTGAGTAGCTAAGACTACAGGTGCACACCGCCATGCCTGGCTAATTTATTTTTTAGAGATGAGATCTTGCCATGTTTCCCAGACTGTGCTTGAACTCCTAGCCTCAAGCAATCCTCCCAATTCAGCCCCCACAGTTGCTGGGATTACAAGGGAGGAGCCACCTTGTCTGGCCCAGAAGCACTTTTCAAAGCCTCTTATGCTGGATGCTGTAGGTTCCATGTGACAATGACTGTAATTATGATTTAAGCAGCACCTACTATAAAGGGGCGTGTCTCGTACATTATTGATCACTCTTAAAGCTGCCTAGCTCCGCGTTGTGGGTCACTCCTGTAATCCCAGCACTTTGGGAGGCCGAGGCAGGAGGATCACCTGAGGTCAGGAGTTCGAGACCAGCCTGGCTAACACGCAAAACCCTTTCTCTACTAAAAATACAAAAATTAGCCAGGCGTGGTGGCAGGCTCCTGTAATCCCAGCTACCTGGGAGGCTGAGGCAGGAGAATCACTTGAACCTGGGAGGCGGAGGTTGCAGTGAGCTGAGATTGCACCACTGCACTCCAGCTTGGGCCACTGAGGGAGACTCCATGTCAAAACAAACAAACAAACAAAAACCCAAAACTACCTACTCCATTTTGTTCAACAAGAGGCTCAGAGAGTGTGTTTGAGGTCACCCATGTGTGTATTTTATGTCTAAAACCTCTCCTGGCCGTGGAATGGCCCACTCCTGGCTGTGGTCAGTTAGGTCTGCTCGGCGGCAGGAGAGGAGGCTCACAACCGCCAGGCAGGTTGGGATCTTCTAAATGTGGTCCCACGCGGTGGAGGCTTCGGTTAGATCTTCTCTCAAACCCAGGTCGCTAGAGGGTCCCCACCGGGAAAGGGACGCGCCAGGGCGTGGGGCAGGTCCAGAGGGCCCCGGGGCCGGGTGGATCCCGGCGCTCTGCTTTTTACCTGGCAGGCGGGAGCGGTCTGGCGGGGCGTGGGTGCAGCGTGAGTGCAGCGTGGGCGCAGCGGGGGCGCAGCGGGGCCCGGGGCTGGAGGGGATGGGACGGAGGTGCGGGCAGGAGGGGAAGGGCTGGGAGGAACCAGCAAGCGGGCGGCGGCGGCCTTGACCCACGGGCTGGTGCTGGTTGTGGCCGAGGCTGTGGCGAGAGGCGGGCCCGCTGGTGTGGCCGATGAGCCCGTAATGAAGCCCGGCGCCTGGGCTCCCTTTGTTCCCGGAGAACTATTTAAAAAGCTCCCTCCTCAGTTCCCTTGCGGGGCGAGTGGGGACAATGGCCGGAGTCGCTGTGCGCAGAGCGGAACGCCCCCTTTGGAGAGGCCTTTGCAGCCGCGCGGCGCGGGTTTGGAGGCTCCAAGCGCCGCGAGGGCCGGGACGCTGCACGCGGGGCGCGCGCTGCCCTTCGGGGCCAAGAGGCCAACTGTGAAACGACAAACATTTTTTTTTTTTTTTAGAAAGAAATCTCGCCATTGCAGGGAATGGGCAAATCGCTCGGGCCGCGTGGGTCCTTGGCAGATGGCAGAGGCGGCTTCCCAGTCCCCCACCTGGCACTAGAGGGACAGGGCGCGCACCCAACTGTGGCACGCATCGCCGAATTTTCCTGAATGCCGCTGTGGCACATTCCTGGCCTTTGCAATTATTAGGAAATGAGAGGATCTTTTTTCCTTCTACTCTCCCCCTCCCCCTCCCTTCGTTTTTCTTCCAGGCATGGAATTATCTACTTTAGCAGTTCAAAAGACATTCCATTCCCATGACAAAGACAGAAAGGGGTGATGTTGGCATTCTGTAGCCCTCTTTCTTATAGGGAGACTTGAGCAATAAATCATAATGAAAATTTAAAATAGCATTTATTTAACCTTTAATAGTATACCTTGCTTATTTTCAAAGCATCACTAACAGCTTTGTTTTTCACATTCCCCAGCAAGGATCCAACTCAAACTTGGAGCAGACAGTAGTGAGTTTTATTCCTCTCATATATTCCTACAAAAAAAAAATGGGTTGAGGGGATTCGCGTTCAGCTCCCTCTCAGCTCTAAAATGTCTCAAGTCACTGAACAAAGGCTGACAGAAGATTTTAAAACAGAATGGAAAACTATCATCACAGCAAATATCTACTTATATATATATATTTTTGATGGAGTCTGGCTTTGTCACCCAGGCTGGAGTGCAGTGGTGCAGTCTCGGCTCACTGAAACCTCCTCCTCCCTGAGCCTGCTTCTCCCAGGTTCATGCCATTCTCCTGCCTCAGCCTCTGGAGTAGCTGGGACTACAGGCGCCCGCCACCACGCCTGACTAATTTTTTTTTTTTGTATTTTTAGTAGAGATGGGGTATCACGGTGTTAGCCAGGATGGTCTCGATTTCTTGACCTCGTGATCCACCTGCCTCGGCCTCCCAAAGTGTTGGGATTACAGGCGTGAGCCACCGCGCCCGGCCATTTTTTTTTCTTTGCAGAGATGGGATTTTGGCATGTTGGCCAGGCCAGTCTCCATGTGCTGGGATTACAGGCCTGAGCCACTGGGCCCCTGCTTATATCTTCTATTTAGCACTCTTCTTTCCGGCTTGGAACCCACCTATCTCTTTTCCAGAGGTAATTACATACACAGGTATCCACGTTAGCTCACCCAAGATGGGCTCACACCAGTGAACGCCAGAGTATCTGGAAGTGGTTGATCAAAAACACTCTCGATAATGTGTAATGCAACAGGAGACACCAACCTGGACAAAAATGAAAGGTCAGGGGGATTTTCCCCCAAAAGAACAGAATATTCTAAAAGTTTGAACACCTTTCAACAGTCTTGGGCTTTCATCCCTGGATGTGTTGCAATTTACAGCTGTGCTTGAGGATGGGAGACTATCTCAGGTCATTGTTTTCAGTAAGGGTCATTTTCCGCTTCTCAGAATGTGACTCTGGTATGTTCCATCGCACAGGTATTTTTCACAGTTCCCTAGGCCTGACGGGTCTGAGAGTATTTACAGCTGCCCCAGAAAGGAGCCCCTAGCCAGGCGACTCCCGGCTTGTGCAGGAATCGCAGTGGAAGGACAATGGGCCAATTACCAGCAAAGCCTGCGGTCTCCCTGGGAGAGGTTAAGGAGGAGAGCACATGGCCTTTGAGCTACCGTGTCATCTGTTCTGGGGCTTAATCAAGTTATCATATCACCCCAGTGTCTCCCGGCTTCTATCCATCGATTTGAATGAAGACAAAAATTTGCAGACAAATTTCTAGCAGCAGGAAGTTGGTGCTCTCCTGTGAGGCTGGATGAAAAGCACCTGTAACCTTGCCGGCCTCCATTGAGCTCCTGCCGGGAGCTGCTTCAGGCAGCAGCCTGCTGGCTTCAGAGCCTGCCTGTCAGTGGAAGCTGGGCTGGGGGGAGGATGCTATTATGTGTTTCAAGAGAATGGCCTGGAGCAGGCTCAGCTGTGGCTAGGATGGCACAATGTGGCCAGCTGCCGGGGAATGGGTAGGTGGACACTGGCACCTTCCCTTTGATATTGGCTTGGAGTCATATTGAAGTTGAGACAGAGCTGGCAGGCAACAATCCTCATGATGGTTTGAAGGCAAAACTGTTTCTTTCTCTGGAGGGAGGGTAAGAGTCAAGGGGCTCTCCCACACTGCCATCAAAGCCAGACCTCTACTCCTCTCTGGGCTGGTTTCCTCCTTGGTGAAGCTCAGGGAGGTTGTAATTTGCATCTAATCTGCAGGGTGGACGAGAAAGGAAGTTTGATGTAGTAGATTGAGCATTGTTTGGTAGTCATAAGACATATTCTAGACCTAGTTCTATGACTTGGGGAAGTGGCTTAGCCGCTTTTTTCCTTGGTTATGTCACGTATAAGATGGGCATAATGATCCAGGCTGTTGTCTACATCACAGGTTATGAACCAAGGAGATGAAAGATGCTGATCAGTCAATGAAAAAGATTAAAAAACCACATTACTAGTGCCTCTAAAGCCCTGCCAGCATCTATGCCCTATGATTCAACATCACAAAAAGGGATAGGAGAAGAAGAGAGTTATTAATTAGCATTACTATAAAAGCATTCCATCCTGAGAAGAGGTTCATCACTGAATGTGAATTTCATAGTCATTAGCAGAAAAAGCCAGAGGGTATGCTTTTAACACTCTGTGGTGGCTTGTTGATCTGATCCAAATCAACTTTTCTGGAGTCCACAGAAAATTAGACTTTTTGACATTCTGCTGAAAGACTCATATCCCAAAAAGCTGGATGGGGACCTGGTCAATACATCATTCCTTCTCTCGCCCCCGACCTTCACACTCTTTATGTCCTTCAGCCACTGTGACAGGGGACATCGACCTTGGACCTAGTTGGCAACTCCAGCCTGTTTCCTCGTCTATCAGACGGGTACATTTTCTCTCCCTCCCTAACTCCTGGGCGCATGGGTAGACTTGTCTGGTCACAGGTGAGGAAATGTTTTGTAAAGCGTAAGGTGCTGGATATGTTGACACCTCAACACACACTCCTAAAGGATCATTATTGTCCATTTAACTGGAACCCAAATGAATACATTGGGGAAATTTTGCAGCCTTGTGGACTTGACAGGATGGATCCAATGTCACCAATGATGTGATTCAAAAGAAGTTTCTTTATGCTGAGTTATCACCTGGCTGCTGGCTCTGAATGAATAGGTACAGGGTACCCTGCTGCTCTCCTGAGAGGCTGGCCCAGTGGGCATAAGCAGGGCTTGGATGCTGATGCCCAAACACAGAGACCATCAGACAGCAAACAGCTAAACCAGGGACCAAATGCTCTGCATTGCTGCTTTTCCCATTAGTTTGCTCCTGAGCACCTGCCCCACCAAAATACCCTTGACTCCCCGAAACGTCACAGGGGGCACTGCTGGGATGTTCCCTCTGCCGTTTCCTCTGCCACATCTCTCCACCTTCTCTGCTTATTTAATTTGTCTCATCCTGGCTGGGCACAGTGACTCATTCCTGCAATCCCAGCACTTTGAGAGGCCAAGGTGGAAGGATTGCTTGAGCCCAGGAGTTTGAGATCAGCCTGAGCAATACAGCGAGATCCCATTTCTACAAAAAATAAAAAATGTAGCCAGGCGTGGCCGTGCACCTGGAGTCCTAGCTACTAGGGAGGCTAAGGTGGGAGGATCACTTAGGCCAGGAGTTTCAGGCTCCAGTGAGCTACGATTGTGCCACTGCACTCCTGCAACAGCCTGGGTGACAGAGTGAAACCCCGTCTCTCAAAAAACAAACAAACAAACAAAAAACAGTCTCATCTTTCAAGATTCTACTCATTGTCACCTCCTCTGTGAGGCCACAGTCTTGAAACTCCTAACGGTGTCAGTACTGACTGTCACCCTGCTGAGTGAAGCATTGTCTTGTGATTTGCCGCGCTGCCATCTGGTTTGCATGAGCATTCACTGTGCACCCACCTCCATCCCTGTTTATATTGTGAGCTTCTCAAGGGCAGAAACCAGGTGTGATCCCTCTTGGTGTCCCAGCACCTAGCACAGCTGCTGGTGTCTAGTAATTTATGATTCAATGTTGGATTGCATTTTTGCCATTCCTTTGCATGTGAGAAAGTGATCTGAAGGGATTGTGAGAGGGGAAGAGAAGATGAAATATTTTATTTTTATTTATTTCAATCAATTCCATTTTTGCTTTTGCCTTGAATCCTAGCCCATCAAAAAATCTGAAAAACTGCTCTGATGTAATTCGTAGGATAACTACAATTTGTCTGCTCACCAACTGAGGGACATTTGGGTTGCATCCAGATTTTTTTTTTTTTTTTTTTTTTGCGACTGAGTTTTGCTCTTGTTGCCCAGGTTGAAGCACAATGGCATGATCTTGGTTCACTGCAACCTCCACCTCTGGGGTTCAAGCAATTCTCCTGCCTCAGCCTCCCTAGTAGCTAGGATCACTGGTGCCCGCCACCATGTCCAGCTAATTTTTGTATTTTTAGTAGAGATGGGGTTTTACCATGTTGGCCAGGATGGTCTCGAACTCTTGAGCTCAAGTGATCCACCCACTTCAGCCTCCCAAAGTGCTGGGATTACAGGCGTGAGCCACCGCGCCCGGCCTCCAGATTTTAGCTGTTATGAATGTGTGGTTGTGAATAATGTTGCTGTGAACATTCACATACAAATCTATGTTTTCATTCTCTTGGATAAGTACCTAGGAGTGGAATTTCTGGGCTGTGTAATGGGTGTATGTTTTACTTTAAGAAAGCTGCCAGGCTGGGTGCGGTGGCTCAAGCCTGTAATCCCAGCACTTTGGGAGGCCGAGACGGGCGGATCACAAGGTCAGCAGATCGAGACCATCCTGGCTAACATGGTGAAACCCCGTCTCTACCAAAAAATACAAAAAACTAGCCGGGCGAGGTGGCGGCGCCTGTAGTCCCAGCTACCCGGGAGGCTGAGGCAGGAGAATGGCGTGAACCCGGGAGGCGGAGCTTGCAGTGAGCTGAGATCCGGCCACTGCACTCCAGCCTGGGCGACAGAGGGAGACTCCGTCTCAAAAAAAAAAAAAAAAAAAAAAAAAAAAAGAAAGCTGCCAAACACTTTTCCAAAGAGGCCGTACTGTCTCACATTTCTACTGGCAGTGTCTGAGAGTCTGGTTTTTCTACATCTTCACTAACTCCTTGCGATGACAGTTAAAAAAAAAAAAACACAAATCATTCCAATGGGTATATTGGGTATTTCATTGTAGTTTTGATTTGTATTTCCTTGTTGACTAGTCGTGTTCATATTGGCTGCCCGTATATTTTCTGTGGGAAGTGTCTGTTCAAATATTCTGTCCATTTTTAAAATCTGTATTGTTTGCTTTCTTATTATTCTATATAAAAGTCTTTCACTAGATATATATTTTACAGATATTTTCTTCTAGTCTGTGGCTTGTCTTTTCATTTTCTTAAATGTGTCCTTAAGTGAACAGAAGTTTTTAATTTTTATGAAATCCATTTTATTATATTTTTCTTTTATGATTAATGCTGTTTGTGTCAAGTTTAGATAATCTTTGTGTGTCATGTTTAGGTAATCTTTGCCAACACAATATCACAAAGATTTTCTCCTGTTTTCTTCCAGAAATTCTTATCATTTTAGCTCTTATGTTTAGGTCTATGATCTATTTTGATCATTTTGCATATGATGTGAAGTAAGGTTTAAAACTTAATTCCCCCCATAAAGATATCTAGTACCACTTTGTAAAAAGACTATACATTCCTCATTCAATTATCTTGGCACTTTTGTAAAAAAAATTAATTGAGTATATAAATGCAAGTCTATTCCTGCACTCTTTACTATGTTTTACTGATCTATAACCAAGCCAATGCCATACAATTTGATTATTGTGGTTTTATAGTAATCCTGAAATCAGGTAATGCAAGTATTTCAAACTTGTTTTTATTTTTAAAATTATTTTGGCAATTTTTGACTCTTTGCTTTTTCATATTATTTTAGAATCAACTTATCAGTTTCTCCAAAACAGTCTGTTATGATTTTGATGAGGATTGTATTGAGTCCATAGGTTGGTTTTTAGAAAAAAGCGTTTTAACAATATTGCATCTTCAAATCCATGAACATGGTATGCCTCTCCATTTATTTAGGTTTTCTTTAATTTCCCTTAATAATATGTTGTAGTTTTAAGGTTATAGGTCTAGAACATCTTTCTTTAAATTCGTTTCTAACTATTTTTAAGTACTATTTATAAATGAAGTTTTTAAACTTTTATTTCCCAATTGTTCATTACTTGTATATAGAAATGCAACTGATTTTTAATTCAACCTTTTATTTGGAAATAATTATAAGTTCACAGGAAGTTACAAAGGTAGCACAAAGAGGATCTATGTGCCCTTCACTCAGTTTCCCCCAGTGGTTACATTTTAGATGGTTATAGTATAATATTAAAACTAGGAATTTGACACTGGTACAATGTGTGTGTATAGTTCAATGTCATTTTATCATATATGTATATTTGTAAGCACCTCACAATCAATATGCAGAATTATTTCATCACTGTAAAAATCTTTCTTGTGCTACCTCTTTATAGTCACACCCATCCCCCTCTCTCCAACCATCCCTAGCCTCTGACAACCACTAACCTGTTTTCCAACACTATAATTTTGTCATTTCAAGAGTGTTATATAAATGGAACCATACAGTATGTCACCTTTTGAACTTGGTTTGTTTTTCTCATTTAACATAATGACTTTGAAATCAATTCAAACTATTGCATGTATCAATAGTTCATTCCTTTTTATTGCTGAGCAGTTTTCTGTAGTATACATGTTCTGCTGTTTATTTAACCATTCACCTATTGAAGAACATTTTGGTTATTTCCAGTTTGGGATAATAAAAATGAAGTGGCTAAGCACAATTATGTATAGGTTTTAATGTTGACATAAGTTTTCATTTCTCTGGGATAAATACCTAGAAGTGCAATTGCTGTGAGGTATGGTAATTTTAAAAGAAACTTTCAAGCTGTTTTCCAAAGTGACTGAATCATTTTACATTACCACCAGCAATGTATAAGAAATCCAGTTTCTCCACATCCTGGCCATGATTTGGTGGTGTGGCTATTTTGAAATTTTACTTGATCTAATAGATACGTGGTGATATCTCATTGTGGTCTTTATTTGCATTTCTTTATTGGCTAGTGATGTTTAACATCTTTTCATGTACTTATTTTTTATTTTTATATACTCTTCATTAAAATTTCTCTTCATGTGTCTTTTACCACTTTTCTATTTAAATTGTTTGACTATTTTATTCTTCAGTTTTAAGAATTCTTTATATATTCTAGATATGAGTCCTTTTTCAGATTTGCTGTTTAGAGATATTTTCTCCCAGTCTATAACTTGTCTTTTCTTCCTCTTAAGAGGGTCTTTTACAGAGCAAAAGTTTTTAGTGTTGATAAAGTCCAATTTATCACTTAAAAGTTTTTTCTTTTTTTTTTTGCTTTTGGTCTAAGAACTCTTCACCAAACCATAGGTCCTGAGGATTTGTCCTCATGTTATCTTCTGAAAGTTTTATAGTTTTATGTTTTACATTTAAATCTATGGTCCATTTTTAATTAATTTTTGTAAAAGGCATGATTTTTGAGTTGAGGTTCCTTTCTTTTCCTTTTTTCGTATTTGTCTAAGAATATCTATTTGCTCTAGTACTGCTTCTTAAAAAGGCTATCCCTTCTCCATTGAACTGCTTTTGCACCTTTGTCAAAAATGAGTTGGCCCTACTTGTGCGGGGCTCATACCTAGAATATCTAGAACCTATTTCTGGGTTCTTTATTCTGTTTCATTGATCTTTGTATCTATTCCTCCTGCTTACTTGATTACTGATGCTATCTAATCAGTCTTAAAATCAGGTAATATGATTTTTTCCAAATTATTTTCCCCAAACTATTGTACTTATTCAAGTGCCTTTGCTTTTTTCATATACATTTAGAATATGCTTGTCTACATCTATAAAAATCTTGCTGAGATTCTGATTGGAATTGTGCTACACCTGTATACCAATTTGGGGAAATTTGACATTATTGCCATTTTGAGTCTTCCTATCCATGACTATCATATGTCAACCATTTACTTAGATTTTTCTTTGATTTCTTTCATTAGCATTTTGATGTTTTCAACACATAAGTGATGAACATCTTTAGTAATATTTACACCTAAATATTTCATTTTCTTGATTATATGTTATATTTTATATTTGGTGTCCATGTATTCATTGCTAGTATATTAAATTATGTTCGATTTGTCTATGTTTGTTGATATGGTTTGGATGTATTTCCCTGCCCAAGTCTCATGTTGAAATGTAATCCCCGATGCTGCAGGTGGGGCCTGGTGGGAGGTGTTTGGATCAGGGGCTGACTTTTCATGAATAGTATAGCACCATCCCCCTTGGTGTTGCCGTCATGACAGTAAGTTGTTGTGAGACTTGGTTGTTTAAAAGTGTGTAGCACCTCCCGACTTTCTCTCTCTTCCTCCTGTTCTGGTCACGTGAAGTGCTGGCACCCCCTTTGCCTTTCGCCATGATTGCAAGTTTCCTGAGTCCTCCCCAGAAGCCAAGCAGATGCCAGCATCATACTTCCCATACAGCCTGCAGAACCATGAGCCACTTAAAACTCTTTTCTTTATAAATTACTCGGTCTCAGGAATTTCTTTATAGCAGTGTGAGAATGGACTAATGCAGGAAATAAACATATCCTACAGTCTTGTTGAACTCATTTATTACTTCTAGAATTAAAAAAAAGATTTATTAGAATTTTTAAGAGACAATCATGTCATTTGCAAATAGAGTTATATTTCTCCCTTTTCAATCTATATGCCTTTTATTTTCTTTTCTGGCCTTTTTGCCCTGGCTAGACCTTCTAACGCTATGTTAAATAGTGGTGGTGAGATGGACATCTTTGCACTGTTCCTGAAATTATTCAGGGGAAAATACTCAGTCTCTTACCATTAAGTATGATGTTTGTTTTTATAAATGTTATTTATCAAGTTGAGGAAGTTTACCTCTATTTACCTCTATTTTACGTCTATTCCTCTATTCCTATTTATCTCTATACCTCTATTCCTACTTTGGAAGAGATTTTGTTATTAGTGAGTGTCAGATTTTTTCAAGTGCTCCTTCTATATCTATTGAAATGATCATGTTTTCCTTGCTTATTCTATTAATGTGGTGAATTACAATCTAGCATTCCTGGATTAAATCCACTTGGTAACAATGTATTATCCTTTTTGATATATGCTTGATCTTATTTTCTAAAATTTATTTTTGTGTCTATGTTCTTGTGATCTCTGTCTTGTTTTGATGTCAGGGTAATATTGACCTCCTAAAATGAGTTAAGAAGTGTTTCCTCCTTCTCTTTTTTTTGAAAAGTTCATGTAGAATTGGTATTTCTTCTTCAAACCCTTGATAGAATACACCAGAGAAACCATCTGAGCCTTAACTTTTCTAATGGAAAAGTTCTTATTTACAAATTTAGTTATTTAAATTGATATGAGGATATTTAAATTTTTATTTCTTCTTGCATCAGTTTGGTAATTTGTGTCTTACAATGGATTTATCCATTTTATCTAAATTGTTAAATACATTGCTATAAAATTATTAATAATAAATCCTTTCACCCTTTTTGATATCTGCAGGATCTGTACTAATGTTATCATTTTTTATTTCTGATTTTGAGAATTTGTGGCTTTTCTCTTTGTTTTTTGATCAACTTAGCTGGAGATTTTTAATTTTACTGATATCTTTTGAAAACCAGTTTTCACTTAATTGATTTTTCTTTAATGTTTGTCCATTTTGGATTTTATTGACTTCTGCTCTTTATTATTTCATTCTTTGTACTTAATTTGATTTAATTTGTACTTAATTTGGGTTTAATTGCTCTTCTTTTGCTAACTTATAAGGCTGAGGTGGGTGGATTGCTTGAGCACAGGAGTTTGGGAACAGCCTGGGCAACATGGCAAAACCAGGGCAACATGGCAAAACCCCATCTCTACAAAATATACAAAAATTAGCTGGGCGCAGTGATGCACACCTATAGTCCCAGCTACTTGAGAGGCTGAGGTGGGGGGATCGATTGAATCCAGGAGGTTGAGGCTGCAGTGAGCTGTGACTGCATCCTTGTACTCCAGCCTGAGCAACAGAGTGCAACCCTGTCTCATAAATAAATAAAATAAACGACAACAACAAAAAACATAGCTCCTCAAACTTTCTTAATATTATTGTTTGCACGCCAAATTTGTTTTTACCGTCCATTTACTTTCAGCTTCTCTTTGTCCTTATATTGAAAGTATATATTTTTATAAATAATTTATAGTTGGGTCTTACTTGTATTTTCATTCATTCAGAACAACTCTGCCTTTTAAATGGAGTGCTTAGTCCATTAAATCTTAATGTTATTATTAATATTGTGAGTTTACACCAACTATTTTATTATTCATTTTCTATTTGTCCCTACTGTTTCCCCACCCACTGACATTCCTCCTTTCTTGCCTTTTGTGGGATAAATTTAGAATTCTGTTTAAAATTACAGATTGGCTCTTATCTGTAATTCAATGATATTTTTCCTCATGGTAGCTCTAAGGATTATATGTCTGTGTATTCTTAACTTTTGAAGTGTACTTATAGTTAATATTTTACACAAAATAGACAAAATTTGCAGTCATGTAACTTCATACACCCCTTCATTCCTTATGAGATTTAGATTTCTTTTCGATTTTATGTGTATGATATCTGTAAGTGTTATAATCCATAAGAGGCAGTGATATCATTTTTGTTTTAAACTGTCAATCTACATTATATATATTATAAAGAAATTAAGAGGAAAAAAGTACAGTTTTTGTATTTATCCAGATGTTTTATATTTCTAATTTTCTTTCCTTTCTGAGGATCTGAGTTCCCATTTGGTATCTTTTTCCCTTCAGTTTGGGAAACTTCCTTAGCATCTCTTATAGTGCAAATCTGTTAGTGACAAATTTGCTGTTTTCTTTTATTTTGAACACTTATTATTTCTCCTTTAATTCTTTTTTTTTTTTTTTTTTT
>NW_012118932.1:3770818-3810884 GCF_000951035.1 Colobus angolensis palliatus
CTCCCAGGTTCAAGCGATCCTCCTGCCTCAGCCTCCCAAGTAGCTGGGACTACAGGTGTGCACCACCACAACTGGCTAATTTTTGTATTTTTTGTAGAAACAGGATCTTGCCATGTTGCCTGGGCTGGTCTCAAACTCTGGACTCAAGTGATCCAGCTGTCTTGGCCTCCCAAAGTGCTGGGATTATAGGAGTGAGCCACTGCGACTGGCTGAAGACTATTGTCACTGAATGTAGAATTCTAGGTTGGAAGGGTTTGTTTGTTTTTTAAAAATTTAACCCTAAAAAATGCTGTTCTACTCTCTTCTGGCCTTTATGATTTCTGATGAGATATCAATTCTTAATTGGATAGTTGTTCTTCTGTGTATAATGTGTCATTTTCTGTTACTTCTTTTTTTCTTTTTTTCTTGCTCTGTCTCCCAGGCTAGAGTGCAGTGACTTGGTCTCGGCTCACCGCAACCTCTGCCTCCCGGTTTAAGTGATTCTCTTGCCTCAGCCTCCAGAGTAGCTGGGATTACAGGTGCCCACCGCCACGACTGGCTAGTTTATTTTATTTTATTTTTAGTAGAGATGGGGTTTTACCATGTTGGCCAGGCTGGTCTCGAACTCCTGACCTCAGGTGATCCACCCGCCTTGGCCTCTCAAAGTGCTGGGATTATAGGATAATCCCAGTGCACCTGGCCTTCCTTTGTTCTTTACATTGGATAATTTCTGTCGTTTCATCTTCAAGTTTATCTTCCCTTTCCTCCGCAATCTCAATTCTGTTGTTAAAGCTATCTAGTGATTTTTGAAAAATTTTCAGATGTTGTATTTTTTTGACTCTAGAATTTGCATTTTTATTATTTGTATTTATTTGCTGAGATTTTAAGTCCATTCACTATGACCATATTTTCTTTTACTTCATTGGATATACTTGTAATGCATGCTAGAAATTTCTTGTCTGCTAATTACAACATCTGGGCCATCTCGTGATTATCTCAGTTGATGTGTTTTTATTTTCAGAATGTGTCCGTCTTTCCTGCTTCTGTGTATGTTGGATTATTTTAGTCTGCATTCTGGACATTATGCATGTCAAGTTGTATAGATTCTGGATTTTGCTTTTTTTCTCCCATGGATGTTATCTCTTTTGGGTTTTCAGGCAATTATCTTGCTTGGATTTGTTACTGGTGGCGAATCTGACATGTCTGTGGCCAACTTGATCCTTGCCCCTTCTGAAGAAAGAATTTGGTAGAAAGGCAGAAGTAGGTTTAAGGCAGAGGGAGAGACTGAAGCAAGTTTTAGAGCAGGAGTAGAAATTTATTAAAAGGTTTCAAAAAAGCAGGAATGAAAAGAAGTAAAGGACACTTGGAAGAAGGTCAAATGGGTGACTCTAGACGTCCAGGTGCCTGTTGGACCCTTGACTTGGGGTTTTAGATACTGACATGCTTCCAGGGTTTGCATTTCTTCTCCCCTGAGTCTTCCCTTGGGGTGCGCTGTCTGCATGCCTGGTGGTCTGCCGGCGCTTGGGAGGGGCTGCATGTGCAGTGTGTTTACTGACGTTGTGCACATGCTCCCTTGAGGCAGTTTTTTCCTTACCAGCCCTCCTAGAAGAAGGTCCTATACCAGTTAAACTCCACCATTTTGCCTCTTAGTGCACATGCTTTGAGCTCAGCCTCTCAGTTCCTGAGATCTTACCGGGAAACTGCTGGTCACTAGCTTCAGGTGTTTTCTATCTATTGGGAGCCTGTCTTTCCCTGGTGCCGGGTGAGGCTGATCATTATTTTAGAGTGACAGTTTAACAACTGCCTGACCATCACCTGTTGGCCACCCAACATTCCTGGAGGGGGGGTCCCTCTCCTGTTCTGCTCATGTCTGCCTAACTACCTACTCTAACAGATTCAAACTGCAAACTGTTTCTTAGGCAGCAATGCCAATATCAGCTCAGATTCTTCTCCAGTAGCTTAGTTGCTTTGAGATGTCTCCGTGCACATAAGGCTCAGGGTTCAGACAAAGATGTGGGCAGACAGAATATTGGGATCCTCTCTCTGGCTCTTTCCCTTCAAAGATTTTTACCCTTTCTTTCCAGCGTCATGGTTTCCTTGTTTCCCAGGCCCCAGAAGTTTTATTTTTCCCCCCAGTGGCCACCCCTCCACTTCCCTGCTGTTCTACATGTTGTAGCAGCTGCATCTGGCCTCAACTAAAGGCTACAAATATCAAAACTCACTTTTCAGAGCATGAACTCTCCATCATGATCTGCTTGCTTTTGCTCACTGGGTGTTACAACTCAGCCATCAACTGGAGAGAAAGTCGACTATATTCAACTTAATCACTAGAAAAGGAAAGTTATATTTCTTAATAAATCACAGAATGGAGTAATTTCAGGATTAGAAAGGACATGTTGGGCCTGACACAGAGTAAGCCCTAAATGAAGGCTCAGGGATGATGAATCTTCTCCCCAGTCTCCCACTTTGCTAGATTACCTTAATGATAGATTGCTCACTTTCTCTTAAAGCAACCCATTCCATGTTAGACAAATCTGGGCATCTGAAATATTTTCCTCTCATGTGCTCAAAACATGTTAATTTCAGCTTCCACGCTGCAGTCCCAGTGCCCGTCCTCCCCAGGGCCACACAGAATGAGCCCGATTCCTCTTCCCTATGAATATCCCTGAACTCTCAAGTAGGGGAAACAGCCTCAGCTTCTCCAGCCTGTCTCTGTAAGAGTCAGATTTCTAGTCCTTTCATCATTCTAGTCTCTTTCCCTTGAGTGGAATTCTGTACCTACACAGCTGTCTCCAGATGTGATATCCAGAAAGGTCTCAGTACCCTGGGTGGAGCCTAGGGGGCGCCCTTCTTTCCGTTAGGTAGCTTAAGCTCCCATTGGCTCTTCTGGCAGCCATGTTGCAAAGGCTTACATTAAGCTGGTGGCCGGTGAGCACCCCTGGGCCTTTTGATCTTTCCCTACATAAATTGGCACACCAACTTTCTGCAGGTGGCCTCCCATGGCTGCCTTGTAAGGGGAGCAACATCAAACCTCAAAGAATTTACCACCATGAAAGCCTGTCTTGCCCCAAGACCTTCCTCACCCACAAAGCATAAGCTTGGGCAGGGTTTGGAACCACATGCCCTAAGGCTCTTAAATCTGTCTATATCTCTGCTCTGTAATTTTCAGAAAAATTAACTGCATTATGGGGTGGCTTATATTCAAGTCAGGGTCCATACAGCCAGTAGAGGGCAAAAATGATGAATGCCGTATGGAATCTTATGGCTTGCAAAACAGCTTCTATATCACCCCTTTGGATCCACAGAATAACTAGTAAACTGTATGAGGCAGCTAGGGAGGGTGGATCATTTCCATTTGACAGGCGAGGAAAGGGAGGTTGCAGGGAGGCTCCAGGCTGCTACCACTAAAAACAAAGAAGAGTCAAAAGTGAAGGAACAGTACACTCTGTTTATTACAAAACACTCTGCTTAACATCTCAGGGGCTCTAGGCTTCCATTTGAATCGTCTCAACCATCCTCCACGTAGAAAGTTTTTTCTCAGGGCATTTTTGGATCCAGATGATCTGAGCTAATCCCCCTGTTCCCTCACCCCCAGCCCCAAGGGGTGGGCTAGGAGTACAGCTGTGCATTTTAACGAGGGAGAAGGGAGTCTCCAGGCTGCTTTCCAAGAAATTGCTTCTAAAATCATTTGCCTCCAGCCCCAGACAAAAGCTCAGGTATGGAAGCTTGGCTGCTCCTGACCTTTTACATCCCCAGAACCAAGCTGCAGGGAGGAGGGGACGGCTGCACAAAAGGGTCTGGGGAGTGACCCAGCCTGCCTCAGCTACCTGCTGTTCGCCACAATGGGACCCCAGTCCCGGGCTGCCTCTGGAGGCAGGAGAAAAGGGCCGAGATAATGACGGGCTCAGCTACCGCTGCTCTCTTCAGAGAAAGGAGAAGAGGGAGGAGGCAAAACCTCCAGGATAATAAAGAAGTAACAAATGAGGAATAAAAGCTTATGGAAGACATCTTAACCCAGGGATGAACAAGTGTCAACATCTGTGAGGCTTTCTGCACCAGCAGACCCGGCCCTGATGAAAACCCTCGAAAAGCCATTCATCGGAGCAGAGGCAAAAAGGCTACATTTTTCTATGGGGCGTTGAGGGCTCGAGGAGGCCACCCTTTCCTTTTCGGGTGCTGCTGAACCAAGCGCTAATGTTCATCTCCAGCTTTATTAACCGGGGCGGGAGGAGAATGGAGGGCTGGGATCATCGTTATCCCAAAGTCTGTGAGGTGGGTGGATTTAGGAGCAAGCTAGATGTGTGCACATTGAGGTAAGGAAGAAAAGCCAGAGGAATCAGAGAGAACACTGTTGAACAAGGGTCTCTTTTGACCGGGGCCTTTAGGAAGGACGCGGCTGCAGGAAAAGTAATCCTCTTAGCACCGACTTATGTGTGTGTACAAAACAGGGAAATCAAATCTGAATGTCCTCATTGCATTTGCTAAAATACCTAATGAAAACACAAAGATTCCTTTTTCTGATCTTCACCTTTCATTCAGAAGCCGGAGAGTGGCAGATGTTTGCTTATAAGGCTGATGTTTTAAAATTCAAACTGGGAGTTTGGGTTGGGAGAGGAGCCGACCTACTCTCTTTCCAAGGGGTGTGGGTTGCAGAACTTTGAGCCTTTGTATCTCCCCCCGGGGTTTTCGACACCCTCCTGCCTCGTTGCCTTTGAGGCAGTACATGTGGTTTCACTTCTTGAGTTTGTGCTCCATGTTCACCGTTGGAATGACTCTCCAGAGGCCTCAGTGAAAGAAATCTCAAATCCTGGCCAACAAATGCAGCTTCCTGAAAAGAGTGGGGAAGCAGCTGGTATAAAGAAATGCGCTCCCAAATTAGTGGCTGCTCTGCAGTTGGGGATCACTGTGCCCTGGCCAGTGAGCACCAGGATGGTCCTCACCCAAACCCACATACTTACACTCCACATACCCCCACACACCTACACCCAGGCATATATATTATCCGCACATGCACATAACAGCCCACACCACTCACCCTCATGTACACATACACACACACACACACGTGTCCTTCCAGTTATAGATACACCTCCCCGGCCAGTGCACTCGACAGCACACGCATCCGCTTGCTCCCAGTCTGAACGGTCGTACTCAGTCTTATAGGCAGGCATCCTCCTTCCCCATCTCTAACACACCGGGCTTTCGATCACATGTGTCAGTTATGACTTGGCTTTAAAATGAAACAGGATGCAAGTGAGGATGAGTCAAATGTTTGGGGGATTGCCAAGGAGATTTTACCTAAGCTAAAACAGGAGGGTGCACTTTTACTTTTCCTTTCATGTGTTACAGGGCTATTTTAAATTCAAAACTATTGTTTGCTATTGGGATAGAAAAGGAACAGAAGTGGAGGAGGCAGCCGTAGAAAGGTGGATTATGGCTCCGGGTCCGGTGTGAGCTGCCCATCTGTGGGGTGGCTCTGTGGTCCTAGGCGGCCAGGGCAGGTGGCGAGATCCCAGGTCCTCAAAGTATTTAAGCAGTGGGCCAAGCATCCTCTATCATCATCAGTTGGAGGGAATTCCTGTGCAAGGTGTGCAGTGGAGCTGAACGAGCTCTGATGTCTTTTGCAAACTTAATAATAATATGGAGTGTGCTAATTGTGTGCTAGTCTCTATTCTAAGGGTCTTCAATGGATTCTCCAATTTTCCCAGCTCTATCATGTGAAATCTCTCATTATGCACACTTTGTAGGTAAGGAAATAAGCCTAGAGTGGCTGGGGACATAGGTAGTAGTGACAGAGCCTGTATTGAAACCCAGATGTACCCAACACCACGCTTAGATGATTTACCTCGCACTGCAAGGCCTCTTAAGGGAACCTGGTGCTAAGTGATTTTCTGTTCCCTTCTTTCCTTGGTCAGCAGGAGAGGGTTGGGTTTGTGCCCTTCCTGGTTCATCCCCTGATAACCTAGCATTGGTCCTCCCTATTCCTTTGGAAGAATGATGGAGCCCGGGAACATCTCTGGTTGGCTTGTCCCTGGGAAGGGTTCCATGTCCAGCTGCCAGACCCCAGACCACTGAGGGGGTGGAACCTTGTTCCTTGCTGCAGCAGGAGGCACTCAAGTCAGAGGCCCCAGCCATGTGCTTATAGAACCCTTTTGGCAGCCACTCTAAGGCTTGGGGATCATTGGGGAGAATGGCAGCCCTCCAGATTTGTGCATCCGTCTGAGAAGCACACCTCCTCAATCTCCATCTCTCATCTCCAGGACCCCTCTACTGAGAGGAGAACACAGCCCACCTAGACGAAGTGCAGCGGATACCTCTGGTCCTTTTCTCTTCACCATGCCTAATGTTCCAGGGATCGGGGCGTCACAACCACAGACCTGGAACCTTGAGAGTCACTGGATCGAACTCCTTGTGGTGGCTCTGAAGATGTGTGTACGAATTCATTAACACTACACCCTTCAAGAGGCGGGGCTTATTGTCCTCTTCTTGAGTGTAGACTGGACTTGGTGACTAGTCCACTAGAGACTAGAGTATGGCAGAAATGATGGATGTCACTTGGAAATAGTCACTTGGATAATTGTGAAATTAGATGATGGAGAGGCAGTAGCTTCTGTCTTGGGCTCTCCATCTGTCTCTGTCTCTGTCTCTGTCATCACTTGGTCTGAGGAAAGCCAGTTTCCACGTCATGAGGCAGCCTAGCGGGAGGCCTCTGTCATGAGAAACAAGGATGAGCTTGGAAATGGATCTTCGGAGCCTGCCAACAGCCATGTGTGTGATCCTGGAAGCTGATCTTCCCCCACTGTAACCTCGGGCTGACTGGCCCCCAGAGGACATCTTGACTGCAACCTCATGGGAGATCTTGTGCCAGAACTACCCAACTCAGCCACTCCCAGATTCCTAACCCCGAGATGATAGATGTTTGTCGCTTTAAGCTGCTGCATTTGGGGGCCATCGTGATGCAGCAACAGATCACTCATGCCCTCCTGTGCTGTGCAGTTGGGAGAAGCGAGGGCCTGCTGGGGAAAGTCACTTTCCCAATTTCACAAAGGACAAGTGAGTGCTTGAAATTAACTCAAATATTTTGACTTCTTGTCTAGTGCTCTTTCCACTACATCAGACTTCCTCTCACTGCCATTTCCCACAAATAAACCAGAAGAATTGAGTTTGGCAAACCTCTGCCTGCTTTTGAGCTCACATTTTTCTGGTATGCGCGGGATGGACATAGCAGGGGGTGCAGCAATGACAGAGAACTGGTGGGGACAGAGGGCGATTTAAGGGATTGTTTGACAGTATAACAACCTCCACATCTGCCCTTCTCCCCAGGGCTCGCATTTTGGCTGATATGGGAAGTTCAACCCACACATATGAATTCTGAATTTAATACAGAACTTACCACCCAGAAATGACTGGGTGAAGTAAGTGTAATTTGCCTGTGTTTATTTTTTTTTATTATGAACTTAAGCAAAGTTTATGGAAAAAAGGTAACCCGACGATCACGAAATGTAGCTATTTACATCTCTCCAAGTTCTCTTTGTGAGTGTTCTTTGCACAGCTGTAATGACCTATGCAGACTCCATAGTGTTTGCCTTCCTCCCTCAGCAAGTGTTCTGTTGTGCCCCGGGCGGGCCCTGTGCGGCTGTGAGCTCAGAGCCTACTGCGTCTGGCTCTCCGAGACCACCCTCCCGTTCACCCCATGCCCTGCTGCTGTCCACTCCTCCTTCTCTGACCCCTTGGTTGTGCCCCAGCTCCTCTCCCACCCAAGCCTTCTTGCCTGGCTCACTTGTTGGAGCACAGCTGCGTGCTCAGGCATAGCATCTTGACACTCCCTCAGCTCCATTTTGGGCTTTTCCCTGGCTCCTCATGCTGCAGAGGCAGTAGGCACACTCCTGTGCCCCTCTGAGCCATGGAGGCTGCACAGCCTCGCTGTTGATGCAGGGCCTGAGATGTCACTGCTTGTGACGATGTCACTTCCTTGGTGACTCAGGCCACCTTGGGTTCTTAGCATGTCTTCCTATGGCCTCTCCCACCCGGCCTGAATCACAGAAGCAGCTGGCTTGTTAGAATGCGGGTGCCAGACCCTCACCCAGTCCTTCTGAATCTGGAGAAGGGGCTGGGAATCTGCATTTTTACAACTTCCCCAGGTAATGCTGGTACCCACTACAATGGGAGAATGACGGCTCTGCTCTTGCCCCTTGTTTACAATTTGGAGCTTTTAAAAATGCCTTGATTGGCCTGGTGTTTTAGAAAATCTTGGAGAGACCGTCAAGAGCAACCCTCGATTCTCTGAACCTAAGCCCTCAGCCGGAGTGACCCTGCTTTCACCTCCATGTTCTCCCGCCTCCTTCTCTTCCCGTGACCTCTTTTCACCTAAGGCAACAGCAGGTCAGAAAAAGCCAGGACATCATTCTCATTGGTCTGCTCAGCTTCCCCGGAAGCCCAGGGAATGGTTTCTGAGGGAGGCACTGGCAATTATTGGCCAACATGAGGGCTAGGGATTTCCGATTGGCCTCTGAGGTTGGTTTTGTGTGTACTGTGCGTGGAGGGTGGATCACATGGGTGGAGGGGTGGTCTATACCATGGGTAGGCTTAGAAGGAGGCGCCTGATGGGTGTGCTTTGCAGAGTCCTCTCTTGTATCCTCCCACCCTGTCATGGGGGCCAGTTCCCCAGGGCTTCTAATTCAGTGTTTCCTCCCAAATAGAGGAAAACCTTCCTGACTCGCCCGGGGTTTCCCAAACTATCCCTCACTCCTCGGTCGTGAGGGGCAGGACCCTACCCTGGGCCTCAGAGTTGTCCACAGGATGGCTCCATAGGATGAGCGGTTCCAGAGAGACAGCCTGGGAAGTCCTTTCCAGTCTGAGGCTTTGTGTTATTGACTGCAGATAGAGGTCTCTCAGTGCCACCAAGACCCCACCCTGGCCATGACCGCCTCCCGTCCCAGGGTGGCTGGACCTACAGCGTTGTGGTGTGATCCAATCCCCTTGTGAGTGGAGACCAAAACAGGGCTCCGGTCCCAGAGTCCTGGGAAACCCACCAAGCTGAAGCATCAGTCAGTCCAACACAGGGAGGCAGGTTGGAGGGGCTTAGAGTGCCGTGGGCTGCAGGCATGTCTGCTGACCTCTGTGCACGCTCACACTCACGCTCCCAGTGCCCTCCTAGCGAGTTGGTGGCAGCCAAGTAGCAGCTAGCTCCTAGCTTTGTAGCTTTGCTTTGAGGCCTGGGATGCCTAAATTCTCCCCAAGGCATTTCCCCTAACTGCCTGCCCCCTGAGAAAGAGCTCCAACCCTTAGAGAATCCAGGGGTGGATGCACAGTGAAAGATGTAATAGGAGTCTAAGCAAAGCCACAGAAGCATAGGCTGCAACCCCCAACCCTGACAGCTGTTCTTGCCTGCATGATGGACAGACACAGCCTCAGCCTGGAAATGCCCTCCTGGGTATCATCTGGTGACTTCTACCACTCAAACTGTGGGTCTTAAGGGATGTGAGTCAAGAGAGCAATTATTGTTCACAGCCCAGGATGACCTGTCGTTGGTGTACCTTTTCATGGGCCCGTCTCCTCTCCTGCCAGTCACTGAGATTCCTTGGCTCCCTTGGCAAGCCCTAACCTGTCAGTCCTCCACACAGGCACCCCCGGAAGGAGGCTGCCTTGGGCAGAGGAACTCATCTCCTTTACCTCTACCCTCGGGCTCCATAAGTGAGACAGGCTGAAACCTCCTCAGATTCTGGGGCCTTTGGTTCAGGGGCAGGAGCTATTCCATTAGTTTGATACCGACTTCCATAGCTGGGGACTGAGACCATAAATCCTGACCCAGACACATGACAGCAATGGCCAGTGAAACAGGGTGGATACAAAAAGTTGCCATGAATGGGAGAGAGGAGCCAGGGTATGGGGTGGACCGCAAAGGCTGACCTTTTCCCCTCAAAAGAAAGATGATCCAAAGGTGTCACCCTCAGAAACATGGTTAGGGCTGCAATAGAAAAGAAACTTCTAGTCCTTCTGGTCCCTGACCCTGGGCAGGTCAAGCAATAGCTCTGGGCCTCAGTTTCCCTGTTGGTAAAATGTCCAGATAGACTGATTGATTGACAATAAGGCTTGTCCCACCATTTGTGTTCTATGTTTTATATCTCTTCGGTAAGTTTCTAGTTTCCCAAAGGGTATGTCTGGGGAAAGAGTAGCTGAGAAGACAGAAAGTGCAGTCCTTGAAGGCGGGTGTGAGGGGAGCGCACACAGGAGGGTATTTCCCAGGATTAGAGAGTTATTTTCTCCATTCTGGAGATGGGGAAATAGCTTCAGAGATGCTGAGCGAGCCCAGGGCTGTAGTGTGGCTGAGCTGGGTTTTGGACTGCACTTTCTGTTGCTCTTTCTGTAGGATTGTCCCTGCCTTTCTCCTTCCAACTCCATTTGTTAGAGTCCCTCCACCCTCTCAGTCCCTCTCACTGACCTCTCCATGTGGCCTTCCCTGGCCACCCAAGCAGAATCGATTGCTCCCCACCATGCCCAATGGCACCTTGTCTCCCCTGCTCTTGCCTCCTTGACTTCTCCTTGGACCAGAGACAGTCCACCTGTCCCAGTGGCCTGGGAGCTGCTCGAAGGCTGGGACTTCCACTTCTGAAGTCTTTCTCTCCTGGCCCTGCCATAAGGAATGGCACAGAGTAGGTACTCCGGGAACGAGCGTGAAATTGAGGTTACCCAGAGGGTCCTTCTGCTTCAACATGTGGGTTCCTCACATCTGTCACCTCCCTTTTGGCCTTAGAGGTGTGACTGTCTGTGTAACCCCCAGCCTAACCCCTAGAATAGTCCTGTAAGTTGAAGCCCACACCCCAGTGTAGGTGGGCGGCTGGGAGGGAACTCCTTCTGTTAATTATGCCTTAAAGGGCACTCTCTCCGAGGGCCTTCTAGACTAGGCAGGAGAGTGGGGATCCTAGATCCCCTGCCCCTTCCTAGAGAGAGGAGGTTGGTGAGTCCCCACCTCCAGCCCTCTGAGCTGTCATGACTGTGACCTCCCCATCTTTCCATGACCTGTTTTCACCGACAGCAACGGGAGGTCAGCAGAAGCCCATATGTCATTCTCATGGTCCATCCACCTTTTGTTAGGTGCCCAGTGAGGATAAGAACCAAGTATGGCTTATGTTTGCTCTGACTCCTAGCTCTGTGTGCGGGGCATGGAAGGGAATCAAAGAAGGATTTTTGGAGCTGAATAGAATGTATTCTAAGTATTTAGCCCAGGATTGTTAGACCTAAAGGATGGCCAAACATCAGAAGGGACCTTCAAGCTCAAGCAGCGAGCCCAGCCCCGTGCTGGACATGAGACTCTATCTGAGATTCAAGGACGAGATTTGTCCGAGGTCATGTGGAACTGCCTGCCGACATTCACTCTGTGGTCTGTGGCTTCTCCCTCCACAGGGGAGACTGTGCACAGTGGGCCAGGGGGCTTCAGGGAGTGGCAGCCCAGGGGCAGTGGAAATAGCATGGGCTTTGAAGTCAAAAAGACCTGAGTTTGAATATGGCTCCACATATTCCCGTGTGTTGCCTTGGCAATGACTTCGTCTTTCTGGGTTTCACTTATTTTATAAAAGAGGAATAATGTCCACCTTGAAGTTTGCTGTCATGTTTAAAAGGAGGTAATGTTTGGCCAAGGGGCGGTGGCTCACGTCTATAATCCCAGCACTCTGGGAGGTCCAGGCGGGTGGATCAGGTCAGGTCAGGTCAGGTCAGGAGTGACCTAAACTGAACTCCTGGTCCAGGTCAGGAGTTTGAGACCAGCCTGACCAACATGGCAAAACCCCATCTCTACTAAAAATACAAAAATTAGCTGGGCATGGTGGCACATGCCTGTATTCCCAGCTACTCCAGAGGCTGAGACAGAAGAATCGCTTGAACCCGGGAGACAGGTGGCAGTGAGCCGAGACTGCGCCACTGCACTCCAGCCTGGGCGGTAATGTTTGCAGACTGCCTGAACGCACAGTAGCTACTCAAGAAGTAGTGTAGCCCCAGGCATTCCCCTTCCCTGTTGGCGGGGACAAGGAGATACATTTTTGTCCCTGTGGGGCCTAAGGAGTTCATTTCCCTAGTGTTCCTCAGCTCTAGTTACTTCCACGTGCCTCCAGCTTCCCCTTCTCTGAGGTTGCCCGGGGATAAAGGGGGATTGGCTGTGGGAGGACGGCTTTCCTTCCCTGCTGTGCTGCTGGGGCCAAGAGGGGCCACACACAAACTTGTTCAAGGTCTTCTTTGGCAGAATCCAGATCCCTGGGCCCTCACCCTGCCAGGGGTGTGACCTGGGACGCTTATTCTCCTCTCTGAGCCTCAGAGTCCCCCGGGATTTCACAGGATAACAACCTGCCTTGTCTGCAGCTTGGAGCTGTTGCGAAGATCCAGGTAAGCATTTTACACACAGCAGAGTCCTGTGCAAACGCCGGGAGTCATCACAATTTTCTTGTAAGCACCATTATTTTCTTAAGGAAACTTCAAGAAGTAAAAGAGCCATATACTATATCTTGCAAAACAAATTTTTTAGCAGCAGAAAAAAAATGGAGGAGAGGTTAAAAAGAAAAAAAAAAGGATTTGCGCCAGTAGCTTCGACTCCCTTGTCAGCCAACTAGAGGAAAGAAGTGAGTAACAGAGGTTTATTTCCAAGGGAGCCTGTCTGAGCCAAGAAGAGCTGTTGCCAACCCAGCCAGGGCCTGAGGCCAAGGCCTCATGGGGGGCCAACTGCCTGTTCGCCCTTCCAGACCTCATTTCTCCTACTGCACGTTAGACCAGGGTGCTGGAGTCCGGGTGCCAGAGAGCCTCAGGGCCTGGCTTCTCCAGGCTGGATCTGCTTCTCTTCCTCCTCCACGGAAGAGCCTCGAGGGAGGGGAGGAAGGAGAAAATCCAAACCTCTTGCTGGGTGTATGTTTCTGAGGCTTAACCAGAGTCTGTCCCGTGACTGCCCAGCTCTAAATCAGGGCTGGAGGGATGGTGGCGGAGACTGGGAGGAGACTGGGGAGTGTCTGAGGAAGAGCTCGGAGCCTTTGGGGAGGTCCTGGGAGGTTAGGATGGAGGCAGGAGAGGCCCCTTCTCTTGCTTTCTCTGCCTGCCGCAGAGCTGGCTCACCGACCAGGAGACTTCTGTCCCCTTTCCTGTTTCTTGCCTTTCTCAGCTGCCTCCCAGCTCAGGCTCCACAGCTGTCCCTGAAACACAGGCACAGCACTTGGCACAGCCTTCCTTCCCCTCTTCCCCTCCTTGCCCTCCCCAGTGGGCCATCCAGGCCTGGGCTGACTCTCGGGAGGCTCGTGCTCCCCGGGCTGCCTGTGGGCGACGCAGGGAGCGCTGCTCTGCCTGGCTTGGGCTTCCGTGCCTTCCTCATGTTGCAGGGCGGGTGGGGACTGTGGCAGCGGGCATGCCGCCGAGTTGGGAAGTCCTGAAAGCTGCCCAAAGCCCAGTTAGAAAGGAACGAGGGGGCGGACTTGGCCAGAACCCTTGCCAGGCAGCCGCCATCAGCAGCCACTGAAACCTTACCTGGCCCAGGCTGTGGCTCTGACTGATGAGTGGGAGGCCAGCCAGGAAGGCGCTTCCTCCTGCCAGATGCTCCGTGAGCACTGGCCAGTGGCTGTGACTGACGTGTCATTCCCTTTCACCAAGTGCTAAAAGACGAAGGAAGCTGGTGGAAAGACCTGGCTCCAGGACAGGAGGGCAGATGGCAGGCTGGGCACGTGTTTCTTCCTCGGCCTGGTGTGGTCACACCGCTCACCTATGCTTGGAGAGAAAAGGTCAGGGTCAGCCCTAGAGTCAGTCCCTCCAATCCCCTTATTTTACAGACTGGGAAACTGAGGCCTGGCAAGGGGAAGGGACTCACCCAGTGACTTCACGGCTCTCAGCCCTGTGCCATTTCTCTCATCCTCTGCTGCCTCTCACTGAACCAAGCAAGCCCAGACTGCCCAAAGGATCAATGGATCAAAGGTCTGAAAAATTAGCTGATTGGAGCCAGGACTGCATTTCTCAAAGAAAAAAAATATTTCATCATCAGCTACACTTCCCAGTTCCCGAGGGTCTCCTCCTTTCCCTCCCTCCCTCCCCTTTCTTCTTTCTTTTCTTTTCTTTTTGAGACAGAGTCTCACTCTGTCACCCAGGCTGGAGAGCAATGGCGGGATCTCGGTTCACTGCAACCTCTGACTCCCAGGTTCGAGGGATTCTCCTGCCTCAGTCTTCACAGTAGCTGGGATCACAGGCACCTGCCACCACACCCAGCTAATCTTTTTTTTTTTGTATTTTTAGTAGACACGGGGTTTCACCATGTTGGCCAGGCTGGTCTCTAACTCCTGACCTCAAGTGATCTGCCCACTTCAGCCTCCCAAAGTGCTGGGATTACAGGTATGAGTCATTGCGCCCGGCCAGACCATTCCTTTCTAAGGCATGAGTTAGGATGCACATTTCTTAGAAAGGATTTTCTTATTCCAGTTAATTTCCAGATGCTGAAATTTCAGGTAAAATAATAAGGGGCAAGTTTTTGAGTGAGTGTTTGAATGAGTGTGTGTGTGTGATCACACATGTGTGTGCTCAGACTCATTTGGGGTGGGAATCTTTTGGGTCAGAAAGGGACCTCATGGGCCTCCACTTTCAGGAAGAGCTAGCTGTTCTGGCTTCTCAGGCTCCTCCTCTCCCTGTAGCTGAGTGAACGTGTTCTCCAGAACCTCTGTTTTCCTGGCAGCATCTCCGGTGGGGAGCAGAAAGAGGAGTGGAGTCGGGAAGAGTGAGGGAGGGGTCTGAGAGGGCATTTGAAATGGAGGCTTCATGTGGTGGAAGGGGGAAGCGGGAAGACCGTGGTGTTACTATTATTGCAGTTGCCAACACCACCCCCCACCCCCACCCCCACCCCACCCCTGCCGCTCTGCTGTGGCCCTTGTCATTGATCACTTATCCTGCAACAGCCTCCAGACTGGGGTCCGCACCCACAGCCCTTCAGCCCCAGGTTCCCTGGACTCCCCTTGCTAGCATGATCTTGGGCCTAACAGATATTTCAGCCTTGTCTTTCTTCGCCCTCTTGGCTTTTTGTTGCGATAGAACACTAACCACTCTGTAAACCTTCTCCTGGCCTCCCGGCCTCCGTGTTACCCCTGCCAGCCTCTGCAGCCTTGGCTTGGCTCATGCTGTCCACTTCCTCCCTCCTTTTCTGGTCACAAGAATCTCCTTTCAGTCCTTGGGTCAAGCGAGCTCATGCCCACCTCTGCCTGCACGGTGGAAGATGTAATAGGAGCCTGGCGTTTGTCTGCCTGATGCCCCTTCCCACTAACGACCACCCTCACCTCGTCCTGCCTAGCTCCCACCTCTCCCGTGCAGCTGAACTTCCCGTCTGCTCCCTTAGCTCCCTGCCACTCTCTCCTTTCATCTGCATGCCTCCCTTCACAGAATGTAAAACTGAAGTTTGAAGTTGTCAGTGATTTCTCCTTCTTCAGATGACAATGAGCTCCTTGAGGGCAAGGCTAGTCCTCATTTGCTGTAGGCCTATCAGTATTTAGCCTTTAGCAAGCACTTAATAAAACATCTCTTGAGTAAAAATGACTCTGGCCTGAGAGTCCCTAAGAGGCAGGACCCACCTTTGCATCGCCAGGCTGCCCTCCACAGTACCCATCTCATAGGCTGTCCATAAATGCTTAGTAAACCGAATTTCAGTGATGCCACGAATGGGAGAGTCATTGACAGTCTTTTCTACTGCTAAACACCTCCCTGCTTGCAAAACGCTTCCAGACTGTCTTCAGTAGCAACCATTCTTGGTTTTCTTTTTCTTTTTTTTTTTTTTTTGAGATGGAGTCTCGCTCTGTTGCCCGGGCTGGAGTGCAGTGGCCAGATCTCGGCTCACTGCAAACTCCGCCTCCCGGGTTCACGCCATTCTCCTGCCTCAGCCTCCCGAATAGCTGGGACTACAGGCGCCCGCCACCACGCCCGGCTAGTTTTTTTGTATTTTTTAGTAGAGACGGGGTTTCACTGTGTTAGCCAGGATGGTCTCAATCTCCTGACCTCGTGATCTGCCCGTCTCGGCCTCCCAAAGTGCTAGGATTACAGGCTTGAGCCACCGTGCCCGGCCCCATTCTTGGTTTTCAAAGGTGAAAAGCAATTTGCCACAAGCAGAGAATGACAAATACTCAGGATAGAAGAAGAAGAAGGGAGGGAAGCAATTATGGGAGGCAGGAGGGAGGGGAGAGCAGGCTGCGAACCCTCTCTCTTGAGTGAGAAGGAAAACAAAGAAAGGTTCTTCTCAGAAAATCCCATTTGCTCTTTAAGGAACCAGGAAACCACTTTTGTCCTCTTTTCCCTGTGAAGTCTCAGGTTCTGTGAGCACAAAGCCTGGAGGTGCCAGCAGGGACCCTGTGAGTAACCAGAGGGAGAACCTTGCATGATTCCAAGTGTAAGTTTAACAATATCTCCACCAATATTCATAATCCTCAGGCACTCTGGGCTGTTTGCAGTTAAACACGAAATTCTTTCTTTTGGTCATTCAACTCTATTTGTTGAGCCCCTACTGGTGCCTGCTTTCCTGGTACTTAAATTTTCAGGTAAGGAGACAGATGAAACACACAGGAAACAAACAAGAAGACATCAGAGAGTGCTTTACAGAAAATTAGCATGAGGCAGTGATGCAGAGAGAGCGCCGTCAGGAAAGGCCTACTGGAGGAGGCAACATCTGAGCAGAGGTGGGGAAGCTCTGAGGAGCCGGCTGCAGAGATGGGAAGAGCATCCCAGGCAGAGGGCACAGCACTGGCTCCCAGGTCTGAAGAGGGAGGAGAGAGAGCCACGGCAGGTGGGTCCCAGAGACAGCAGGTATCAGATTGGGCTTACCTCCTCCAACCTGTCATTCAAGTGGCATGGAGCTGGGGAAAAGAGAATGGGGACTCTGGAGATGTGGCTCTAGATCTAGTTCTGCCACTGATTTGCTCCAGGACAGGCCTTGGGCACGATGCTCTCCCGCTCTTGTTTTCAAGGTCCTCTGAGATACTGTCCTTCACCTCTTCCGGGTGACCTCTGAGCACGTGCGCCCCTCCCACGTACATCCACTGTGGTTCAGATGAAAATGGGATGAAATGTAACTTGGTCTGACGGCATTAATTTGCCTGAAGGAGCCCAGCATCCTGTCATTTAGAGCTGCATTTTCCTGGGGGCCTGGGCTGGGCCCCCTTTTAAGATGAAGGCTGCCCCTCCACCCTCCTGGTGCTTGGCTGCTGGTTTTCCTCACACCTGCAGCCGGTCCACAGCTGGCTGCCTGCTGGCCTAGCTCCAGGCTGATGGGGTGGCTGGATAGGCAGGAAGCTCCATGCAGCCTTGCAGTTCCAGCTTCAAGAGTCGACAGCAACCTCCCTAGGCACGGGCCACTGCCTGGCGCCTTCCTCCCCTCCTGCCTCGGGTGGCTAGGGTTTGGATTTTGGCCGGTGAACGCCACGCACCAAACTCGTGTGTGGCAGCTGGGAGACCACCCAGCCCTGAGCAATCGGCCCACCGCATTTCAGGGTGGCTTGTTTTCATGCGCGGACTTGTTTTTCCTGGCACTGCAAAGGCCACATGCGAACTTCGTGGCAGTAAGTGTGAGGCGCCTCCGTGGGCTCTTACACAGCGAGGGTAAAGAGATGCTTTTTTTTTTTTTTTTGCATACGCAGAAAGTTATGTGGGAACAGAACCATTTATAACCCATTAAACTGCCTGTCCTGATGGACGCCCAGGCCGCTCCTACATGTGGATAATGTGTACAATATGTGTAGCGCTTGGGGCGGCACCAGCAGCATACTCTGGCCAAGCACTTACGTTCTAAATAACCCTCTTAGGCAGCACTTGCTAATTAATACCAGGGATAACCTCACAGCCTGCGGTGAACAGAGAAGCCTGGAATCTTCAGGAAGTGGGAGGATCCTCTGATATCCTTAACTCATGATCTCCTTTCCAGAATCACCTCCCCACCACCATGTGTGTACAGTCTAGCACGGACACTTCTAGTGACCGGAGGTGTGCTGGCCAAGGACTCAGTCCGTCCTCGTTGGAAAGTTCCCATAGCAGTCAAACTCTGCCCTCCACAGATGTTTGCTCTAGAGCCCTCATCAGACCCTTTGGGGTCAGATCGAGTCCAATCCCTTCTTATAGGACTGCCCTTGGCTGTTGGAAGATAGTTCTCACCATCGGGGTTGAACCACCTGACATGGTTTTCCTGCGCCTGGTTTTGACCCCCTTCCCCATTCTGTCCAAGCTCTATTTACTTTCCTAGAAACATGGTTCCCTCGGTTTGCTCTGAGCAGCCCGGAGGGAGAGCGGGACAGGAGAGTGCCTTGCGTCCTCTGAGAGGTGGGCAGGTCTCTCCATTAAGTAAGAGAATGAGAGCTGAGCTCCAGGCCCCCTACAGTTCCCTCCTGGGGCTCTGCTTGGGGTTACCCACTTGTCCTGCCCTCAGGTGGGCAGACACCAACCCTGTCAACCACAACTGGCCTGGCCGGGCTGCTCCTTGGGCCTCCAGGGATGCCTGAGGACAGCTCCAATCTGCGGGCCAGTGACTTACACCCTCCCTGGCCTTCATTTCTCCTCATATGTGAAATTGAATTATGAAACCGGGTCAATAAGATTTTATAAAACTCTTGCTTTACTAGTAGGGAGGGGATGGGCATGGTGACTCATGCCTGTAATCCCAGCACTTTAGGAGGCGGAGGTGGGCAGATACCTGAGGTCAGGAGTTTGAGACCAGCCTGGCCAACATGGTGAAACCATGTCTTTACAAAAATACAAAAAGTTAGCCTGGCATGATGGTGGGTGTCTGTAATCCCAGCCTCTCGGGAGGCTGAGGCAGGAGAATCATTTGAACTCGGGAGGGGGAGGTTGCAGTGATCCAAGATCACACTATTGCACTCCAGCCTGGGAGACAAAGTGAGACTCTGTCTCAAAAGAAAAAAAAAAAAAAAGTAGGGAGACGTTTTCGTGGGAGTATCATGCCTTGGGTACTCTCACAGTTGCCTGACACCATAAGACTGAGCAACTAGGCAGGTGCACAGCGGAGGTTACTGCCCCACGGCACAGCTGAGGAAACAGGCTCAGGGGATGTAATGACGCGCCATTGTCCCATGGGTGATGGCAGCACTGCCCAGGAACTGGACCCCAGTGCTGCTTTGAGGCCAAATCAGTGCTTTTCCCATGCCTTTGAGCAGTTCAGCCTCATTGTGGGGGAAAGGATGAGACATGCTCAGGGTGTACCCACCAAAAGCTGCCTGGGTGTGTCCTGGGGCACAGGCTGGCATGGCTCAGAGCTCAGGCTGTGTGCCCACTCCCCTCGATGCTGTACTGTTTAGTTTATGAAGCCGCGGGCAAGGGAGAGAGTGTAGTGTGATGGCCCCTCCTGCTGCAGCTCTCTGGCTTGGATACCAGAGATGGGGTGTGCCCACCCACCCTGGGCCTGGAGGGGGCCGAGCCAGAGCGGCGGGTGCCTGCTCGGCCACAATCCTCAGTGCCCGGAAGCCCGAGGGCACGAGGACTGGCTGCCTTCCCAGAAAACACAGATCACTGTCTGCCTGTTCTGTCCTTGAGCTCAGGCCCTGCTCTGTCCCATGACAGGATCTGGGCAGCGGGTGGCGGGTGGCAGGCCCTCCCCTCTATCCCAGGGAAAAGAGTAGGCTCCAAGGCCTGGGAGAGCCTCCAAGCCAGGGTCTCCAAGCCAGGCCTCTGGGGCCTGTCCCCAGGACCTGGAGCTCCCCGGGGGCTGCTTGTGGCTGCATTCAGTGCGGGAGGCCGTCTCCGGAGAGCTCAAAGGAAGGACTTTGTTTTCAGGAAGAAGACAGGGCAAGCGTCACCTCCCCCTCCTTAATGAGTGACTGGCTCCAAAACGGCTTCTTTCCAATTGGTCTTTGCCAGGGCAGGGGTGACAGAGTCTGCTCTCAAGGGGGGCAGCCTGAAGACCTCTGTGGGTTCTGTTGACAGGGCTGGAGCCATGCCTCACCACCCCCACCCAAGCATCTGAGCTGCCCCGGGCCTCTGCACAACTTGTCTTTGATGGAGGTAGCTCCAGGATGGGATTTGCTGAACCCCGGATCCGACCACGAAGCACAGAATGCATTTTTCTCCTGTAGAGCAGCGGGGTCAGGCCTGCAGTTGGAAGGGAAGGCTGATCTTGAGATGGGTGGAGCTTGAAGAAGCAGGATGATCCAGCAAGAAAGGACACTTTTAATCAGGCACCCTGGGGCACTCGGCTCTAGTGACCCAGAGCAAAGAAATGAAGCAGTCCTCTTGTCAAGGTGGTGCCAGGCTTGTGTGAGGGGTGGTGACGGAAAGGGGTGGGCAATGGGTGAGTAGGTGGCCATTTTTTCCTCTATGCCAGTTTTCGAAGTGGTGCCCTGGGCCTGGCACAGTGGCTCACGCCTGTAATCTCAGCACTTTGGGAGGCTGAGGTGGGTGGATCATCGGAGGTCAGGAGTTCGAGACCACCCTGGCCAACATGGTGAAACCGTGTCTCTACTAAAAATACAAAAAATTAGCCAGGCGTGGTGGTGGGCTCCTGTAATCCCAGCTACTCGGGAGTCTGAAGCAGGAGAATCACTTGAACCCCGGAGGCGGAGCTTGCAGTGAACTGAGATCACTCCATTGCGCTCCAGCCTGACCTACAAGAGTGAAGCTCCGTCTCAACAGAACAAAACAAAACAAAAATAAAAACAAAAACAAAGTGGTTCCCTGGAGGAAACCCACGAGAAGTCAAATGAAAGGCCCTGCTTCCAGTCCCAGCCCTGCCATGGCCTCACAGCCAGAGATGGACTCAATGCTCTTATCTGTGAAATGGGCGTTAGAACTGTGCCTCCTGAAAAATCACCAAGTGACTGGGGGAACTGGATGTGGGAGGGCTTTTTCGGCTGTTGGGGGGCTTTAGGATGAGATGGAGTTGTGATCCTCTAGCAGGCCTGGTGGAGGCGCTCTGTCCTGGTGCCAGGAAGGGCTTCCTTCCCCACTAGGAGGAGCAGTCGGCACTGCCAGGGACGGATTCTCAGCGTGGCTGGACAGGAGGACAAAGTTGGCCTGTGCTTCCCCTCTTCCCGCCCTCCCCCATCCCAGCAAGACCTTCCCCCTCTCCCGGCGCTGGCAGAATTTCAGAGGGCCTGGCTGCCAGGAAGGGTGGGGCTGCCAGACACTGCCGAGCCGCAGGGTGACCCGGCCAGTCCCGGAAACTCTCCAAACCTCGGACCTCAGCCGCACATCCGGCAATGCTGAGGAGTGGTGGCAGGGCCCGCTGGGGGACTGAGGGCGTGTGGGATGCCTCGAAGGTCAGGTCACTGGAGATTTCCAATATGAGAAAGGAAGAGCTGCGTTTTATCCTGTGAGAGGGTCAGAAGGCTTCTCAGGGTTGACAGAAGTAGTGAGGTGGCCTTCCCAAATGCTTTCCTACTCCCAGATGCTACCATAGGACTGAATGTGTATCCTAGACTCATTAATTCAACAAGAAACAGCCCAAGCTTGTTGAAGAGTGTTCACTATGTGCTAAGCTTTCAAGAACTCAATGCGATGAAAACATTATGCCCATTTCATAGATGAGAAAACAGAGAACCTTTCAAGAACTCAACGAGATGAGATTATGATGACGCCCATTTCATAGATGAGAAAACTGAGGCTGGGGGACAAGAATCACTTGCCCGAGGTCACGTAAGCACTAATTGTAGGAGTAAACACCAGGCAGGTTTGGGTGATTCCAGACTTTATGTCCTTAACTTTCCTGGAAGGCAGGACCCATGGTTTACTCAACCTTGCAGAATGCGTAGTAGCCAGTGAAGATGTATTGAAGAGGGCCTGCTGCATTTTTAGGGGCCTGACTCTCTCCCATTATAGACTGATGAAATAACATGAAATACGTGCCAGAACTTAGCTCAGTGGCTGGCACGTAGCAGAAGCCAAGGTGCAGCTTTCCTCCCTCCTACCTGAGGCATCTGTGCTCCTGAATAACACTGTCAGCCTCTCCTTGGGTCCCTGTTGGGGTAAAGCTATTAAAAATCCTAGTCAGGGCCAGGCGCGGTGGAAGGCCGAGGTGTATGGATCACCTGAGGTCAGGAGTTCGAGACCAGCCTGGCCAACATGGTAAAACCCCATCTCTACCAAAAATACAAAAATCAGCTGATCGTGGTGGTGCGTGCTTGTAATCCCAGCCACTCGGGAGGCTGAGGCAGGAGAATCACTTGAACCTGGGGGTTGGAGGTTGCAGTGAGGTTGAGTGCCCCTGCACTCCAGTCTAGGCAACAGAGCAAGACTCCCATCTAAAAAAAAAAAAAAAAAAGGAGAGAAAGAAGTCCCAGTCAGACCCCATCAGCCTGAGGGAGTGAGAGGCCGTAGGGGTGGGTGGGGGAGGAGAAGGTAGAGTCTGTGGCTCTCTCGCCTGCATCCTGGATGGCCTGGGTTTGGGAGTGGAGAGGAAAGACACCTGCTTCCTTTGCTGAGGAAGCCCCTCCTCTCCTGCCTTGATGGAGGCGCCTGGAAGCTTGGCCCGCTCAGAGCCCTGACAGGCTGAGTCACACGGTCTGGCCCACGGACGTGAGAGGCACCGATGCTGTGTCATAGCGTCGGAGGAGGCCAGGCCCGGTGGGGCCTCGTGCAGCTGAGTGTGAGAGGAAAGGGGCCTGTGGGAGGAGAGCTGGGGCCATATCCAGGCCCCCTGGTCCCCACACAGAGCCAAGGCTGCACTTGGGCGGCCTCCGCACGCACAGGCCAATACAGACCTGATCCTCCCTCCTGAAACCTCCTTCCTGGCCCTGCCTCTCTGACCCTCCGTGTGGTGGTCAAGATTGAACTGTCCCATACTTCTGTCGTTTTAACCCTCTCTGGGCTGGGCCTCAACAAACTCACTCTGAAACGGAGACAGGGTCCAGATGGAAAACATCATTCGTTCTGGGGACCTTAATAGAGGGAAACTGCTTGGAAAGACACTGAAAGATGAAAGCGCAAACACGGGGAAAGGCGACCTAGAGGGCACAGGACAGGGAGGCACCACCGTTCCTGGGCTGCGGAGGGAGAGGAGGTGGTGCTTCCAGAACCCAGTGAGAGCTAAAACCCTGGACAAGATTCCCTGGCAGGACTGGGGCCCAAAGGCGGAGCAGTCAGACAAAGGCGCAGAGCTCCCTCCCTCTTCCTCCTCCCAGTCTCCTGGCAGTGGGAGATGGGGACCTTGGCAAATGTAGCTTGCAGGGATAGGTCCCCTGTGATGAAAAGAGAGTAGAGGGAGGGTAGGGCATGGATCTGAGGCCAAACAAGCACAGGAGTGACCTAATCGTCAGCTGGTCAGACCTTCACAAAGACCTGAGGCAGGAGAATTGCTTGAACCTGGGGGTGGAGGTTGCAGTGAGCTGAAATTGCACCGCTTCACTCCAGCCTGGGTAACAGAGTGAGACTCCAGTCCCCCCGCCCCCCAAAAAAAAGGAAAGAAAAAGAAAAAAGTCCCAGGAGAAAGAAAGAAAGAAATAAAAAACGTCGCATCCCTTCATCCAACGGGGCAATCCAGAGGACTAGCCTGTGAAAAGTAAACTTGCCTCTGGAGCTATTCCCAAATCCTCTATTGGTGATTGCAATTTGTGCTAACATCCAAACATTTTCTCTGTCTGGGGTGAGGCAGGGAAAGAGGATAATTTTTGGAGAATTATCTGTTTTCTGTGCATTTCTCAAAAGATAGGGGAACTTCTGGTACTTAAACAAACACCAGATATTCTGTTAGACCATAACGTCCGTCTTCAAGGATGAAGAACCTGTGGCCGGCAGTGAGACAGACTGACAGGCATGGGAAGAGGGGATGCTGCACCTTGAACCCAGAGCCTGAGGATGTCCCAGCTCAGACCATTCACTCGTCTTGGAGCCTCGGGCTCTGCATCTTTCAACGGGGACTCTGTTTTTCAGGGTTCCAAAGAAGTGAATGACAAGATGGAGGCCAGAGAGCCTGTGGACGGAGAGTGCTCTGATAGAAGGCTTCTGCCTGGAAACATGCACTCTCCAAGGGCAGCTGCTCGGCTGTGTTTCGCAGCTAATATCACAACATCCTTTGCAGAGGCACCTATAATCCTTACCTCATAACAATGGAAACAGAGACAGCTGGATTCAAGAGTCCAGCCTCTCCCTTAAAGGAAGAATTTGCTTTGCAAAGTACTCAAACTCTTGTCCTCCCTCCATCTTTATCTTCTATCCCCTTCCCTCTTTTCCTTCCTCCCTTCCTGCCACACGTACTCCGGTGCACTGACTGTTTGTCAGGCACTGCGCTGGGTGCTGTGTCTGCAGCAGTGAATGGAGACAGATGTGGGGTGCTCCCCTCACGGAGTTCACAGTCTAGCGCTTCAAAGTTTCTGCGAGCAATCTCTGTTGAATACCCCTGGTAACAGGATGCTCACTACCTTCTGGGACAGCCTATTTTGTGGGTTCGTTTTTCCTTATTGAAACTCTGTCTCTTTGTTATGCTTATTCAGGCCCCTGGAGTTATATAGCATAAGTCTGACCCCGTTTCCTATGTCACAGCCCTTGAAACATGGGAAAATAAACACATTATACCCAGCAAGTATTCTCACTCTCCAAGTTGCACTTGTGAAAGGGAAGCTCCGTGAAGTCAAATTTCGTGAGGTCCTGATAGCCCAGGGCAGGCTCTAATCTGTGTGCCTGGGCTCTGTTCCTGGTGCACCCGAGGCCAAGGGAAGCTCTGTGGTAGAGACTGGTGAGGGGACACCGGCGAAGTTTCGCAGGTGGTGAGGGAGGCGGACTTCAGTAGAGCGAGGGGGTCCATCAGTCTGGAAGGTGGGGTGTATGTAAGGCAGGCTCTGGCCATCTGCCCAGGACAAGCCTGAGCTCCAGCGTTTCTGCTCTGATTCACAGCTTCTTCCCAAAGGAATCCCCTGTATAGCTCTCTCAGCCTGACCTCAGCGTCCCTGTGAACGTCGACGGACAGCTGCGCAGAGTGCAGCCGCGGCGGCAGCTCTGCCGGGTGCCAGCTGGACGTGCTTGGCGGCCAGGCCCTGGGAGCCACCTCTCGGGATGTCAGAGGAGAGCTGCAGGCCGCCCTTCCGTCAGCAGGAAGCCCAGCCACAAACACTTGGACAGGAACCCGCGTGCTGGCCAGCTGAGCAAGCTCTGGTTTCTCCTGCGTCTGAGGGTTTGGCCCAGGGCAGAGGAAGGCGAGCCAGGTGCTGCGGGCTGCGCTGCCGGGGCCGCGGACTCCCCCTTGGGCTGGGAATGTGGGTTCAAGGGTGTGAGCGGAAAAGCATCATCCAGGCTGGGGCAGAAGGAGGTGCTTCCTGGAGGAAGGGCGAGGGAGCAGGGAACACAGCATTTACCAGTGCAAGGCCAGCTGGCTGAGGATACGCAAAGACCACTTTGTGATGGCGTCAGACAAAATGTGTTCCTTGGGTCAGTCCTCCAGCACAGACCGCGGGGAGCACACACTGCAGTCCTCCGGCACAGACCCCGGGGAGCACACACTGCAGTCCCATGGGGAGGACGTCCACACATGCCCAGCTTGAAGGACAATTCCTCTCCAAGGAGGCCGCTTTCGAAACTTACCAAGCTTCATTGAATGAATTTATTTAAAATAGTATGTGTTCAGCCAGGGACAAAGGCAGCTTTCCATCCAGGGCTGACATTTTTTCTTTTTAAGTTCTTTTTCTTGAGACAGAGTCTCGCTCTGTCGCCAGGCTGGAGTGCAGTGGTGTGATCTCGGCTCACTGCAACTTCTGACTCCCGGGTTCAAGCAATCTCCTGCCTCAGCCTCCTGAGTAGCTGGGATTACAGGCACGTGCCACCATGCCCAGCTAATTTTTGTATTTTTAGTAGAGACAAGGTTTCCCCATGTTTACCAGGATGGTCTCGATATCCTGACCTCTTGATCTGCCCACCTCAGCATCCTAAAGTGCTGGGATTACAGGCGTGAGCCACTGCACCCAGCCTTTGCTTGTAGGTTCTGTGCATGATTATCTTCGAGGCTGTCTGTGTGCACATACAGCTCATACAAGTGCCGTGAACACCCTCCAGGTTTGCAGACAGCTTAAACTTTTCACAAGTCATTCAGGTATTTTTTTCCCTCACGTTTGCTTCTCACAGCCTGCTAGGCCAGTGAGAGACGGCTGGTGTCAGGGGACAAGGAGGTAAGCGGGTTGGCTCAAGGTCACATAGCTGAGTGGTGGCAGAGTACCGCCCACCACAATGACTTCTGCTCCTCTGGAAAGAGAACTGAATGACTGCTTCCCGAGCATCTGAGCATCCTCCATCTTATTCTGGCTCGTGTGCAGGCCCGCCTGGGGGATGCGCTCCGGACTGGAGTCTGCTGCTAACATCCCATTCATTTGTCAAAGCCCAGTTTGAAGACCTCCTCCTGAGTACATCCTGCCTGTGGCTTTAGTCGCTCTCCTCAACTTGGTCACAGCTCTTTATTTGTGCCTTTCTAATAATCTACATTTTATTATACTCCATGGCCTCTGTGGTTCTGACTCTAGACCTAGAATCGGCAGTTTTTAAAATAAAGGGATAGATAAATATTTTAAGCTTTGTGGGACATTATGATCTCTGTGGCATCTACTCACCTTTGCCATTGTGGTACAGAAGTGGCCATAGACGATATGTAAATGAATGAACATGGCTGTGATTCCAATAAAACTTTATTCACAAAAACAGGTAATGAGCCAGAATTGGCCCCCAGGCCTTTGTTTGCTGACCACTGCTTTAGAACTCCTTGAAGGCCAAAACTGTTACTTTTGCTTATGCAACCACAAGCATTATCTCTACCCCAACACCCATGTCAGGTTGACCACATTTATATTTCGTATATATATTAGTACATATACCCTTCTAGTTCCTGTATATTAATAGGAGTTCAGTGTTAATTCAATGAATGAATGAATGAGTTTTGCAAATGATACCATTATAGAACTGGTTAGGCTTCAATTCTGACCTTTGCCTGCGGTGATATAATGTGGTGAGTGCAGTCTCATAGAAGGGAATGCGTAGGCCTGGTTTGAGCACCAATTCTGCTACTTTCTAGCTGTGAAAACTTGGGCATGTAACCGGCTCTTTCAGTCTTAGCTCTCAGTTTGCCCATTTGAAATGAGCGGTGATACCTCACTCAAAGGGCTGTTATAGGATAAACAGAGAGTGGAAAGCTTGGGCACCAGGGCTGGGCACCTAGTAGGTGCTGATGAGATGGCGGGAATTGCTACCTGGAAGAATGCGTTGTTACTACTGAAAGCCACTTGTGCTGAGGGTCAAGTTCCAGGTTGGGCCTCAGCATCCTTTTGCCCTGTGTGACATATGAAGATACTGTGGGAATAAGTGGAAAGATATCCCTTAATCTGGAAAAAGGAGGCTCCTATAAACCCAAGCAGTCTTGTAGAAGTGTCTCCTCCGTTACCACTCTTGTAGGCACCTAAACACACTGTCCAAAATGACCTCTTCATCTCCACCCTCCACCTCTGAAACTGCTCTTTCTTCCCCATCTCCCAAGGTCTCAAGCCAGAAATCTGATGTCCTCTGCATCGGGATTTCTCCCTCCACCTCAGGACCAGCAACCATCAAAGTAGCCGAGCAGCTCCATCATCCTGCCTGCTCCGAGTTTTGCATCTGTGGGCTTGCAGTAGCTGCTTCTTCTGGCTCTCTATGCCATCCATTTGTCCACTTTGCCATTTGATTTATGTTTCAAGAAACAAATCTGGTTCTGTCCTGCTCAACCTCTATAATCATCAGTGACTCCCCACTCGCAGTAGGCCAATGTCCAGTTTCATGGCCAGAGCCTTATCCGCTGGTCTTTCCAGCTTCCTCCTTTGTCATTCCTTTCTGGGCACATGTTTTTTAGCCTCACAAATGGATCTCACTATATACATTCTTATCTCTTGCACTTTAATGCCAGTTATGTCTTGTCTCCCTTCCAGAATTTCCGTCTTCTCCAAGATATCACGAATCAGTCATTCAATGTATCTCGTGACCCCAGAGTTTTTAAACACGTTGTTTAAAGGCATGTTACTCAGTTCTGTTTGGAATTCAGCTCTGAAAATGTGTCCCAATGGTATATTTTGAGAAAAGTTTTTTTTTTTTTTTTTCAGCTAAAAGGAAACTTAGGTTTCAGATGCCTTCTGATAAAAAGCTTCCTTGATCATAAATACCCAGGCAATGGGCTCATGGCAAACATGAGGCTTCCAGCCCGGAAGGGTAATGGCATGGGAAGTAAGGATGCTGTACTGGAGTCAAGTGGCCTTCTGGATTTCCTCTTGTGTCACAGAACAGAGCCTTGCAGCCCCAGGACCCTCCAGTGGAAGCTGGCATTCGCTGGCGTGTCAGTGTGTGGCCACTCGTGAAACAAACAGACCCACAGCTGATTTGTGGCCTCTGCGACCTCAAAACCCTCAGCCCAGTGAGTTTGGAACGAAGAATAAGGCCTCCAGGCTACCGGAAGGGTGAAAAATCACACTGGTGTCCTTTTTGTCCTCCTGTGGCAGGTGATAATAACTCTCATTGCCCTTGAAAAGGTCGCCAAGTGCAAACACCTAGGGTTGGTCCATCCGGGTCTCTCCGTTTGCCTCTCTCCACCCCCACCCCCCTGCCCTGCCAGTACTCCAGCCTGCCCTGTCCGGGTTCACTGAAATCCTACCAGCTCCTCTTGTTCTCCTGAGAATAGGAGATGAGGACATGGTGCTCTGCACAGTGTTGACTGAACTTTTACCCCCACCTGTTTGCACACCAAAGTTAATTAATCAAGTCCTTTTTTTCAAAGTTTTTTTTTTTTTTTCTTTAGAAAAGCAATGTATAAAGGTGTAATTCTTCTCAGAGGTCACCAGGGCTGAAAACTTGAGCAAATGAAATGAAATGTTTTTCCTAAAAAGTAGAAAAAGACACTTGTTTTTGCTTAAAGTCTGCCACTCCTAACCTCTCTGATATAAAATTCCTATTCAATTTAAGAGCAGTGAAGTGTCAAGGACACAGAATGAAATGGAAAATTTCCCCTTAGTTGGGAAAGGAAATTAGCTCATCTCTATCTTATAAGATGCTGCCTTTGATACTAACTCACTTACATAACGTTCTAGGGCTGTTAAGAAAATCATTGCTGGATTAAATTTTTACAGTGTTTTGCACTGTTAGTAAGAAAGTACTGTTGGAGGCATATTTTGGTTTTAGAAACCCGAACTACTAAAACTTCAACTTATTAAACATACAAGTGGATGGATTTTGGCTTTGTAAAATAATCCACAACTTTAATAAATGACTATCACAATGAACTGGAAATGTAATTCAATTTACCGAGGTTTAGCTTAACATTTTAGGTAAACTTTATATGGCCTAAAACAATTATAGGACTTTAAAAAATTGTATTGATAGGATTAGGCTTGGTATAAACGAGGTAGAAGTTTGGTTCTGACTCATGTAAAAGTCCAGGTGGGTGGTCTGGGGCTGACATTGCCTCCCCGGTATCGGAGACCCAGGCTTGCTCATTCATTCATTCACTTAGCAAATATTTATTTAGCACCAACTAGGCATTGGGATAACAGCAGCTGGGGAGTGGGGAAAAGATAAAAATCCCTGCCCTCATGACATTTACATCCTGTTGGTCCACTCATGGCCTTGACCTCATGGTCCAAAATGGCAACATCTCTTCATTCTAGACAGCAGGATGGAGGAAGGAATGAAAAAGAAGAAGGCAAGGGGTGAACTGACGTAATCTCTTAAGGAAGGTTCTTGGAAGCTGCACAACTGTCTCCCTACGTTTCATGCAGTGTTTAGTCACACAGCGTGTTAGGCTGTTCTTGCATTGCTGTAAAGGAATACGCAAGACTAGGTAATTTATAATAAGGAAAGAGGTTGTGTTGGCTCATGGTTCTGCAGGCTATACAAGAAGTATAGTAGCACCTGCTTCTGGGGAGGCCTCAGGAACCTTGCAGTCATGGCAGAAGGCAAAGCTGGAGCAGGCACTTCACATGGAGAAAACAGGAGCAAGAGAGAGAGAAAGTGGGTGGGGGAGGGGGTCACATGATCTTAAATGACCAGATTTTGTGAGAACTCACTATCATGGAGACAGCACCAAAGGCCATGAGGGATCTTCCCCCATGAGCCAAACACCTTCCACCAGGCCTCATTTTCAGCAGTGAGGATTACAATTCAACAGATTTGGGCTGGGGTAAATGTCCAAATTATATCACAAGGTCTCACCTAGCTGCAAGGGAAGCTGGAGAATGCAGTCTTTATTCCATGTGGCTACCATATGCCCAGCTGGAAATCTATTATTAAGGAAAAAGGGGAGTTGAATAATTGAGAGAGGGATGCTACCAGTCTTTTTTACAAATAAAACTTGAAATTTTAAAAATAACACATTTTATTTAATCTAATGTGTCCAGAATATTATTATTATTATTATTATTGAGGCAAAGTCTTGCTCTCTTGCCCAGGCTTGAGTGCAGTGGCACGATCTCAGCTCACTGCAATCTCCACCTCCTGGATTCAAGCGATTCTCGTGCCTCAGTCATCCGAGTAGCTGACATCACAGGTGTGCACCATCATGTCCAGCTAATTTTTGCATTTTTAGTAGAGATGGGGTTTTGTCATGTTGGCTAGGCTTGTCTCTAACTCCTGGTCTCAAGTGATCCACCTGCCTCGGCCACCCAAAGTTCTGGGATTACAGGCGTGAGCCACCATGCCCAGCACAGAATATTACTATGCCAGTGTGCAACTAACATAAAAATTATTTCATGTTCTTTTTTTGTCCTAAGTCTTCGAAAACTAGTATATATTTTACACTGACATCACTTATATTATCTCATTCATTCACCTACATTATGTCCCTATTCAGACTAGCCACACTGCAAGTGCTCGCTAGTCATATTAAACAGTGTTCTGCAGCCTGGTAGCTTGGAGTGTGGTCCATGGGCCAGCAGCATCAGCATCAATGGGGAGCTTGTCAGAAGTTCAAGACTCCAAGGCCCCACCCCAGACCTCCTAAATTAGAATCTGTATTTTAACAAGATGTCCACGTTATTTGAGTGCGCATTGAAGTATGAGCTGCACTGTTCTATAATAATTCTTCAGATAGGATTTCCATTAGAATCTAACAAAAAAGTCTAGAGAAAAGGGACACTACCTCAATGAACTCTCTGGAATCAAGCATGGAAACTTGTCAGATCCCATTTTTCCTTTTTCTGATCCCATTAGACTGCTAATTAGACCTTCTAAGAAGGGGTGATTTTAAAGTAGTTACATTCAAATGAATCAATTTAATAATGGTTAACTGACCAGGGAAAAATTTAAAAACCCAAACAATATAGAATTGTTGGACTGTGAGTGGATTTAATTTTCAAGGCTAACCTCCAGTGCCATGAGCAGAGCTTTAAAATATATTGGATTTCTCTTAAACTTCTTCCCTGTTTTTTTTTTTTTTTTTTTTTTTTGAGACGGAGTCTCGTTCTGTCGCCCGGGCTGGAGTGCAGTGGCCGGACCTCAGCTCACTGCAAGCTCCGCCTCCCTGGTTCACGCCATTCTCCTGCCTCAGCCTCCCGAGTAGCTGGGACTACAGGCGCCCGCCACCTCGCCCAGCTAGTTTTTTGTATTTTTTAGTAGAGACGGGGTTTCACCATGTTAGCCAGGATGGTCTCGATCTCCTGACCTCGTGATCCGCCCATCTCGGCCTCCCAAAGTGCTGGGATTACAGGCTTGAGCCACCGCGCCCAGTCCTTCCCTGTTTTTAAAATAGCTTTATTCAGATACAATTCACATACCATAAAATTCACCAATTTCAATTGTATAATTCAAGGTTTTTCATATATTCACATAGTTGTACTGCCATCACTGCAATCCAGTTTTGAACATTTTCATCACTCCCAAAATAAATCCTGTACTCATTGACAGTCACTCCCCATTTCTTCCTAGCCCTAGGCAGCCACTAATGTACTTTCTGTCACTATAAATCTGCCTATTCTGAGCATTTCATATCAATGAAATCATACCGCATGTGATCTTTGGAGACTGGCTTCTTTCACTTAGCCTAGTGTTTTTAAGGTTCATCCATGTTGTAGCATGCATCAGTACTTCATTCCTTTTCATGGCTGTATAATATTCCATGATATGGATATACCACATTTTGATTATCCATTCATAAACATACAATGTTTTAATACAGAAGCCAGAGAAGAAGGGAAGAAAACAGTAAGGAGGAATCAAGGAAATAATAGCTCGTACTGGATTCAGAGTCACAGAGAGTCAGAACTGAAAAGAACCTTAAAACTCATACAGTGAATTGTTGTCCATGTGGAGAACTAAGACCCAGCAAATGAAAACCCTTTGTCCAGGGCTCTTCAACATCAGGAGGCCCAGCTGGGATGAGGATCCAGACTGTTCTGACTCCTAGTCCTCTGCTGTACTCTGCCACCACAAACACCCAGGGCCTCAGGCTGAGTCTCAAGGTAGCCATGAGAACAGTAGTCCTGGCAGCATCAGGGCGAGGCATAGGTCTTCATCTTAGTCTTGGTCTCAATTTTAGAAAACCATGTGGAGTTGAGAACCCCAAGGTAGATCTGGAGTTAGTTTTGGAGAGCTGTTTTCAAGATCTATTGTAAAACGTCTGTCTGATATTCTGAGCCTCTTTCCATGTCACATTCAAATATATCTCTTTTTTTCTTTGAGACAGAGTCTCGCTCTGTCACCCAGGCTGGAGTGCAGCGGTGTGATCTCAGCTCACTGCAACCTCCACCTCCCAGGTTCAAGCGATTCTCCTGCCTCAGCCTCTTGAGTAGCTGGGATTACAAGCACACACCATAACACCCAGCTAATTTTTGTATTTTTATTAGAGACGGAGTTTCACCATGTTGGTCAGGCTGGTCTTGAACTCCTGACCTCATGATCCACCCACCTCGGCCTCCCAAAGTGGTAAGATTACAGGCGTGAGCCATCATGCCTGACAGATATATTTCTTAATCATCAGAAAGAATATATTAAAAGCTCAGGAATCATAGCTGGAATGATCTTTATGCCTTCTCTCCAATAGAGGCCCATAGAGGGAAGGTGACTTGCTGAGGAACCTCCTCCAGCATGTGACAGCCAGTGTTCCCAGGGCACCATCTGTCTGTGCTTCTCATACCAGTTGGTGCCTTGCTTCTAAACCACAGAAGCTGGTTCTCAATCATGGGATCCCTGGGATGCTTGCTGCCTCTCTGCTGGACTCTTGACTCTGCTGCCACCATCATACATCAGCTCTGACAATCTCCATGTCCTTGTACTTTCCTATTGGATTCACAATCTCGGGCATGAATGGGTGACTGACTGAGCGCCTTGAGGTGTGGAAAGTGAAGGTCTGCTCCCCTTCCACCTCCGTGACAGGAGGCGGGATCAGAGGCGGGGTCGTACTTCTCACCTATTTGGGGATTCTTCTAAATTAGGAAGACAGTATGCTGAGTAGTCAAAAAACAACAGGTGTCCACAACAGTTATAAATATAATATTCTCACAAGTGAGAAAAACACCAAAGCTTTGTCCCACCAAAAAATACCAATGGTGGGCAACGACTCAGGGAGGCAGCAGCCGGTGAAAGACAGGAGACAGGCATTTGCAGAAAGACTGAGGACCTTTCTAGAGGAATGTGTTCCATTCTGGCTGTCTCTCAGAGAGACAGAAGCAAGTGGAGTGGGGGATGGGGGCCAACGGAGGATGAGGTGTTTCTAACAACCAGAAATGCCCACCACGTAAATGGAGTGATTCAGAAGGTTGAGGCCTCTTCACACCTGGAAGTCTTTGCACTGGGACATTGTCAAAGGGAGCAGACCCCCTCAGGCGCAGGAGGCCCTGGGGCTGTACTGTCCACCATTAGCCACACGTGCACTCTGAGCACATATTGAAATGATCATCTGCTCTATTGAACTAAGTAACTTGTATTATTATAATTAATTTTCCCTGCTTCTTTTGATTTGTTGATGTTGTAACTAGGGAATTGACAGTCACCTATGTGACTTCATTATATTTCGGCTGGGTTGCTCGAAGTTCTCTTCTGGCTCTGAGATGTTTCCATCACTAAATCTGCTGACATCTCCTCCCTTCAGGGCTGCACCAGGTGTCCCTATGGTGGGGCTCTAGGAAGCCCGATTAATAACAACACCCTTTCTTCTCTCAGAGTCCAGAACCAACTGAGAGAAAGTGTTCCCTTTCTCAGCAAATTGGAGGAAGATGCGGCTTCAGGTATGGCCAGGCAGGCTATGGCCAGGCAGGCTTTGCTAATACATCACGCCTGGGACAGACAGGCTTTATTATCTGCTAGGGCCTGGCGCAGCTGGTCAGCTGCCAACCTCCCCCAGGATGGAGCCCAGCACAGAAGGCTGCCTTCTGCTCCAAGAGGCAGAGGGATCGAGCCCCACAGGTGCAGGTTTTCTCCCAAACTCATGAGTCAGACAAGTCATCCTGCTCCTGGGGAGAAGCGAGGTTGGGAGTAATGTCGAGGTTTCTCCCAGGGGTACCAGTGTAAGGAGGAGTGGGAGAGGATGCAGACTTAGATTTTCTCAGCCTTAAACCTCCAGAAATAGTCCAGTGTCCAGCATGATGAGATACAGGGAAACTGGGGCTGGCCTTTGGGCAACTTACTCCAACTGTTTAAGCTCTGTCTTCTGACTGGTGCTAGGAACACCCACATGGGCACGAAATGTGACGATGCCTAGAAACACACATCACCTTGCTAAGTGCGGGCTCAGTGCTCAACACGGAGCAGTTACTGCTTCTTCCCCTCCTGCTAGCACTCGGTGTGAACTGTGTATCACATGGAGCAAACTGCGGGCGGGGCCGGGGCTTACCTATCTCGTACCGGTCTAAGACCAGTTATAGAATTGTGGGATTTCAGAGCCGGTAGAGATCCCAGATACCATCTCGTCATGTGGCGGATTAAGTAACTGGTCTGTAAGCGAGGAAGGGAGGTGACAGTCAGGAAGAGGGCCATATGGGGGTGGTAAGTGACACGTGCAACCTCTCCACCCGCCCCCACCCCGTCACCACACTTCCTGGACCTAGTAATTCAGGAAGGCAGTCTGTCTGACCAAAAGGCAGGAAGTCCGCCGGGCCCACTCCCATCCCGGTGGCGTGGCGGCTGGGCTGTATTCTCAGGCTGCCAGCACCGCACTCCCAGTGGGCATGTCAGGCAAGTCCTGGCTGCTCACTTCAGTTCTAGGATCTGCCACATTCAGAGTTCAGTTCTTAGTTGTTTCTGCTTTCCTCATATTTTATATCACTGGGACACCCTCAGGTCATCTCAGGTTCCAGTGGAGCTGTCCCAGACCCAGCATCTGAAAAGAGATAAAGATATATTTTTGTAATTCTTTTTAAGGTACTTTTTCCATTTACTTTATTGTTTTTGAAATGGAAAATATTAAGTTGAATATTTTAATGCAAATCTATTTCTGACTCCAATTATGTGATACTTAAAGATTTTTATATTTTTAAAAATCAAATAATCAGCGATACATTTAATAGGGTATGCATTACAAAAATTATATGTGTGTGTATATATATGTGTGTGTGTGTGTATATATATATATATATATTTTTTTTTTTTTTTTTTTTTTAAACAGAATTTTGCTCTGTTGACCAGGCTGGACTGCGATGGTGTGATCTCAGCTCACTGTAACCTCTGCCTCCAAGGTTCAAGCAATTCTTCTGCCTCAGCCTCCCGAGTAACTGTGACTACAGGCATGCACGACCACGCCTGGCTAAATTTTTTTGTATTTTTAGTAGATACGAGATTTCACCATGTCAGTCAGGTGGGTCTTGGACTCTTGAACTCAAATGATTCGCCTGCCTTGGCCTCCCAAAGTGTCGGGATTACAGGCGTGAGCCACCTCGCCTGGTTTACAGAAGTAGTTTTTATCTTAAAATAAATTGAACTAGGCCAAAATTTCACCTGCGGTTAACCACAAGTGTGATGTATTGATGCCACCGAATCCACGCCTCTGTCTATTGTCGTTTCTCGAATATTCTTTCTGTATACACAAAATACATCCTAATCATGACTCAAGACAGATCAACTGCTTGGAGAGTGATAGAGATTGATGACAAGGAATAAAGGATTTTCTGTTTGGAGAGAAACATAGACGGATGAGCTTGAGTTTGCTGGCAGTTCTCTTCACAGCACAAGTGGGGAGCAGCATCAGAACTGGACTCAAAGACCAGGGTTCTTATCTCAGCTTTGCCACCATTAAACTGGAGATCTGGGGCAAGTCACTTCCCTCTCAGCTACCTCGTCTCCAGCCTTAGAAGACCAGCCGAGCTGAGCCTTGCTGGATAAGGATGGCCCTGGGATTGAAGGAGGAGCCCTGGTGCTGTGCCCTGTGCCATAGTGAATTGCAGGGGTGGCGGCTCTGAGGTGCCAGTGCAGGTCACCCACCGTGATGTGCAGGGGAGGAGACCGTGCTTCTGAGTAGGGCAGTCCTGCAGCTGGCCTTTCTGTCCTGTTGTGTGAGATCTTGCCCATGTTATGAGCGTCCAAATATCATGACCCAGTCCCTCTAGTTTTGCCTTCCACATTGTCCTACTCACTGATTAAATAGCCTTTCTTTGGTATATACTTTTGAAACCTCCCTGTTCAAATGAGACCCCTCCCAAGGGGGTCCGCGTTAGCAGAGAAAATGCTTTCTTTCCATCTCTGGTTGGCTATCTGTTCTCATTTGTTCCCGGACCTCAGTTTCAGCCTGATTGTGAGTATTTACGTTAAGCAGTCAGCCTGGACTTCATCGACACGGCAGTATTTTAGGGAATCTAGTTGTAGGTCAAATGTCTGGGGTTTCAAAGAGTGTAAGCTTAAGTCTCTGACCTGAACTCCAGAGACTAAAGGTTGTCACTGAAAACTGCCGTCTTTATGGAGGGTGGACAGTGAGAGGGTATTTAGTAAATGGGGCTTTCTTTTAATGTGGTTAAAGGAGACCAGCAGCTCCAATTCAATTCAAAGGCAACTCAGTGAGGGCCCAGTAAGGGTCTAATGCCGCATTCATCACTGGAGTCTCCTGCTTTTGGCTGAAAGTCTATCTGCTCCCAGGAAAGTATTAATTGAGCACTTACTATCTGACCAGCCCTGTGCCAAGTGCTGTGTGGGATCTAGTGGTGGTGGGGGCTAATGTACCTAATGTACAGAAGACTACGCCATGTAGATGCTGGTGGTGTTCAGCTGTGCAGGCTTCATCCAGACAGAGGGTTCCTGCAGCTGGGCCTGACCGGTCCATCAGCAAGAAGGGGCCAACATTGTTTTGCTGTCACAATCCTGGTGCCAGAAACACCTGGAATGAGCTGGCTTTTTGCCTTTAGCACTCTCGTTCCCCAGCTCAGGCTGGACCTCTGTCCTAAACCCTGCTCCTCTTCACTGGGATTCGGGCAGCCAATCTCTTGCCACCTTCTTGCCACTGCTCTCTGTACCTTCATCTGGGGGTCTGCTCTCATGTGGATGGCCATCAGCTTCCGCCTAGCCCCTGTCCCAGCCCTGCAAACAAGCAAGACCAATGCAGATGCATCACTGTCAGCATTTCCCCCACGTCCCTCAATCTGCTGCCATTTCTGTGGTTCCCCCTCAGGGAGGGACACCTTCTCCACCCAGGCACCCAGCTAGAAACCTGATAATCATCTGAAATCATTTCCTCTCTCTCACCACCATCGTCCAAATACAGTTGATTTGTGATCTCTCAAATCTACCAGTTGCTCTCCATTCCCAGTTACAACCTTCGTTAACCCCCCCGTGTCTGCTTTGCTCACCGTTGCAGTCTCTGCACCCAGCACAGGACCTGTGAAATGGTTGCTCACACCATTGGCAGAATGGAAGATGTAAGTGAGAGTGAATGAGCCAGCGGAGAGGGACTGCCAGGATGGCCTGACCCTTGTTTACCTCTTAAGCCTCATCTCTCTCCTTCACCACCACTTACCCTTTACCTGGCAGCTCTCCTGAGCTCCTCGAAGGTCCCTCCCTGTACAGCCTGGGTTTTTGTCCACTTCTTCCAGAAGCCTCCTCTTTTCCTGTCCGAATGAGATGGTCCCTCTGTGCCCCAAGTGCCACACACCTAGCCCATTTCCTGGGGAGCACACATCCCACAACACTGGCATTGCCTGTTTGCGTGTCAGTTGTTCTCTCTTGATGCTAAGTTCCGCAAAGCAGGCTCTGTGTTTTACGCCATCATTGCATTTCCAGCACTTAGCGCAAGTAGGTGCTCCTTGAATATTTGTTGACCAAAGGTCTAGAAACTCCTACTTTGGTGCCTAACTGCCTCCTGCCTCATGTCTCTCCCCCAGCCCTCCACCCCCAGTCCATCTGGCTTCTGGCACTGGTCACTCTGAGGTGCGCACCTGTATTGGGTGGCCAGTGACCAAGCCTCAGGGTCAGGCTTCCTGCACAGCAAGGCGCCCAGGGCTGTGCAGGCTGGTGCTGACTGCTGTCTGCCTCCGCACCACAGGGGCCCTGGGGAAAGGGTGCCTTGCTGCTTCTCTGTCCTGCTCTCCCCATATGGGTGCCCCTCATTCTTTTCATCAAAGTAAGCAGCACGACTGCAAAGTGCTTTATGTCCCCTCCAGAAAGGCCACAAGCCAAAGGTTTGCTGTCTTCCTCACCATCACCGCCACTGTCTTCCTCACCATCACTGCCACTGTCTTCCTCAGGATCATGGCCACCATCCTGCTTGCCCTTTCCCGCATCCGAACAAAGCTGCAGAGTGTATACCCTGTTCCTTCATTATCCCATTTGGACCATCACAGCTGCCATTATTCACTGTTACATTTAAGGACACAGAGGTTCAGAGAGGTCGAGGGGCTAACCCAAGTCACACAGCCCGACTTGAGGTGGAGAGAGGAGGATGGATTAGGAAATCTGCTCTGGAATCCCTCTTAGAAGGTGTCAGCAGGGCACAAGTGGAGTCTGCGTGTGCACCTGCATAAGTGTGTCTGTCCTGATTCTCTCTGTGTGCACCTGTATCCGTCTATGTCCTGAGAGTGCTGTTGTAGGTGTGGATGTGTGGAGTTGTGCTGGGAGTGTCCTCAGGGTCGAGTGTGTGTGCATGTGGCCGGGTGCAGATACATGCGTGCACATGGATGCTCCACCCGCTTCTCAGATGTCTTGGCTGTGGGTTTGACAACTGAAACCCAGCTGCGCTCCGGCCGGAAAACATCCGCTGTGGAAACCTGGGAGGAGCTGACAGTCCCTAAAGAGGTTACACATGCTGGCAGCAAGCGCTCCTGGCCCACTGCCTAATTCCCTGCAAATGTTCTTTAAATCTGTTTCTAATTTGGACTCTGCCTTCCCCTGCCCCCACCCATCCCTTCCCACCCTCCCAACTCGCCTGAAACCAGTCAAATTATGCTGAATAATGGCTGCAGGGAGGGGAGAGTGCTAAAGGTTGCTGATGGGCTGTCAGAGGGTGTAATAATGTCACATTTTAATTTACACAGGGAATGGCGCACGAATCAAAACCAATAAATAATTCGGGCTGCACCAGCAGCTGCAGCCAACAGTAACTCCTACAGGTCATGCCACTTCCCGGGGAGAAATCACTAACTGTCACACTCCAAAGTCCACGATGCTCGAGAAAACCCATCTGCGTAGGTACAGATGCAAAATACAGCATTTTCTCTCTGCAAGGGACCGTATTTGGAGACTTGCAGCATCAGCAAGAATCTCTCCAGTTGTCTGAGTATCACCCAGATGTTCCGGGTATTAAGATTCTAAACCAAAACATGCCTTCTGTACATTTTGCTGCTCTGTGAAAGACTCAGCTCCAGGCTGACCCAGATGCATGGGAAAGTGTATACAAAGCAGGGCGAGGAGCGTGGAAAGCAGGACTGTATGTCCACATTGATGGCAGCTCTGAAAAGCCGACCTACATGCGGAGAAAGGCGGGAGGGGCTGCTGGGAGAAGTCTGTTGGAGCTTGTTCATGCTGAGAGGTTGGGGGTGTGTGATGTGAGGTACAGTTGTTTCAGTAATTAATATGAAGCTATAAAAAAAGCATGCATTCTTTTGAAGGCAGGGGCCTTGCTCTACTGACCCCTTTTGGTCCCTTGTGGACCAATGAGTCAGGGTAAGGGAGCCCAAAAGTGGGGAGGGGCTGAGATGGTTCTCACCTGTGTGTTGTGGCCGGGTAACCTGGGAGGGCCTGAGATGGTTCTCACCTGTGTGTTGTG